>NC_090025.1:69966794-70273877 GCF_037176765.1 Anolis sagrei | reverse complement strand
ATCCCACTCCCAGGATTTGAACCCGCAATCTTTTGGTCAGCAGTCCTGCCAGCACAAAAGTTTAACCCATTGTGCCACTGGGGGTTCCACTTCCTGGATTACACTACAGTATACTATTTTGCAAAGTTCACTGCATCCTGATATACTGAACAGCCCATGCATTTTAAACTTATTTACTTCCATTTCCATCTATTGCAGTGGTTTTCAATCTTCCTAATGCCATGACCCCTTAATAGAGTTTTTCATGTTGTGGTGACACCCAACCATCAAATTATTTCATTTTGGTACCCTTATGAATCGTAATGTATTTTCATTCACTGAACCAAATTTGGCATAAATACCTGATACACCCAAATTTGTACACTGGTGGGTTGGGGGGGGGGGTAGTTTTGTCATTTAGGAGTTGTAGTTGCTGGGATTTATAGTACATCTAGAATCAAAGAGCATTTAAACTTATTTACTTCCATTTCCATCTATTGCAGTGGTTTTCAATCTTCCTAATGCCATGACCCCTTAATAGAGTTTTTCATGTTGTGGTGACACCCAACCATCAAATTATTTCATTGCTACTTCGTAACTGTAATTTTGGTACCCTTATGAATCGTAATGTATTTTCATTCACTGAACCAAATTTGGCATAAATACCTGATACACCCAAATTTGTACACTGGTGGGTTGGGGGGGGGGGGGTAGTTTTGTCATTTAGGAGTTGTAGTTGCTGGGATTTATAGTACATCTAGAATCAAAGAGCATTCCGAACTCCACCAGCAATGGAATTGAACCATTCTTGGCACATAGAATTCCCATGAACAGCAGAAAATACTGGAGGGGTTTGGTGGGCACTGCCCTTGAGTTTTGGAGTTGTAGTTCACCTACATCCAGAGAGCACTGTGGACTCAAACAATGATGGGTCTGGAGCAAACTTGGCATGAATACTCAATATGTCCAAATATAAAAACTGGTGGAGTTTGGGGAAAATAGACCTTGACTTTTGGGAGTTGTAGTTGCTGGGATTTATAGTTCACCTAAAATCAAAGAGCATTGTGAACCCCACCAACAATAGAATTGGGCCACACTTGCCACACATAATCCCCATGACCAACAGAAAATACGGTGTTTTCTGATGGTCCTTGGCGACCCCTCTCTCACACACACCCCCTCACGACCTTCCCAGGGGTCCCAGGTTGAGAAACACTGATTTATTGCATCTTTCTAAAGCCTCATAGAGGGCTTCAAGACCTCAGTTTAGTGACTCAAGGTGTGGAAAATATTTGGGAAAGGGCAAATATTTGAAGGCATACACACACACACACAATGGCTACATAATAGTTTGTTAGAGGAAGGGTAAAGAAGCAAAAATAGAGTACAATGAAAGATCAAACTTTAATAGGTATGTAATAATTAAAGTCCTGTAAAACTGGCTAATTCTATGGGGACTATTATGTTTCAGATCTCATGTTACGTATATAATCTGTTTTCCACGTATGACACATAACATCCAACTCTCAGCAAATTCAGGAAGGCTGAGCTCACATCAAACAGGAAGTGGCTAAGGTATGTAATCAGGAATGACTGCCAAGCTTTAAAGATGTGTGGGAGCAGCGCTGTATAAAAGTAATTGCTATGCATAGGACTGCAGCATTGCTTAAAATACAATTCAATGTACTGTATGTTAAAAACAAGAATATTTTAATTTAAATACTGGTGGTCACCATAAAGGGCGGGGGGGGGGGGGGAGGTCAAAATATAATCCTAAGAATGAACACTGCAATTATATTTAATTTAAATTTTAGAACATCGGGTAAGAACCCGAATTCAAGTTTCTGGAGACTGAAGAGTGACATATAGAAGGAAATTTACAAAACCATCGGTTTTTGCCTGCACTAAAATTTAAAGACTTCTGTTCAATTAGAAAACATGCATTTGCCATTCTGCTCTTAAATTCCAAACAGCTCCCACAGTTAAGAAGCTTGTTGGGATATACTATAAAAGATTGGCATAGCACTGAATTAACAAATTTATTGCAATCATTACCTTTTTAAATGTAAGGCAGAGAAAATGAGTAGTAAAAGAGGAAAAGCAGACAGTGGGAAGGAATCAATGCAGTTTATATTTGATTAACCAAGTGGTTGCACACTTTAGATGTGGGATAGCTTGCGCAAGCGCCACAAACCACAATATTATGCCAAGATTATTCTGGCAGACAGTCTGGCAGACATTAGCAGCACCTGAAATAATTATGGCTGTCAAGAAATGCAAAAAGGCCAACGTTCCCAAAGAAGAAAATACACGTTGATTCCACATTTCAAAGTATAATTTCCTTCGACAGAACAATGGTCCAATTATGAATACTATATTTGTTTTCAAGATTAGTAAAATAATCCAAAGTACAGGTTTCGAAGTACTTCTGATTGCAACACCTAACTGCCAGCCACCCCCTTCCCTATTTTCAATTAGTACCTACTGTATAATGCTAAACCACTTTCTGACTTTCCATTACAATGAGAACACATCATTTCAATCTCATTTCTTCTGTCTGGCATACTGATTTTGTCTCTGACCTTCCCTCACCTTTATTTCAGATCACATGGTTATATCTTTCCATATGTGTTATATATGTATATGGTTTAGAACCATAAATACAATGACACATTTTTAGGGAGGCAAGTCAATTGAATAAGGCTCCCAAAGGAATCTGAAAACTATTTAAACACCCAAATTACAACTCAGGATCATTTCATAATAGGATTTTTCAAAACCAAATTCACAGCAGCATATGTCAAGATGGCAACATATTACAATTACACAAAATGTTACACACGATTTAATGAGATCACAATATCAACTTTTACTAACCCCTTTGAGCCAGAAACCACATTTCCCACTACAGACCAACTCGGACACTGCGGTCATCAGAGGAGGCCCTACTCTTGGTTCCACCCTCATCCCAAGCATGGATGGTGGGAATGAGAGAAAGGGCCTTTGGTGGCTGCCTCCCACCTCTGGAACTCCCTTCCTAGGTAATTAAAGATGACTCTCTCCCTACCGGTCTTCAAGAAACTGCTGAAGATGTACCTTTGCTCACTGGCTTACGAGGAGGAGAAATAGATGGCACCATTATACCTCTGATTAATAGCTGCCATCCATATCTGTGCCCTGTTCACTCCACCAGCTCAATAGACAATGACCAATCTATTTGTCCCCAAGCAACTGGGAAATTGACACTTCTATTTGGAGTTTTGTTTCATGTCTGATATAACAGGTTGCATTTTTCATTTAATTTTAGTTAAGTCATAATTTGTTTTTATATGTTGGGTTGTTCATTTTCATTATTATGGATGTATTGTTATTATGTTCGGGCATTGAATGCCTGCCTTTTATGTTTGGAATCCGCCCTGAGTCCCTCCGGGGAGATACGATGGAATATAAATGAATTATTATTATTATTTGAAACATAACAAGATGAGTCCACAGCAGACACTCTGCTGGCTGTTGAATTGGATCACACGTCGGACACTTCCCAAGTGTCTAGGACTGTGTGATGTATCGGTGAATAATGCGTGCAGATCCCAGTAAGGTGGCCTTTTGCAGCTGGCAGATGGTTGCTGTTGTTGTTGTTTTTGTTATTGTTGTTATTATTATTATTATTCTAAAACAATAGCTCTGCAAATGGGGAATATTTCATTAAACCTTATGTTGTGGGGTTGCCATTTTGTGAATGACTGAGGCTGGGGGCTGTTTGTGTGCTGGGAGAGGCACCTAATGGTAATAATTTGAAACTCTATGACCCATCCTTTCAAGTGGAAAAGGTTTCATTCATGGGAAGTTTTTGGTTGCAGAAAAACAGCAATCCCAAACCCGATCCATCTTTTTGGAACACCCTGGACAGTTCTTAGAGCATCATGAATGGTTATGGAAGGCCACTGGGTGACTTTAGGCAGGCCACACACTCTCAGCTTCGGAGTATGGCAAGGAAAAAGCTCCTCTGAACAAAACTTGCCAAGAAAACACTTTGTCTTGGGATCATCATAAATTGGAACTGACTTGGACATGACAACAACAACCCTATATTTTTATGTTCAAAATCTTTTCCTCAGAATATATACACACAAAAACAAACAAAGATAGCACTATTCTAACTCAAATTTCTAAACAAATGCAGGCTTTTTGAGGGGAAGCAAACAGGGCAAACTTCACCCAGTAAAGTAACTGTTTACAGTTAGTGTGTTAATTATATGTGCTTCTATAACCTGTGTTTTCCTGCAGCAATGAACATACCTATAAGTGAGTATAAAACTACATATAGTGGAGGGCAATACAAACTTTCCTTCCATTTTTTAAAGTTTACTTTTACAAAGGATATTTTGCAGCCATTTCTTTGCTAAAATATCATATCTTAATGAAAAATACTTTTGCAGAAGCAATTACAATTAGGAATTTAGCAACTGTTTCAGTAAACATCATTCCAAACCCAATTTCCCCTATTTATCTTGTATACGACAACAGTATACCAATTTTCATCAACTGAACTCAGGGCAGACGAACAATTTCAAAGACATACAGTAAGAAGTAATAGACAGAATGAACTCAAAATGTTTTGGTCAACCAAAAAGGTACTCCCAATTAACTGAACAGGAGATGCTATTTTTTGTAATAAAAAAAAGAAAAGAAAAGAAAAAGAGAGAGAGAGAGAGAGAGAAAAGAAATACTAACGGAGGGTCGTAAGCATTACAACACACTTCCATTTTTTGGACATGTAACCTACTTTGGCATATAAACTGCCATTCTTTAAATAGTTTTGTCTTCATATATTAAAATGAACTGGCTAAAATGCAATTATTTCATGATTTGCCAATTAAACATATCGGTAGTTCAATGGAGTGACCGTCCTTGTTTTTGTCAATATATAATTTGAGCATTTCTCTCTGCAGCCCTCTTCAGGCAATTTTTGTTCTTTAATATAAGCAGCAGGAGACTGATATGCTACCATATTTTACAAGCAATAAACTACCCAACAGATAAGTGATCCACGTGACTTATTTTTTGTCCAACAAGTGGAACAAACAAATGAGATATAATATACAGACAGTCCCCCCAGTTACAAACATCTGAACGGGGGTGAGACAATAGGAAGTAAGATAAATCTGCCCCTTAGAAGGGAAATTCACTCCTGAAAGAGTTATTATCATGGGGAAAAGGTGTCACCACTGAAGCTTTATCTCCAATTCTTGTTTCCATGACAAATCATTTCTTTCAAAATCCAATTATCACAGGGACAGAAAGTGAGGTGAAATATTTTGAACAGAGGCACAGATAGCAAAACAAACACCATGGGGGTTGTTAACTCTTCTCTACGGTATCCAAAGCTTACATGTGTGTGTGTGTGTATGGCTGGAATTACATTTTAAAATGTACCTGTTCCAATTGACAAATTCAATTTAAGAACAAACCTACAGAACTTGGGGACTGCCTGTATATGTTCATAGCTTTGAATTCTCAAAACTTCATGGAATGATAGAGTGGAAAGAGATGACAAGGGCCATCCAGTCCAACTCCATTCTGCCCTGCAGAAAAACACAGTTGAAGCACTCCAGAGGAATGGCTATCCAGCCTCTGCTTTAAAATTCCAGAGGAGGAGTCTTCACTATACTCCAAGGCAGTATATTCCACTGCCCAGCAGATCTTACCATCTACATAATGTTCAAGTGGAATTTTTCTCCCTGCAATTTGAATCCATTGCTCCATGTCCTAGTCTCTGGAGCGGCAGAAAACAAGCTTGCCCCATTCTCAATGTTATATCCATTCCAATATTAAAACACAGCTCTCCTCTACCCTCTCAGTCTTCTTTCTCCAAGCTAAATATACCCAGCTTTTGCAGGAACCCTTCAAAGGACAAACCTTTGATCATTTGGTCGTCCCCCTCTGGATCTTCATTCCTCCTGTGACTCCTTAGTCCCAAGTCAACGTCCAAACTGTCTGACAATTGGTTCATGGACCAAGTGATTTTGTTCATGGATTAAGTGGCAAGCACTTTTCCTCTATATAAAGTGATTCCCGAGAAGGAGCTCTAGGATACATAACTTCCCTTTTGTTTTTTGCCTCTCTCTTTATTTGATCTATGTGCCCAAGCCTTTTGGCTTCCTGCCTGCAGAGATCTTCCCAGAAGTTAGTCTATCTTTTATAGCTCTTTCAAGTCTAACAAGGAAGCATCCATGAGGCTGCCACCTCAGGATGGCTTACATTCACATACAATAGCCACTAGGGCTCTTCTATCAAAAGTATACCCAGTCATCTTTTTTGTCAATCTATTTTTCTATTCCCAGATGGATTTTCTGAAACAAAAAAAGTAAGTTCTATTTTTCTCAATGCATCCTACATATTTTTCTCTTATTTTCTACCGGACGTTCATGCTGCATTGTGTATGCTGCAGTTTGCCTGATATAAATACCAAGTAAACAGAAAACCTAACCCCACTGTTCATCCTTTTTGGGCTCCTCTCAATTATACTTTTTCTATTCCTACCTCATCCAGAGTTTTTATCATTTTACCGTCCATTTGACCTGCCCATTGTGTTCGATTTTATATTATGTCAATTTGCTTTATTTATTTTATTTTGCTACTGTATGCATTTTATTCTGATGTAATTTTTGTTGTCTTCATTTTGTATTTTATTTTGCTGTGTTGTATCTTTGGGCTTAGCCTCATGTTAGCTGTCCCGAGACCCCTTTGGGGAGATGGTGACAGGGTATAAATAAAGTGTATTATTATTATTATAAGTATTCCTACAAGATGCCTTCAAATCTCTTTTCAAAGTCTACAAAGAGAATATCAAACAGTAAATAAAGCAAATGTTCTCCTCTTTACACCATTTCCCTTAGTCATGAAGATTTAATTAACATGCACCATTAGATTCACCAGATAGTCTGAGACATGAATCCAGGCTGTGGCTGTAAGAAGTGAAGGGCTGTGATAGGCCTTGCCACCAGAATCTACATAAAATGCTATTCATCAAGACATATTTCTACTCCCTCCATTGTTTAGCCTACTATAAATTGTCAAGTTCTTTGCAGCTAATAATAATATACAAGGACCAACATATTTTCTCTTAGGAGGCAGTTATTAGGGATTTTAACACTCAATTTCATAACAATTTTGAGTAATCAACTGTTTGAATATGGCATATAAGCAACTCAGGAGATAGTTGTGGAGACTTAAAAACTGTTCTGCATTTCATTATAGACTTATTAACACATTCTTATCTATTTTTGCTGCCTAGCTTAATAAGACAAAACATCATGAAGGTCAGAGCACTAGATATGTATCCTTTAGCAGTAAGTCTTTACACTCTTAATTTGTTCTTGGCTATTGCTCATATTCCTCTTTTGAGGTCTAGGATCAAGCTAAGAGCGCTCAAATCAAATAAATACATTAAACAGGACTTCAATCCACTCCGCCTTGTCCTCTGGAAACCTTAGAGATAAAACTCAGCAGAAACTACATCAAAACTATCTAAGCCACTAAGCTTCACTAAAATGCTTCCTTTGGCAAATTAAAGGCTTGGAAGGATTAGAATTCTAACTGCCTCTGGGGATCGCTTTTTCGCCTTTCGGCTGAGACCAAATGTATGTGTCACAGCCCTTGGGGAGTTGTAGGATGCTAATTCAACAGAATAGTTGCTGACAGAAAGAAGCCTGCAGTGTTTGACCAGATCACCCGTCACTGCAAAATCCAGTTCTTCTTTTACCTGTATGAAGCTCTAGGTATTATTTTCAGGTATCATGAAGTCTTCCACTACACAATGCAGTGTGCAGCCAGTTATCCATTTAATAATTACAGTAAAAAAATTATATCTTCTATTTGAATCATATTTTCTTTTCACAATTTATATATTTTTCTTGCATCAAAAAAATAAATCCTGCCCTTCTGCATACAGAAAAACACAATTTGGACCCACTCTCAATATAAATATTTCACACAGAGATACTGAACTGGTTGTGTGCCTTATCAGACTCTTATTGGTTAGTTATGTGACTCATGTTACCACCACATCCCCAATTCTGGGGATAGTTAAACATTTTGGCAATAATTTATTTGCTTGGCCATTAGAATAGGGATCATTTAGACCTTGAAGTGCCTGGATTGACCTTGAAGGAGCTGGGGGTGGTGATGGCCGACAGGGAGCTCTGGCGTGGGCTGGTCCATGAGGTCACAAAGAGTCAGAAACGACTGAACGAATGAACAACAACAAGACCTTCAAAACCACTTGAATCTAATATTTGTAAATTTCATGGAAATTTACCATTTCCTATTATTTCCATGTCTATGCCAGGCTCTTTGTATGGAAATCCAGCTTTTCTGGAGACTTCAGAAATGCAGTTCCTGAAAACAAGGATTTAGAATATTTTTCAGGAAGTTAGATCTAAAGAAAATATTGTCTCCATGAATTCTTATAAGTCTCCATTTTTTTAATCCTTGGTGGCTGTGTTATTCTAAGGCCCCAAAGAATCCACTCATGTCCTAAAGAGATGGAAATAACTAGAGATCTTTTTGAGGTTGATGTTTAGTACTCTATGTTTGTGTGTCTTATACCTTTACGTCATTTGGACTTATAGTGGTCAATCTATCACAGGGTTTTCTGGGCAAGATTTCTTCAGAGAGGGGTTATCCCTTGCCTTCCTCTGAGAGAACATGACTTGTCCCAAAGTTAACCCTGTGCATTTCCATGGCCAAGTTGCAATTCAAAACCTGGTCTCCAAAGTCGTAGTCCAACGCTCAAACTATTACACCATGACGGCTCTCTGGTGCATTAATTTTTCCCCATTCATTCTAACAGTAAGGTAAGAGTAGTGCCACTATAAGCAAAATAAATTCTCTTGTTAAACATTTTTGGTTGGGTTTTGTGCTATTAAAACAGGTTTACAAGTAGAGATTGACTGTGAATATTTCTAGACATTTCTTATAATATGCATCTATGATCACTTGATGGAGCTATGTTGGTTTTTTCAATTAAGCAGTGATAGAATAGGGTTACTTGTATACTCCAGTTCCTCGAAACATTTATTGGGTTGATACAGCTAATCTCAAGGTTAATTAATACAAAAGAGCTCCCGCCTTAGGATATGTAAACAGATTATCTCCTCGTGGCTACACAACTGACTCAATTTTAAGGTTGGCTGCATCACACTGTTTACAATTTAACAACACAAAACAAATCTAGAAATGCTGGCAATGATAGAGAGCTATGGCCAATGTGTTAAATGAGTTATCATACTGTCAGGTAATGCAGAGAATGCTAGGAATAGGATGTCCACAGTGCAATTTTAGAGACCGAAAAATTGGGTAAATCAGATTTCAACATACTTCTCCCTCCAAGAGCAAAGACGTGGAGCATATTACATCTCCCTTAATCTGGAAGCAGCTTCCCCAAGTCCAAGTTCTTTTCACAATACTATTAGTTATCTAATAACTCTGTGCATGCTTTTCCCCCATTTAAAACATAATACAGTTGACCCAATATTTTTGTCTGACAGCTTTAGGCACAGAACTACACTTTCCTTGTGGTAAATAAAAATATCGCTCACATATTAAAGGGAAATGCAATGCCTACTTGTTAATAGGGGAGGTACATAACACACACTAAACTATGAATTTTATTAAGCACAGCTGCATTGGGTGCTTGGTGGAAGAAGAATTCTACAAAGAAGTCTTGAAGTGAGAAAGACTGAAGATATCATTGGTAATTTTTGGGGGGGGGGGGGGGGGTGCAACAAAGAACCTTAAATCTCTAGAAAGCCTGGATTTCCATAGGAAGAACCTGGAACAGATATGGAAAAAAGTGGGAAACATGGAATCAGTTTTATTCCTAGCAAACTATGACTGATAAAGAGGAGAAAATGAAAGCTGTTGGTATTGGAGAGTGGGTTTAAATAATAATAATAATAATAATAATAATAATGTGCCTTAAGGTAGTTTCCAACTTATGGTGACTCTAATCTTTTCTTGGCAAAATCTTTTCAGAAGGGTTTTGCCTTAGCTAAGACTGAGAGCATATGGTTTGCGAATGCTATCAATGGGCTTCTGTGGTTGAGTGAACGTCAAACCTTGGTCTCCAAAGTCATAATCTAATAACTGACAAACAGTGAAATTTACGGGTGCCAGTGAATCCCACATGAGGGAGAAAGATGCTAAGTATTCCAACTAACTGAGATACCAGCCCGCCAATCAATTGTACTTACAGCACAGAAGAAAACATAGTACTCAGAACAACAAAAAGAACAAGAAGTGGGAAGCTGGTGCAATTATTAGTACATTTGAATGATTATGAGACCTCAAAGGTCACAATGGTAAAGGCTAAGTCTCTTCAACAAGCTTATGTCTTAATAACATCCACAAAAACAATTTCTTTTGCTATTAGGCATACCACTTAAAGACCTCAGAAATAAAATCTGCAATAGCAGAGGAGTATCAGGAAGAGAGGAGGAGAAGCTTCCCACAGGGTGGGAATTAGCCAAAGAAGCCAATAACATCTCTGAAAGACTTACGCTAAATAAAGTACACTACTTATATTGAAGTGAGAGCTGTGCTATAATGGCACAAATAGTGTCACAGGAAAAAGTGAAAGCACTGAAATGAAAGCATGTGTTCTAAAAAGCATTTAAACAACTAGATATAAAAATAGTGTTGCACCCCAGCCACTTTGCCCTTAGCACCAACCAGGAATCCAAAAGCAGGAGTAAAACACTTTATTGAAGAGAGTAAATATAAAAAAGGAAAATCCACCAAAAGTAATAAGAAAGGCAAAATCCAACAAGTAATCAGAAAAGGCAGTTTATAAGTAAAAACCCAACCAAGCTGGTGAGGACTAAAACACTTCTAAGGCAATAATCCAAATAGTACAGGAAAAGAAGAATCATAAGGTGAGCATAATCCAAGGAAACAAGAATCAAAACATGAACATGAATCCAGAAAAGCCAAGGCTCTAAGAATTTCTCAAAACATGAATCAAAGCTCCCAGGAACTTAGACTAAAAACATAAACTGGAAACAGGACTTGATATCCTTACTATTATGCAGCGCTGCCTGATCTGAATTCTCAATGAGACTCTCTAATTTAAGGGCTGCAAAACATGAAGGCATTTCTTTGACCTTGATTTTCTGGCTTGTGAAACTTTTTTCTGTGCTTCTTTCTCACAGAGTCTTTTGAATTTCCTGAGTTGGATGTTTTTCTCCTTAAGATCAAACCTGATATCCCTGTCTAGCCCATCTGTTCCCTCAGACAAGCTATCTTGGTCTGCCAGGTCTTTATCAGGGGTTGCTAAGCTCCTTGTGGGCAAAAAGTCAACTCCATGTCTGCTGGACTACAAAACAGTTCTACTTTCAGGACCCATCTCACAGACAGAACCTTGCTCTGAAATCCCCTCATTTCCCTCATCTAACAAACGATCCAGCACTCTTCCAGACTGTGAAACCCCAATGCCCTCATCTTCATCTGTCTGAACCACAACAAATAGCTAAAGTTCCATATTGTTTTAAGTCATTAAAACAACAATTATATTGCTTGCTGGTTCATAGATGTGTGTTCATCCGTACATCTTAAATTTTAACCAAATTAAATATACAGTGTTCCCTCACGTATCTTATCGCGGGTGTTGCATTCCAGGACCACCCTCGATAAGTGAAAATCCATGAAGTAGGGACACTATATTTATTTTATTATGTTAATATTTATACATTATTTTAGTAGTTATAAACTTTTAAAAGTCTTTACAAACTTAAAATAAGCCCTGCTCCTGTATTACCGAGTATGCATCCTCCTCCTCCTCTTCCTCCCCCCCCCCCCCGCCTCCCTGTCAGTGCGGTGGTTGCGAAGGAAGGAAAGGAAGTAAGCACTCCTCGCCTTTCCCTTCGCCAGGTGAAGAGAGAGAGAGAGAGTAAAGGAAAGGGGGAGGGAGGACTGAGGAGGGAAGGCGCCTCAGAGAGCGGTGATGGCAAAAACCCACGAAACAAGAAATATACTACGATATATATTTTAAATTAATATTTATTGAAAAACCGTAAAACAGTAAGTCCACTAAAAGCGAACCGTGAAGTAGCGAGGGAACACTGTACATGCCTGTGTTCAACTTAGTATGGTCAGAATATTAAAAACTGATAACCTAGAGTCCTGCAGTGCCCCCAGTGGCTTTTTAAATATAGATATACCCTGGCAGTGAAGGGAAACCAAATACCGAAGAAAAGGATTAAATGTTTAAATGATGATGACTCATTTGATAGACTTGCTCCTTTACTCTCATTCAGGTTGGCCAGTTATTTAGGACTGAAATATATTTACAAGTATCTTTTGATGGCTGTTCAAACCTTCTAAACTGGGAACAGCTTTCAAATCATAAAACAAAAATATCTCAGGTGGCATGCCAGAAGCAAAGCTTCAGGCCTCAAAAGGAAACTAGACTGAAGTTAAGTTGAAATCTTATATCCACTTACCTAAGTATAACTCTATTGAACTCAAGTGGGCTTACTTCTGAGGAAATGTCTGTAAGATTCCACTGATACTAAGTACTACATTGGCTAGTTGTAGAATAACGTACTGGCAAAGGAGAACCCAGAACATTAAATATCTCTTTACAAGATGACTGTCACCTACAGATTTTCAACACTTCTCAGATATGCTACAATCCAGGAGGATCTGAGATACCTATACTGCGCAATTACAGCAGCTTAATATCACTTAGTCATGGCTCCATCTCATGGAATTCTGAGATTCTTAGTTCATAGCTATCCTTGCATTACAGCACTGGAGCTATCTGTTCACACTTTACAATAGTCTCGTTGGACATTTAGAGATGGGAAGGAACTCTTTCCTGAACTGGCCTTAAACCTTTACGTCTATGTTATTTTTATATATGCACACATACAGTTTGAATATGGATGGTGAGCAAATATAGCACAAACCTATTCCTGGCTATTTAAAGCAAGTTATTTCTATCTCTGAAGGAGGCTCACTTTCACCTTGGGACTATAATCACAAACTGTGGTCAGAGTGATTCTAGTACATGCAAGAGTCAACTATAATAAAACAAGTGTTTCTTCTATCCTGTGAAGATACCAATCTTACCATCTTCCATTCAAAAAACTTTAACAAAGTACTGTATGGAATATGGGTACCTTTTTCATACTATGGCACTCTCATTACGGATTCATTCATTTAATGAACTACTAGTGCATGAATACATCAGAGTTAAGATTTCCCCCCCCTCCCCCCCAGGTAATCTGTTAAGTGGGAAGCTGAAGACATAATGAAGAAAACAGGTCAAGGATGAGTAGCTTATGGCCCTCTAGAGCAGTGGTTCTCAAGAATGGAAATATGGTCCGTGGCCTCACAATTAATACACCAATGACTGAAAACCACACGGCAATGAGAGTGACTGATCTCGCGAAACCTTCTTATAGTGCCGAGGCAACAGGGATGTTGGGAGAGGAGACTACCCACGAAAGATTACTACTACCACATTGGGAGGGGAGACTACCCACGAAAGATTACTACTCCCACATCAGCTCTAGATTATTAATTATGATTTTCTGTGGGCGAGCAGATGGTGACTACTGGATGGCATATGTTCTGTATCAGAAACTAGAGCTGATATGGTCTATCCAATGCAATTTTCTGAATCAGCACCCCAAATAATCAAACTGAATCTAAAGTTGACCAAAAACTGATTTGTAACCCTTTTGGTACTAATATTGGAGAGTGGTCCCTGGTCAAAGTGGTCCCCCAACAAGTGGTCCCTTGTTTAAAAAAAAGGTTGGGAACCACTGCTTTAGCCCCAAATAATTTTCCCAATGATTGGAGGTCACTGAAGTTGTTATCCAACCCACATTTCCCCCCTCTTTGCCCTGGATGATAGCAATGCCTTTCATCCTGTTAAGTGACTACACCAGAAATAATTCTACAGATAGCCATCAAACATGCAAAAAAGATCCATTAAAGAATTACAGAAATGCCAAAGCTAAATGGTCCTCCATTATGCAGCAAACCAACATGAAATTGCTTCTACACCTAAATAACAACTGTATTATGTTAGATAATAACTGCAATGAAGACAAAGGGGGCTCCCACGCAGTACTTTATAGAGAACTGTGCTGTCCCAACACGGAACACCCTAAAGGCACCAGATCCTGCCTCTCTTGGAAGCCTGGGAGGCCACCAATAAATACCAGATACTATTTGGCTATATCACAGAGGAAGGCAATCCCTTGCTTAAGAAAATCATACGAAATTCATGGGGTTGCCATAAGTTGATAGGAAGGCACATATACAATATTCCTTTTATAACATTTACTCAGATATCAGTCCTGTTTAAATATCCCGAGGTTTTAATTAGAAGCTTTGCTCTCATTGTTTACACATTTCTATTCATTTCCTGCATTGGTTAGGAACTCCTTAGTCGGCTTCTGTTCTCCACCGAAAATATGTTTTTGTTATGGTTTTTTTCATTTGTGTTCTTCAGCTTCTGATATTGAGAGGCATTAACCCCCTCCAATTTTGAAGGTAATATGTAACTACCATGACTGGTCACCATTTAGAGTAAAAGTCCTCTTGACAATTTTGTTCGTGTGATGTCAACTCCTAACAATTTGTCAGAGATGTTCTATTAATTGAAGTAGGAATTTCCTAAGGAGAATACCATATGGCATTTCATGCTGTTTGTCAGGCCATCTCAGCTCAGCATCTACAGTAAATATTTGACTATGCTTGCTAGAAAACTGTTGGCGTACAGCAGATGTGCCATAACTAGTTATATTCTGTGTTCAGTCAAGCCAGAGCTTTATATTGATTGCGTTATTTCAAGGTTAAACAAACACTTATATCTATATTGTGCATGCAAGGCTCAGTGTCTTCATCTTCTCTGAAGAGGTCTCTTACTCTCTGGTCTAGATACCCAAGTATATACCTTCAGCTGTGATAGGCACACTTGTATCTGTTCCTAAAATATATAGAAGGACCCAGTCCCTTCCTAGTCACCACTGCTATTTGATTTAAAAATGGAAAGATGCACTTGTGCCTGCACGGATCATCCAGTATGAAATACATTAGAGTCTCGCTTATCCAGCCTTCACTCATCCAACGTTCTGTATTATCCAATCAGTCTGCCTTCCGTCTGGAATAATGTCCAGGGTAGGAGAAAGAAAGAAACCATCTGTTTTGGTGCTAAATTCGTAAATACAGTAATTACTACATAATGTTACCATGTATTGAACTGCTTTTTCTGTTGATTTGTTGTAAAACATGATGATTTGTTGCTTAATTTGTAAAATCATAACATAATTCAGGAAATAAAGCCCGACTGCTCATTGGAGGGAAGGATAGTAGAGGCAAAGATGAAGTACTTTGACCACATCATGAGAAAAAAGGAAAGCTTAGCGAAGACAATGATGCTTGGGAAAATGGAAGGAAAAAGGAAGAGGGGCTGACCAAGGGCAAGATGGATGGATGGTATCCTTGAAGTGACTGGATTGACCTTGAAGGAGCTAGGGGCGGTGATGGCCGACAGGGAGCTCTGGCATGGGCTGGTCCATGAAGTCATGAAGAGTTGGAAATGACTGAACGAATTAACAATAACAATTTGTCGTTTAAGAGGGTTTTCCTTAATCCCTCCTTATTACCCAACATTTTGCTTATCCAACATCTGCCGGCCCATTTATGTTGGATAAGTGAGACTCTACTGTATAATCAAAGTGAAATAAAAGAAACCACGCTTGTTTACTGGACGTCCTCTGATTCAGAAGCGAAGGCATGTAAAAATCAATGGATCAAATTAACTGAGCTAAATAAACATCTAAATCTCTCCCCCTGAACTTCATGGCTGCTATATAAAGATGCTTATCCATTCTGTCACATCAATGATGCATGAAGAATTGGAGCCCAAACAGTTCTATTCGGTCCTTTGCACACAAATGTTTACTGGCGCTACATAAACGTTTCTGACATTTCAACAAAACAATCTGAGACAGAATTTACAGTTTGCTAATATTTCAAAATATTTTTAATATTTCAAAATATTCTTCACTGTTTGGTTACCAAGGATAATTTGAAAAACTTTTAAAAAATCCTTGTGAAAATCTATGTCACCTTAAAAGGCTTTTATTTTAAAAATGATTTCATTTGTGAGAATATTTATTGTTGTGTACTTCTAAAAATAGGACACAAGCTTTACAGCCTTCTTCTTCCATAACATGTTTCTTTACACAAAAACTACAGAACACTGCTTGTCATTGAGTATCTTCGATAACAAATCTTGATAAGACAGCTTTAGGACCAGAAGAGCAGTAGCAATACAACTGTTCTGATTAATTTTTTTTAGTACTATCTTGAAGCTGGTCAGGGACTATGTGCTGCTACTATAGAAAACATATAACATGGCCTGGATGGTCAAAGGCTCATTATGCAAGTCCTCTTTTATAATGTAACAGTATAAATTATTCAGATGCTGCCTTAGCTATGATTTTCCTCTAATTTCCTCCATCTTATTTTCAGTTTCAGCCATGCTGACACAAAGCAGATCTGGAATCATTCTGGTAAACAGAACATTGAAACCCACAGATAATACCTCAATATAAAGGATGCAACACTAATAGGACACCATAAAATTATTTGGGATCATTATCTAAACTGATTATCTGGTCAAAAACTATCCAACTGTCAATCTGACATAGTAGTTTAAGTATTAGATCACAGCTCTGGAGAGAAGGGTTGAAACACCCACTACATCATGGAAACCCATTCGTCATCCCAGAAAACCCTGTGATAGGGTGGTCATAACAACAACAAATTTACGTTTATTTTGTATTTATTTTATCCCACCTATCTCCTGATACAAACTCAAGTAGGTTAGAAGGTGTTGCCAAATAAGTGGACAGCGCTTTTTTAAAAAACATTTTTAATACATTTTTTTTTAGAAGGACACAGGCAACCTTAGTAAAGGCAATGCTCCTCCTTAACTCCTGTAGAAGACAATGACTCTTCTCTAATAAAGCCCACTATGATGTGGACAATCACATGTCATCATCTAACAATGCTTTCTCTTTTTCTGAATAAATATTTTGTTCTCATACCAAATACGAACTCATTAGCGCCCAGTCATCCAAAATGAACTCTTTGATTCTACCTGTTGTGCAGCCTTTATTAACTGAAGGCTAGTTAACAGTTTATTAACTGAAGGCTAGAAGAGTATCACTCAAAATAATGGCTGTCTTTGCTCTCCTTGCCCAAGACTCCCATGTTCTGTCTTTTTTCTGGCAATAAAGATGAATGCCTCTCCTGGAATACGCACATGAGTCACATTTTTAAATAGGTTGAAACACTGCCCTGCCACACCTGGTTTTTTCAAAACCATATATGCATTCCTGACTGCTTCTGGTCTTTCCCCCCTCTGGTTTTGGTCCATGTGGAAATCAGTGTGGATCCTGGAAGCAAAATATTGAGCAAGATCCACAAGAAGTTGTTTACCCATGATGTAAAGCAGGGGTCCTCAAACTAAGGCCCGAGAGCCAGATACGGCCCTCCAAGGTCATTTACCCGGCCCTCGCTCAGGGTCAACCTAAGTCTGAAATTGACTTGAAAGCACACAACAACAACGTTATCAGCCAAAAGCGGGGCCACACTTCCCATTGAAATACTATTAAGTTTATATTTCTTGAAATTGTTCATTTTAATTATTGTATTATTTTAAAGTGTTTTTTGCACTACAAATAAGGCATGTGCAGTGTTCATATGAATTTATAGAACTAATTATAGAGCTCAAATTGTACAACAAAAAGTAATCAATTTTTTTATTTCACAAACTCATTGCCACACATAGCTACATAAAGGTGCTTTCCATTGGCATCTGTTGGCAATTAGGGGCCCACATTGCCCCTCCAGGGACTATGACAGGGACCAAACCCAGACTGACCACTCCTCACCATAATTCCCATTTTTACCACATTCCAGACATTCCTTCAGATTATTTTCAGTCTGGAAAAGAAATTTCTTGAAAAGAAAGTCAATCAAAAGTAAATCTGGGTCACTTCATATTCTTTTTTAAAAAGGTTTCTACTGGTTCTAAAATAGTCAAAACATGGAAAAAAATATCTACGGTACTCCTCTACACCTCAATTTTTTTGGGGGGGGGGGGATCTTTTGGCACACAGAAAAATCATTTTTTCCCAATGGGGAGACTTAGCAAAAGGTAAATGTTTCCCTTTGACAATAAGTATAGTCGCGTCCGATTCTCAGGATGGTGCTCATCTTCATTTCTAAGATGATGAGCCGGTGTTATCCGTAAACACCTCCTAGGTCATGTGGTCAGCATGACTGCATGGAGTGCTGTTACCTTTCCATCAAAGCGGTACCTATTGATCTACTCACATTTGCATGTTTTTGAACTGATAGGTTGATAGAAGGTGAGGCTAACAGCGGAGCTCACCCTGTCTGCGGATTCGAACCGCCAACCTTCCGATCTGCAAGTTCTGCAGCTTAGAAGTTTAACACTAAAACACCCTTCAAGCTGCGTGTTACCGTAGCTTTATCCTTTCCCATCTATTCACTTGTACAAGCATCCTCTAGTCAAGTGCTTTGGTGACAGTCATGGCAAAAGAGGCTGATAAATGAAGCTGAAAAGAGATCTGTTTTAATAACCTTCTACATGCTTAAGCAGAAAAATGATAACTCAGTATAAGTGTTATTACTGCATTTAGCCACGGTAAGCCAGTATTTCAGGAATGAAGTATCATGAATATTAGAAATCATGCAGTGCATTGAGCCAAGATGGATGTCTATGTTCCCTGTGTGTACACAGACTGCATGGAAATACTGCTACAACACGCTGTTATACAAGAGCAGCATCAAATACAGCCATATTCTAGCTACTGGATTAGCTAAGTTCTAAGCCTTTGCAGATATATTTTATTTTTGTATTCCAATTACGCATGGTATACAACATGCATCAACTGATTAGAAGCAATGTTAACTAGGACATCTGCCAAAATATTCAGACAGCAAGGACTACATCTCCTATAAGCTGTGCTGCCTATATTGACGTCTGGATAATTTATTTGCCTATGAAACATTCAGATTGTCACTGTTGGCCTCAATTTTCATTATGAGCTCATCTCGACTACTGTAGGAGATTGCACGAACACACATATACACACACTCTCTCTAACATGCACATATACACCGAAGATAAAGCAGCCGAGCCGATTTGCCTGTAAAAATCACCCAAGGGACCGAGATGTTAGGAAAGATATTAGTTGCTGAATAGGAAATGTCCAATAGAATTGGAGAGGACACACACACACACACACAGCTGGCATGAAATTACTTGCGCAAAGAGGCATAATAAAATAAGGGGACAAAACTATGAAATGATACGACTCTTATGAACACTGTTTTGAAAATACATTTCTGCTGTCTTTATAGGAAGTTTCCACAGCAGTAATTTTATTTTGGGTCACCAATGAATTTTTAAAAAATGTAATGAGGTCACATTCAGAGCTTTCTATACATTATTATCTTTGCAGCATGTTTGCAGCCTCTCTATGTGGATTAAATCTAAGAGCATTATTTTAAAAGGGGGGGGGGGGGGAGAATCATAATGCCAAACACTGCTATTCTTCAAAACACAATTTCACAACCATATGGAACATAGTTGTAGTCAAAATATATTTATTTACATGCTTCTAATTTGTGAACGTTTGAAAGTATGTCATGGATTTTTTTTAATAAAAAAGAGCATCATATTCTTCACTTTACAAACGGATTAGATATCTACTGGACTAACATCTGTCTAAGATATACACAGACGGACAGAGAGAAAATGTCAAACTAGTATAATAAATACAGTTTTCTAAGGTTTAATGTTGCAAGAGACAAGCAGCATCCTGAGCAAACTATAACTGGTATTAATAGCAGCAGAAGTAAACAAGATGTCCCCCATGCACTCAGGGAAAAAAATTACCAACCTGCATGAAATATTACTGCGCTTTTTCTAAACCCAGTAGGAAGACGAAGGTTTCGGAGTAATCCTTTTGCAGTGAGTTGAATGTGCATGTTGGATAAGGAGAATTTCGGAGACCATAACATGTCTTCAGAGCAATTGGAATAAAATCAAGCAGGAAACAGCCTGCATGTGCTGTCACATACTATATTTGTAACTCGGCACTGGGACTACGCAGTACTTGGCAAAAACACCAACAACAACCTCGCAACACATCAAAACACCCCTTGTTTCTTCACGGAGGCTGTCCACAAACAGGAGAATCCAAGAAGGCAGATGCTGTATCCACAATGTAAATGCTGCTGGCAGCGTCTTTCCCCCCACCAGATGCTGCAAAACAAAGCTCCCCCTCAGAATAAAACTGCTCTGTGATTCAGAAGACAAGCAGCCTCTGAATTACATCACACGGTCTGTGTTTAATCTACTCTAGGACCCAGTAGGGATGAGGAGGAGGAGGAAGTAGGTGGTCTCCCTGGCCGAATATATCACCCAATACTGTCACAGATGATATCATGCTCCTCCTTCAAAGCCACTAGAGGAGAAGATTTAATGCTCCACAAGGTGCATTAAGATTATTCCTCACATTATCAGATACATCGGAAATATTCTGAAATAATTTCAACACGGTTGTATTTTGGCACCTTGTAATCAGATGCCAGCAGTTATATTAGCCAACGCAGTACTTTATCGGCAATAGAATCTAGTTTTCTGCCTCGAAATTCACAGGAAGGATTGGAAGGATTGGCCTAGTTTTGCAGCTCCCTGCCATTTAAAATGCTTTAATATGGAAAAAGTCACCCGTGACAGCAATGGCATAAGATTTACATGCTATCCACTAGAAAACCTGCACGTTTATTGAGAGAGCCCAGGTGGGCAACTTCTGGCCCTCCATGTTGTACTGCAACTCTCATCAGTCCAAGCCAACACAAACAACAGTGAAGAATAAATAATAATAATAATAATAATACTAAAAAATCTGGATTATTGATGTCGCCATACCAGGTGACAGCTGCATTGAGGAAAAACAACAGGAAAAACTCAGCCGCTATCAAGACCTCAAAATTGAACTGCAAAGGCTCTGGCATAAACCAGTACAGGTGGCCCCAGTGGTCATTGGAGCACTGGGTGCCATGCCGAAATATCTCAGCCAGAATTTGGAAACAAAAACACCGACAAAATCACGATCTGTCAACTATAAAAGGCCACCTTACTTGGATCTGCGCACATCATTTGAAAATACATCACACAGTCCTAGATGCTAGGGAAGTGTTCGACTTGTGATTTTTTGATACGAAATCCAGCATATAGATCTCGATACTGTGCTTTTGTGTCAGTAAAATAATAGTAGTCTTTATTTATACCCCGCCACAATCTCTCCGGAGGGGACTCGAGGCAGCTAACATGAGGCCAAGCCCGAAAATACAATACAGAAAAATAAAATACAAAATACAAAACCACTAAAAATTACATCAGAATAAAATACAAAATAAAATAAATAAAGCAAAATAACATAATGGAAAATCAAACACAATGGGCGGGCCAAATGCACAAGATAAAATGATAAAAGTAGGAATTGCAATTGCAAGAATTCTCCAATTTGGCTACTCAGCCTATGGGATCTACAAGTATAAACATATTAATATAATATGAATTAATAGATGCACTTGATTGCAGAATAGCAGATAATTTGGAGCAGTTGCCCAAGCTCTAAGCTTTAAAATGTGGTTGTGTATCTGTGTGTGTTTGTGTGTACAAAAGTTAAAGGTTCTCCCTTGACATTAAGTCTAGTTGTGTCCAACTCTGGGGGTAGTGCAAATCTCCATTTCTAAGCTGAAGAGCCGGTGTTGTCCATAGACGCCTCCAAGGTCATGTGGCGGCATGACTGCATGGAGCGCCATTACCTTCCCGTTGAAGCGGTACCTATTGATCTATTCACACTGGCATGTTTTCAAACTGCTACGTTGGCAGAAGCTGGGGCTAACAGCAGAAGCTCACCCCGCTCCCCAGATTCAAACCGCTAACCTTTCGGTCAGGAAGTTAAGCAGCTCAGCGCTTTAACCCGCTGTGCCACAAACACACACATTGGGGAAAACTACTCTAAAATATAGCAGAGCATCCAAAAATTAAACAGGATACTGAAATTGAGCATTCAGCTCATTAGCAAACAGAAGTGCAGTTGGTTGCAGCTGTAAATAATTAAAATCATAAGCAGGCAAAATTCAGACTCCAATTTTAAAAATCACAAAAGGTTTATTTACAATAAGAAAGAATTAACTACATTTCTTCATAGTAAAGAACTGGGTCTGATCTCTTCTAAGGTTTGAAGAGAGGGAAAAATATCCAAGCACTACGTCTCTCTGACAAATATGTAGAGAGAGATCTCTCAAAGGCACACAGCACAAACTCAGATATAAGAAACAGAAGTCAGATTTAAAAAGGCTTGCAGTAGAAAAGTATCCATTCTACACAACCAATCAGAATGAGAGTAGAAACAGAAAGTTGAGAAGAAATTAGATACATTCCAACTGTCATACAGGAGACATGGGGGAAGGGAATTCCCCCAGCCTATACTAAACTAATTTAACTGTTCCTCATTGAGGACTTGAGACTTGGGCACTGTGGGGCTGAATCCCAACACAACATACACACAAATAAACCTGTTAAATACATAGAAGGCTGCAGCTTGGCTTTCCCCTGTTACCATGTTGCCTTACATATAATGGTAATGGTAGATGCTAGGAAAACAATAAAAATATGGGACTTGGATTTGTCTAATCACACTGCAAACAAACATCAGGAACAGCATATCTTCCTCTCTTTTTAAATAACAATAATTGTATAGCATCTCACATAAGGCCAACCAAGCCTTATGTAACCAAGTAATCAAAGTAAAACCATGACAACCAAATAAAACATTGTTTGCCTCCTTTCTTCTGCCTAATTGTCACCATAAAATATATATTTTATTTTCCATTTCTGCACCTTACTTTGTCACGGACATGTACACACACTTTTCGCTCTCCCAGGAAATAATTTGAAAGACTACAAACGGCTGGGACGTGGCAGGATACAAAAAAGGAGCATGAATTTTAAATTGCTGAAAAATATTTTGGGACACACCAAGGAATCCTTCATCCACAGGTAAACAATGAACAAGACCAAAATATAAAATAAAATATACAATATAGAGATAAGAGATAAGGCATTCGCTATTAAAGTAAAGGTAAATGTTTTCTCCTGACATTAAGTCCAGTAGTTTCCGACTCGGGGTTGGTGCTCATTTCCATTTCTAAGCAAAAGAGCCAGCGTTATCCATAGACACCTCCAAGGCCATGTGGTTGGCATGACTGCATGGAGCACCGTTACCTTCCTGCTGAAGCGGTACCTATTGATCTACCTACATTTGCATGTTCTCAAACTACTAGGTTGACAGAAGCTGGGGCTAACAGCGGGAGCTCACCCCACTCCCTGGATTCAAACTGCCAACCTTTCAATCTGCAAGTTCAACAACTCAGCGCTTTAACCCACTGTGTCACCGGGGGCTCCTATTAGCTATTAAAACATACCCCAATACTCGAAAAATACTCCTTGAATTCAAATCCGAAATCCAGGCGCCCCCTTCCAGATGTAGAGGACAAGGAAGGACACCACAAAAGGTGGATCTTCAAACTGCAAAAAGCTGTTTATTGCATGGCCATAGCAAGATGGCAAAACACATTATCATTTAAGGTGATATAGTGGTTCTACTCAAGAAATGCTTATAGATAACACTTAAAATCATGCCTGAATACACAATTGCACAAAACCACCCCAGACCTTTTCATTATCATGTGAGTACTCAGACCCTGATCTGCAGGAAGAAAACCAGATACTGAAACCTCTGCATCATGCTCATTTTCTCTTTGGAAGGATATCTGGTTTAAATTGGAATGCAGTAGAGTCTGGCTTATCCAACCTTCACTCATCCAACGTTTTGTATTATCCAACGCAGTCTGCTTTTTGCCTGGATCCACAGCAGTTTCAATACATTGCAATGTTTTGGTGCTTAATTTGTAAATACAGTAATTACTACATAACGTTACTGTGCATTGAACAGCTTTTTCTGTCGATTTGTTGTAAAACATGATGATTTGTTGCTTAATTTGTAAGCAAGACTCTATTGTACCTCCAAAAGTGCAAAAAAGGTATTCCTCCTTCAATCTCTCACATATATACATCTGAACAGATTCTAGATTTCCTAGGATTTGTTAATATATACACTCACTTTAATGGCTTTAGCATAATATTCCTGTCTTCTCCAGCAGGGGAATTCGTGTACAGTTTTTGGACGTCAATTCTTATTAGATCTAGCCAAGATGTCCAGTAATGCTAACCAACAGGTTAGGGATAGATGCATTGTACTATTTTTTAAACTTTGAGGACTCCTGCTCCAAAGCATATGGCTTTTTCACAACTGCACTAAATTAGTTGGAAGCTACTCCTTCAGGCGGGCAGCCAACAACAGAAAGCTGCATGAATTTCTTCTGGGATTTCCAAAAGGACTGAGACGCAAGAAGCAAGTCTGCATCTACTTCTTGTATAATTCAACCAAAAGGTGTTTTAAAAAACTGTATTCTCTGATCCAACTGCAAGTCCATATGCTTTTCTATCAGAACCAAAATGTACCGGTCCTTCTCATTCATGTCATTCATGCAGAAGGGGACTGATCAGATGAAGGCTAACGCAGGAAGCACTAACTACATGGATGTGTTGCATGCAGATATCAGTTATATGAGGTAACTTTGCAGAGAACCAGCTCCCACAGGTTTGAGTGTGGCTATAAATAGTCTTACTGTCCTAGAGGGGGAACTATGCCCACTCCAACGTTCTTGACCAGGTTCCTTGTTCCAGGTTCCTTGTTCCAAGTTTAGAAGGAATGAAATGCCTGTTACTGCATGTTCGTAGAGTTGTTTGGAACTAAACAGGCATGACATCATTCAAGAAAATATGTCCTATCAATTATCACTTGTCTTCTCAGTAACAAGTGTCCATAGAATACATACAAGTATTCTTCAGATCCAAGCCCAAAACAACTGTGCAAAACAATTGCACCTCAATCAGAAATGAAGCTAATCTATGTTCAACATTATAAATATTGCTTAACAAGCTAAGAGTGTAATTGTATTAAATAATAATAAAAAAGCATTCCAAATGCACATTAACATAATTATATTATCCCAAGCCTACTATCTGCAGGGCTTTGGGCAAAAAATAACAAGACTTGGGTTTTGTAAGAACATGTTTTGTTTTACTTGTTGCACAAGATGGATTTGTTGCTAATTAATTACAAAGAACTGAATGACAAAAAGAACAGAATTAAATCTGTTTCTAACACGTATGCATGTATGCATTTGGTCAGATTTAAAGAACATGGCCTATTGTGCTCCTCCCTGAGTCCCCTGCAAGGTGAGAAGGGCGGAATATAAATGTTTTAAATAAACAAATAAAGAAATACTTTCCTTTATTGGAATAAAAAAATCTATCAGCATACGTTCAGAGTTATCAGGCTGAATTTCGTACAAAGGCCTAATCCTTTCGTAAGTGTAAAGTTCCTCCTACCATAAAGGTAAAATGACAAGCGTTCTTCTAATATTTATGGTTACTCCTCTTGTCATAAGTGAAAAAAGGGAAAATATATTGTGTATGCCTGAATGTCACTATGCACAATATCATTAGAAACTATTACTCAACACCTAATGCAATGCCTTAATGAAGCCACTCTTGATCCCAAATGCTGTCATGAGATGGTGTTTCACAGGGAGTAGGGATGGGATTGGAGAAATAATAATTGTATTTGATTGTTGAATTTCGTAGATTGCATGCTATTTTTACGTAACATAATAAACTGGTTTGTGTCTGTGAACTTAAGTGTTGCACTCCAAGCCTGGAAACACCTATGACCACTGTACCACACAAGAGTCCAGGAATATAAGCAAACAGTTTATTGTAAAGACACATAAAAAGGATATTAGAAAGCAGGAGTAAGAAATACAATCCAAAAAGAGTTTGCAACAGGTGTTAACCAAACAATAATCTAAATGTCTCATAAATTCCAGAGGTGACAATGTCCAGGAACAGCCAGAAAACACAGATACTGCGTAAGTCCACAAGCAAGAAGGTATTACTAGTAAAAACTTGAACAGGAGTACATGAACAGGAACACAGAAAACTTCCAATATACTTTAAATCCAAAACCAAGGCATGATTTGCACTAGGAACCAGAGAACTCAGGCTTAGCTTTTCACTCTACCGCATTATTGCCTGAACTGCCCTTAGGGTAAACAACTTGTTGTTTAATGGACACCCGTGAATTTTCTCTAGAACTTTCCCACATAATCTCTCAGATTGACATACTCTATTTTCGGGTCAGACAGAATCATCATTTTCCAGACCTGAATTTCCCAGACTTAAGGACCCATCACTTTGTGCCACAAGAAAGGTTATAATCCTCTCTAAATCATCAGTTAAACCATCAGCCTCTGTCTGATGTTTTTTCTCACTGGCCTTGAAGGGCCTTGAAAGGAAGAAATTCTTGGAAAATAATGAGTTGGCAATTTTATTTTGTCTGGGGACACGTTTTGCCCCTCTTATATTCTTTTCTCATGAAGTTTCTCCAGCCAAAATCTAAAATAATAATCACAACAAGGCCCTTTACCAGATCTAGATCACTGTTCACAAACAGACGTGATACAAACAGAGATATGACCCAAGACGACTACCTGCCTTTTACTTTCTTTTACAATTTGGCTATCAAGATTGACACAAGTGATTGCACAACAAAATTCATCAATGCACCAATGCTCCCTACAACCTCCCCATCGAGGTTTCCTTCCAAACCATTTTATCTGAGAACAAAATTAATCCCCACTGAATTAAAGTACTCAACTAAATCTGTGGTTGAAAAAATTGGAATTTCTGCTTATAGTAAATGGTCACAAAACAGGACAGCATTTGTGTGGAAGGCATTTAAATGTGGGAATTACATATTTAGGTACCACATACTAAAAAGACTGAATGTGCAGCATCCAAATACAAAAATAGGAAACAAACAAACCTTTAAAAAGCACAGGTTCTTGCAACAACACTGTAAAAAACACACAAGTTGTCACAACATAAAAAACAGCATTAATATATAGATCAGAACAAAAACGCTTCCTGTTCACATAAAACCCTAAATAACAAGAACATGAAGAATGGGAGAGATAAAACCGCTTACCAGAATTGAATGCAGACAATCCATTCTGGGTTCCATTTTGTGTCAAAGACCCTAGGAAAGCAAAAATATGAGCTGAGATGTCACAATAATTTTATTGAGATGAATAAACAACCAAGACCTCTGGGTTTCTTCAGAAGATGGTGGCTGGCAACAGCCAAGAAAAAAAGGTGCTTCAGCATTTTCTGATTAACTGTGTTCTATTTCAAATCTATTTGTCTCGGCGGCTGTCTATAGGAGAAATCATGCACTTTGTGAGAATGAAAGAAAATTATGTAAAACTACTTCATTTAACTGTTCTCAGATATTCTTTCTCATTTGAAATGTCAAACCTTCCTTAAAAAAGAAATTCTTAGCCAATTAGTATGTGTGTCTGTGTGTAAAATCTGTTAAACATCCACCAGATTAAGGCCTCTAGTGGGCATTATTTTCACTTTGATGTTTTCATTCACATATGCACAGATATAGACACTTCGAGATATTCCTCAAAGTAAAATAAATGCTTAAAATACAAACTTCTAGCAATGGGGAGGCAAATCAGTTGCATTTTGCACATCACCTCATACTCCCTCAGCTGAAGTTTTTCAACCCATTTGTTAAATTAGCTTCAATTCCCAATTCTCTCTCTCTCTCTCTCGGTACATTAGTAAGTATTCATCTGTTGCAAAGCATTTATCCACAACTGTGAATTTGCAGTTTCAATTTATAAACAAAAATTACCCAGATTCATGGCATCCGTGAATCTGGGTAATTTTCAGTACAAGATATTGCAAATGTTATGTCTAACTCAGGGATCCACAAACTTTTTGAACAGAGGGCCAGATCTCAGTCCCTCAAACTGTTGGGAGGGCTGGATTATAATTTGAAAATAACATGAATGAATTCCTATGCTCACTACACATATCTTATTTGTAGTGCAAAAATACTTAAAAAAACAATACAATAATTAAAATGAAGAACAATTTTAACAGATATAAACTTAATGTATTTCAATGTGGGCCTGCTTTTGGCTGATGAGATAGGATTGTTGTTGTTGTTGTGTGCATTCAAGTCGTTTCAGACTTAGGTTGACCCTGAGTGAGGACCAGGTAAATGACTTTGGAGGGCCGTATCTGGCCCTCGGGCCTTAGTTTGAGGACCCCTGATATAACTAATAAGCAGTTTTCCACTGAAATTGGTTTAGGAAGGTCCTACTGAAGTCAATGCGGAAGCATATGCACAGGCAGACATGCTTACATTACAAATATTTAATTGCCTCTGGTTTCAACACAATATGCAAAACTCTAACACCAGTGATGTTGTTTCGAAGCACAGGTTTGAATCACTGGCCATACAAGTTGAATGATCTACCAGCTATGTGAACAGAAAGGATGGTGGAGAAGATACAAAGATACTCACACGGCTTTCAATGTCATTATGATATAATAATAAGATAAATACTTTACCCAATCGTCCTCTTGGATCACCAGTTTTCCTTCCTGGAAAAACTGACCCTGAAGATTTTGGCACACACGGGCCTGCTGATCCTAATTTGCTTTTTGCTCCTTAAAAAAAAACACACATTGAAATAAGACTAAATTTGAATCTTAATTTTTTAAAATCCAGTATCTTCAGACAAACATAATGCTCCATTTTTTCATAAGTTAATTGATTACATGCCGCAAAGACTAAGGATTTAGCTTGGAGGTGGGTAACTTCAATGCATCCAGGAGACATTTCTCCCACCACAGGTGTCCTCCTGGACCACAGGATGCACTATCTCTAACAAAGCTGGAAGTGGCCACTTACACTTTCATTAATATTATATTTCTCACTAAAACCGGGGGAGGGGTTTTCAGAGGCAAGCATACAGTGGCCTCAGGAGAGAGGATTTAGTGTCTGATCGCTTCTTTTCTTACACTCAGTATGCTGAGAAAAGGAAAGGACACCACAATCCACTTTGCAGCTTAAAGAAAATCATTGTGACAACATTAGTCTGTCTTGCTGAGCCATTTAAGGGTAGGAAATGCACCTGCAATCGTCTTTTCCCACGCAACCACTTCCAGCAAAAGAAGAAATAACAATTGTTCAACCAGTCTTTGATATTTTCCTCCCTGCTCATCTCAGCTTCTATGGTTCATCCAGAATGGAGCCCCTACTTGATAACCAGGGCTTGGAAATGTATAACCCAGACTACAATCCCCAAAATACCATTGGCTATGTTGGATGAGGATTCTGAGAGTCCAAAATTTAACTATCTCGGGCTTTGACTGATGTTATAATAAGAAGCAGTTTTATCTCTGTGTTACACCAGTGCCAATTTAGCAGCTTCATTTCTCTTAAATAGCCTTTGTAGAGAAAAATATATATATACATGCATTTGAAAAATGACCCCCTTTATTTGATCTCTCTGATCACACAAGATCTTTGCTCATATACAGATATCCCCTTTGGGCAGGGCCATAACTCCTGTTTGAAGAACCAATGTAAGAAGTTACCTTTGGGGGTATTTCTCAGGGAAAGCACTCTTGGCCTGGGCACTGACTTGAGCGGGAGGGATCCAGCTGTACCGTTTTGACAAGCCGATCTGGAAGGCCACTCTCCATTTTTGATTATAATTGTGGCACTTGTAGCTGTCAAAATTTAATAAAAAGGCACACAGTTCTTATGAAATTCAGTTTAAATAATGTGTGACATTAAAAAAATAATACTTAAAACAGTATTTCCCACTGGAACACTGCATTGTATTCCTTATCCTTTTAGTTACTTTGTATTTTAATTTCATTCGTTTCTTACAATTAATGACTCGACTCCAATTTGGGGGAGAGCTCAATACCTTCCTTCTCTTAAATAAAATTTCACCCATGATGCCCGTAACCATGGTTAGAAAACAAACTTTAATATCAACATCCTGTTTACTGTTAATTACGCTTAAAATCAATGCCAACATAGGGATTAACCATGGCGAAAGACAGCAGGGTGAGCAAGGAGAAACTTGTGCAGCAAAGAGAAATGAGTGTTTCTACCTCCTACTCATGTCTTCATCATGCCTGAAAGGATAACCTTGTTTGATACCAAGACACGTTCAAATACCAACTACTACTGCTTCAAAATATTTAATGAAGATCCTTACTGTAAAGTATATTGGAGAGCCTACTTACTCTGTCCTTGTAAAGCATTTGTTTTATTTTCTACTAGCTTGGGGACCCGGCACTGCCCGGGTTATTTGAGAAAGTGGGTAATGGCGGTTCTGTATGCCAAGTTTGGTCGTTATTGGCCTCTGTGTGGGTTATGGGGGCTCAAGTTTTCTGCTTGATCAATCATTGGATGAGGGTCACAGTGGTCTCAGAAAGTGAGTTTAGGTACTGCAAGTCCCATCATCCATAGTCTGTTCTCTCCCAAACCTCACCAGAATGTTGAGTTAGCCATGGGGGCTCTCTGTGCCAAGTTTGGTCTTTCTTGGTATTTGGATAAGTGTCACTGTGGTTTCAGGAAGTGAGTGAAGGTACTGCAAGTCCCATCATCCATCATCTGTCCTCCTCCAAACAGCATCAGGATGTAGAGTGGGTCATGGGGGCTTTGTGTGCCAATTTTGGTCTTGATTAGACATTAGAATGAGGGTTGCAGCAGTCTTGGGAATGGAGTAGAGGTACTTGAAGTCCCACCATCTATAGTCTATCCTCCTCCAGGATGTACCAGGATGTAGAGTGGGTCATGGGGACTCTGTGTGCCAAGTTTGGTCTTGATCAGTCATTGGCGAGGGTCTCAGTGGTCTCAGGAAGTGAGTGAAATGACTGCAAGTCCCATCATCCATTGTCAAATTCTTCCAAACCGCACCAGGATGTAGAGTGGGTCATGCGGGCTCTCTGTGTAAATTGTGGTCCTGATCCATCATTGTTGGCAGTTGTAATGGTCTTAGGAAGGGAGTGCAGGTATTGCAAGTCCCATCGTCCATGGTGCATCCTCCTCCAAACAGCACCAGGATGTAGAGTGCATCATGGAGACTCAGTGTGCTAAGTTTGGTCTTTATCGGTAATTGGATGAGGGTTGCATCATCCCATAATCCATGGTCGATCCCCATGGTACTGCAAGTCCCATAATCCATGGTCCATCCCCGGTCAAACCACACCAGGATGTAAAGTGGGTCATGAGAGGTCTATGTGCCAAGTATGGTTCTGATCAGTCATTGGATGAGGTTAACAGCGGCCTCAAAACGTGAGTGATGGTACTGCAAGTCCCATCATCCATGGTTCATCCTCCTCCAAACTGCAGTAGGATGTAGAGTGGGTCATGGGGGCTTTGTGTGCCAAGTTTGGTCTGTATTGGTAATCTTCTGACCCAGCCCCTGGCCTTTTCCTTTCCTCTCTTTGTCATCTCAGAATCTTGGAATTGAGGCTGGCCAATCAGAGACCATATGCAAATTTCCTTCTCATGTCCCCGTTTCTATCATGAACTCTTTTCTCCACCAGGGGCTCCTATTGAAGCTGGCCAATCAGAGATCATATGCAAATAGCACCACAGCGGCAGCCAATCAGAACACTGGCACACACTCCTCCCGCCACACGTCCGCCGCATACAAACTTTGACTTTTATTATATGTATAGATAGATTGTGGAAGTCTTACTCCTTTGAGCAACATATGGGCCATTAATCAAAATTCTTTTTGAGCTATGAAAGTCCTGACATGCAACTTAAAATTATGCATTTCTGCAATCTGATGCCTATGAAAATAACACTCTATTTGTTACACAGTCCTAGGCCATTTTACATATTACCGTACACAACTAGCTGTTGCATTTCTGCAACTGAATGATTCTGTTTCCCCTATAACATTTGAATGATATTTACATCATAAATACTTAGCAAGCACACTATCAGTGTAAACCTCAGGTTTGTGTTCCTTTAAATGTTATAGGAATCACATGGACAGTTCTGCAATGTAACTTCTGTAATGTGGGTAGATTTGCACATTACAGTAAGCCAGGTTAGCAGTAACCATGGTTTATTGCCTAAGTCACAGATACTGCAGCAGCCAAAGATAGCAGACAATCAAACAAAATATTGTCGAAAGTTTTCATGGCCAGAATCACTGGGTTCCGGCCATACAGCCCGGAAAACTCACAGCAATCAAACAAAAGTAAGGATGTCTGCCTTATTTTTGGTTTGCTTCTCTCACACATTCAGGGAAAGGATCTGGGAAACAAGTCAAGGACAAGTCTCAGCAGTATGTTCAGCTATCACAGCACTTCAGCATTATAAGTCAATAATAAATCATGGTTGCAGACTGTAGTCTGTGGCTAATTAACAAACCACAGTCTAGATTCACACAACATAAGCCATATTTCAAGAATTCACTATATGTTTTGACATGTGTGAACACAATGAATGACTTACATGCTAAATTTACTTTCTTGGTGTTGTGCAACTGTTATGTGTTATTCAACTGGGGTTTTGGGTGTTGTTGTTGTTGTTTTGGTATTTCTGTAAGGCATACTGCTTGGTTTCTTCCCCCCGCAAAAGGTTGTTGAATTCCAATACTTTTAACAAATACAGTACAATCCCTATTATCTGCGAGGGATATTTTTAAGGACTTCTCATAAACAAGAAGTCATGAGTAGAAGTAACCCTATTGAACAAGCAACTTCTGGCAGAAGCAGGCCCTCAAGTTGTATTAGAGAACCTAGGAAATGCCTACATTATTTTTTATCAGACATTACTAAATGAGATTGTGGGGAATTAGTACTCCGGATACAAGAGTGATACTATACCATACTGTAAAGATGAGTCACCCTATATTACAAACATATTATAAGATTCCAGGATCAGGAGGCACCAGTCATCCTGTGGAATGAGGTATATTTTCTCACTAATTACTTTTGCTCGCTCAAATATCAATATATTTGTAGAAAACCTGTACAAATATTTCTGCATATATGAGCAAGACTAATTCTTCAGGTTTCTACAATGTGTCCTACAAAAGAGGTTATCGCAATGAAAGCATAGTCTACTGACCTACTTCTGTGACAGCACTGTTTAACCATGGCCAGATGTGACAAAGAAGATTGTGAGAGCAATAACGTTCGAGTACAGTATTCAGACAGAATGACCAGTATAAGACAAGTAAAAAGAGTCATAAACATCTGAATGGAGTGACATGCTGCTAATTTTTATGTGCTCTCCATTACTGTACTGTCTTGATCAATGGTAAAATGAATACTCCTCAATGTATAGCTTACAGTCTACAGAAAGTAGCATAGTGTTATTTGATTTTTCCTTTCTATATCTGTTCCCTTAATTGGCCGATGGGTTCCAAACACCATCATATTACTACAAATAGCTAATATGCCTATATATCACATTTCCAAAACAATAGCTGGAACTATTTCCATTATCAGATATTTCAGATGCTTACCTAAATGTTAAGCGTCTCTTTACTAATGAAATCTCAATTTACATACCAAATTATTTTATAAGCCATATACTACATACTTACTAGGCACACACTCATTTTTGTTAGTTGCTACTAATTAAAGCCCGACTAAAAAATAAACATGGATTATGTTTCTTTATTCTCTCATCGCCTTACCTTAACATTTTTAGAAATATAATGTTAGATGTTTATTTTGAGTAACCATGCTGCACATGAGCATCTCTCATACGGATTGAATATCCCTTATATCTGAAATGCTTGGGACCAAAAGTGTTCCATATTTTGATTTTTTAAAATTTTATTTTGGAATATATGCATATACATAAGAGACATCTTGGAGATGGGACCCAAGTCTAAACATGAATTCCATTTATGTTTCATATACACCTTAGACACATACTCTGAAGGCAATTTCATGCAGAATATTTTAATAATCCTGTACATGAAACAAAGTTTGTATACACTGAATCATCAGAAAGCTATGACGTCACTCTCTGACACCAACATTTTGGAGTATTTTGTATTTCAGATAGGGGATGCTCAACCTGTACAAATGCAGTCAGAACTCTATTACTGCATTTATCTCCTAATGAGGGAATTTTCTCAAAATGAGTTTAGGGGAGGATGGCACACAAAAGACCACTGTCAACACACATAAATATTTTACAAGAGTCACAACATTTCTAAGGAAGTCACACAAAGACCTGAGTACCCTCAATAACAGAACCACTACTATGTGGATGGTTCCTTTAAGTAAGGGTCCTTTAACCACTATCCATAGATATACACTAAGTTCCCAATCATAACTGCCTTACTGAACAAGCATCTTGCTTAGACCTTACAATGCCTCAGAAAATATGACAGTGGCACTGTCTACCACAAGCTGTTAATGAGTCTGCCTCCAAAGTGCACTGAATGAAGCTATACAGAGACAGCCTTGGGGGAAGGGAAAGCGGAAATAAAAATACAGAATTTAAAAGAAGACATGCTTACAAATGTCAGATTCAAAATACACAAGAGAACAGTTGGAAAATACATTCAGAACATATATTCTCTAGATTTGATTACAGCTTCAAATGAAATGTCAGACTTACAGGAAGAAAGCTGAATAAAACCTTCTTCCCAACCCCAACACAATAAAAAAATCCAAAAATGCAAAATTTCACATTGCATTCCATTTCCCATATTCAATTTGTTTAAGAAATCATTGCATTCTGCCCATTTTTTATCTAAACATATATATAGATATAGGAACACCTACTTCTTCTCCCAGTACATGTGGCTAACAAAGGAATTATACAAAAGCTGTAAGATCCCACTGCCAGCAAGGTCAATAAGGTAAAATCACAGTGGCTTCTTGAATCTGTCGATGGTGTTAGAGTAGCGTTGGTGAAAATATAAGGAGAAAAGTCAGTTTCTGTGCAACTGCGAAGTCCTCCTGGTATAGTCATTTAAAATGATCAAAGCAAGCTCAAAGCCCGAAAGACTGCAGCCATGTTCACCCGCTCTCTCTCGTTTTCCCCCCACGCTTGCTCTTGGTGAATTAGGGTGGAAAAAAAAGATTGTAAGCTTCAAGGCAGGAGACAAAACAGATTAAGCCAACTAGCAAATCGGGCTAAGAAAGAGTCGTCAATTGGATACTGAATCGGAAAAGGAGACCTCCACATTTCTTTGTTAGGCAGCCAAGACCTTTCCCCCTTTGTTAAGAGCACGGAATAGAAATGAAGAGAGCATTTACAACCTCCTTAGGTGATCCAGGCACGGTAGTAAAACCAAACAGCAAAAAAAGCATCCGAACAAAAAAAGAAAACACCCCCAACATGGCTGTCAGTGCCGAGCCAATCTGTTTGTAAGAGAAATGCATGCTACAAAATTTAAATATGCGGATTTTTTTTTTGAAGAACACATGGGAGAAGATGCATTTTTTCAATGAAAGGGGAAACACAGAAAAGTGATTCTTAAGCCAGTGCTGCTGATGCTTGCCTCCCTAACTCAACATGGTTTAACATAATATCCCTCCTCCTCAAAAAGGATTTAGGCTTAATGTGTGCTACCATTGATATTCCTACATCCCCCCCCCCCCCCCCTCTATACAGGCAGTAATAAAATTGGCAACAATTACTAGGGTCTACTTAAGCATTTGGATTTTTGTACTCGAATAGTATACTTACAAGCATTTCTCAAAGCTTGTAAGCAGGAACTTATAAACACTTAACCAAAGAAGTATATTTCTTCTATTTTGTACAGAAAGACATATTACAGTACATATAATGAAAATGACTATAACTGATGTGTCACCTGTTCCAGAGATAAAAAAGGTACTTACATGCAACTCATATTAATTAGGTATCTGGAAAGCACAATTATTTTCTAGTTATTATAATCTACCCATTAGTTATGAGACAATCTCCAGGAAAATGACAGTCACAATTTCATTAGTCGAATAAACACCAATCAATTATGTTTTTACTCATCTAGTCACAAAAACAAATATTGGATACCCTGAAGTGACTTACAATTATTGCTGCAAGTACTTTGGTCGCTTTGAGTGCTGCTGATGGAAGAGATGCTAGAGCTTCTTCGAACTTCTGATCCTTTGATGGGCACTTTCGATTTAGGAATCAGTTTACCAGGACTAGCCAAAGATCCCGGGGTGGATTTCAGAGAGGCATGCTTTCCCTTAAAAGTTTCTACTCCTGCCAGCATAAAAAGGGAACAAAGTCATGAAAAATACTGCCATATAAAAAATAGTATGGTCTAAATGATTACATTAAATGTAGCCTTCCTTTTTTGCCCCATTGGATAATAAGAATCTAGAAAATGTTATTACTACACTTGCAAAAAAACCCCCAAAAAACCCTGGACTTACATCAGAATGCTCAGTTGGCCATACCCATGATGAACAGTGACTTCTGGTCCCACTTTGAGCAAAGTCAACGATATTTCAGAGTTTGCAGGAAACTCTGAATTATCCCATAGATTTGCGAAAGTCTGTACAGATTTGCCTTGATCTGCTGTCCATACCCACCGGTACCTTCAGCCTCTCCCTACACTCATCACCACAGGGAAAGGGGATGGATTGTTTTCATGTTGTTGCTAACACTACTCCTAAGCAACCAAGGAATTCTCTCTGAAATTCTAGCCATTGTGGGTGCCACTGCTGAAACCACAACAGGGAATCTCCATGACAGCAAGAAGGAGAGGAGATCACTCCCCTCTTCTTCATAGCCATACTGGTACCCCATTGTGATTTAATCAGGGGTGCCTACAACAGCCAGGAGCTTGGATGCAGCTCTGTGACTAGCTAGGAATAATGGCCACCAAGGAGGTGATTCCTGGGCCATCAGAACTATGGTCCCAGATCCAAGTTATTTTGCCTAGTTTAGAAGACTCCCAAGAAGCAATGTATAAATCTCAGATGCTGAAATAAGTAAGTCTGCAATTCTTTAATATTGCTTGTTCTAAATGGATGCCATCATATTCTAGCTTTTCGACAGGAAGCCCAGGTTGACAGGCATTGATGCATTTTTATATCTGTAAATATCCTGTGAGATTGGCTAGGAGGAAATTAATTTCATCCAATACAGAATTCCGAATCTATCACACAAGGCAGGTAAATAGCAAGTACACTAGGATAATACAGACTTGGGCTGGGGCTGATCACATGACCATTTTTCTGTGTTCTCCTGTGGGAGACTATTTCCACAAAAATCCATTAATGAACTTCTTTCCCACTACTTTTCTGCTAGGATATTCTTTTCATAGACACATTCTCTCTCTCTCTCTCTCTCCCTCTCTCTCACACACACACACACATTCAGTGAGAGAAAGAGAGAGTTTACAAGAAGGGGTGGGAAAATATCTTTGAGGAGGTACTGAATAGGAGTCCATATGCTGTGTGTGATAACCCTTTACTACAAATAAACATCGTAAAAGCCTAGGTTAGTTCCAAAGGAGGAAAAGGAAAGGGAGCAATCCTGAGTGGGTAGGATTTTCAGAAACAAACTTTATTGTAGTGGGAGAAGAACCTAGTGCAATAAAGTCCTGAAATCTCTCAATGCAAGTGCTCTAGCTTCTATTCCAATACACGAATGAACGAACGAATGAACAGCAACAAACAGTGAGCAGGGGCTCTAAGTAGATGATCTCCAAAGGTAATTCCAATTTCTGCAATTATAGGATACAGGAAAATAGGAATTATTGTCTTTGATAACTTGAGCATTTTCAAAAAACACCAGCTGCCAGTTCTTGTTTTTAAAACAGCTGATAAAATGCTTTGTTCTATGTTTGACATAATTGCAACAAAGACAACATTTTGGCAAAAACCATTTTAAAGTCTACTGAAAAGCAATGGAGACATCATTCTCCTCCACACTAGGTGGCACTACAGGATAGCACAGCAACCTAAATAGCTTTGCAGTTAAAACCTGCTCTTATTAGCTAGCTCTGAGTGCTTCCAGATTGGCCTAAAGAAGCATTAGTTTTCATGATAAAGCTCCCTGGGCTTTGCCAGATGTTGTCTCCTTCCCGCTCACTTATTCCTTTCTGTGTGTCTGCATGTGTTGTTGCTGGCAGGAATTGCCTGGATCTGAACTAGGGCTCTTTTCAAAGTCTTGTTTTTTTAAATACTAGGGATATGATTCGCTGTAGTAATACTAAGGTAATTTTCTCCTTTATTCTTTTCCCCCTTAAACCTTTACAGTATAAAAGAGTAATTTCAAAGTTGACTGATGCACCATAAAGAAGGAAGGAAGGAAGGAAGGAAGGAAGGAAGGAAGGAAGGAAGGAAGGAAGGAAGGGGAAAAAAGGAAGGAAGAAGTAGGAGACTTTTTGTCCTGTTTCAGAATTTTTTAAAAAATCACTTGGAAATGGGAATGTTTCAAGTGTTGCTGAACACTGCCAAAAAATAGTCTGGAACTTTAGATTTTTTAAAAATGGGAATTACAACAACAAACATTGCAGTCTCTTAACATATTTGTTATATCTGGAGGAGTCCCATCAGTGTACAACCCAACTGAGTTTCTGCAAGTGAACTAGAATCAGATTTGTTAACAGTAAACACTGATATCTGAACACTCAATTTTTTCTGGGAAGGAAGCTTTTCTGACCAGGCAAGACTTGAACAACTAACTAACTGATACTGTGAAAGTTTTAATTCAGGGATAGGAAATGTGTGAAATTGCAGCGACCTTTCTACACAAAGCTTCAGGTTTCTTCACCAGTCCAGTAACCTCTGCAGAGATGCACAATCATCCTATTTTAAATGGATGATTGAATTTTAAAATATTTTAAAATATTGTATTTGTTATTATGCGGATATTTTAAACCTTCCACATACGATGTATTGTAATAATATGTTTACATTTAATTTCTATGTTAATATTTGAATAATTGAAGCTTCAATTTAAGAGGTATAATTTCTTGTGTTTTCACTAGTCGCTGGATCCTGCTTTGCATCTCTGACCTGGGAGAAAGTTTGTATATAAATGTAAGAAACAAGCATTAAATCTGCATGTAGTGTGACTGGCTAAAAGAGGACAGCACAGTGAATGCGTAATCACATTTGTATATCTATTTAAAATTTATACACAGAGCAATTACATTCTGGAACTGGTGTCTGGCAAAGGAAAGAGATGTTTAAAACATTCCTCACACACTATTTTTCCTAAAATATATCTTCCATGATGTTTCTCTTTTTTCCCAAGAATAAAGCTCTGCACAGGAAAAGTGCTACAGTTCAAGAGAACTGAGGCCCCTTCTACACTGCCATATAAAACCAGATTATCTGCTTTGAATTGGATTATATGGCACTGTAGACTCACATAATCCAGGTCAAAACAAGTAATGTGGATTATCTGCTTTAATACTATGGATTATATGGCAGTGTAGAAGGGGCCTGACTTCCAGATCAACAGGAAAGTTAATAATAATAATAATAATAATAATAATAATAATCCTTTATTTATACCCCACTACTATCTCCCGCAGGACTCGGTACAGCTTACAAGAGACCGAGCCCAAAATACATCAAGACAAAAAACATAACCACAACAATACAATACAGCAATAAATAACTCATAGCAAAGCAAAAACAATAACAAAATATCATGACGCAATTTAAAAACATGGCAGGGCCAAATGTAAAGATTATTTTTTTTAAAAAAATGCTGGGCATGACCAGGTGAAAAAGGATGGATATTTTGGGGGGTAAGTGGGTGTGCAGACACTTCTAACTCTCTCTTAAAGTGCATTTGGGACATATTTCTTGGGATTCCTTAATCTGGGAAGGCACACTGGAACATCCATGTTTTCAAGCTCCTTCTGAAGACTGCCAATGTTGGGGCATGCCTGATGTCCTTGGGGAGGGAATTCCAAAGTCGTGGGGCCACCACTGAGAAGGCCCTGTCCCTTGTTCCCACCAATCGCGCTTGCAATTTTTTTAAAAAATAAATAAATCATGTAGTTTCATTTAAGCCAGTGTTTCCCAAAGTTTGGTTTTTCCAGATGTTTTGGACTTTCGCTCTCAGAATTCTTAACTGTTTGATAAGCTTGCTGGAGCTTCTGGGAGTTGAGGGTCAAATAATAATAATAATAATCTTCATTTATATCCTGCCACCATCTCCCAAAAGGGACCTGGGGCAGCTTACAAGGCACAAGGGTAGTATGTAATATAAACAGTATATGAGTATAAAAACAACCACTATTGATACATCAAATAAAATAAAAACAAGGTTTTTTTAAAAAAAGATCATCTGTAGTTAAAGCTAGCTGCCTTCAAATCACATGTAAAGTGCCAAAGTGTCAGCTTCATATGGGTCCATTTCAGCCTATTTGGAGGCAAAATCCTGCTTTAAAATCCATGTTTTTTGGCAGGATTGGAAGGAATCAAAATGGGGGCTAAACTAATCTCTTTTGGGAGGGTATTCCAGAGCCGGGGAGCCACTACAGAGAAGGCCCTCTCTCTCGTTCCCACCAACCATGCTTGAGATGGTAGTGGAACCGAAAGAAGGGCCTCCGTGCTAATCTCAAGGCCCGGGCCGGTTCATAGAAACAGATGCAGTCTCAATGATAGGTTGGGCCCAAAGTGTATAGGGCTTCGTAGGTAATAACCTGAACCTTGAACTGAGCCCAGAAAATTGTCTGAAGCCATTGCAGCCGCTTGAGCAGGGGCATAATATGTTCCCTATAGCTAGCTCCAGTTAGTAATCTGGCAGCCAGCCTTTGTACTAACTGCAGTTTCTGAACCGTCTTCAAAGGCAGTCCCATGTTGAGTGCATTACAGTAGTCCATTCTGGATGTAATTAAGGCAGAGGAAGTTGGAGGACCAAAGTTTGGGAAACAATGATCAGCAATTTTACTTTTTTAAACAATAACAATCCTATAACCACATCTTGTTTGTGCAACACCCTAGAAATTGACATGCAATACAGTCTTCCTGAACTACGTATTTTCCAGATGTGCTTCTATCATTCCCAGATACATAGTCATTGCTTGTATTTGCTTGGAAAGTGAAAGCAAAATGCAGCACACCAAGAGGATACCAGGTTGAGGAAAACTCAGTAAATCTGTAAATATAACCGCTTATACTACATGGTGCTGTAGAAAAGAGAGCCTTTCTTATTCAGCAATGCAAGGAATGTTTTCATTTTAATTTAGGAGTGACAATCATACAGCCTTCTAGATATTGTTCAGTTGCAATTCCCCCTATTCCTCACTATTAGCTATTTTGGCTGGGCCTACTGGGAGCTGCGATCCACCAATATCTATATGTTTACATAACCTTATTTCCCCACCTGCCAGATATAAACTCACAACGAAACCTGCAGACAAAGCCTGTCTCAGAGCAGTAGGATATACAGAGCAGTAAGATATATCTAAAGAAAACAGTTCTAAGAAAAACCTAGTTTCAGACCTTGAAAATGCTATTTTGAACAATAGTTCCCATAAATTCCCACCCAACATGGCCACTGGACAGAAAGGCTAGGAAATTCTTGGAGTTGAAAGCCAAAGGGGTTTTTCTTTAGCGCTGTACCATTCATACATGGTTAAAGTGGCGTTCAATGCTGGAAGAGTACACAGGATCACTAGACTGAAGACAACATGGTTTCCTGTATTTGTGACAGCATCATCAGCTATTTGTCCTCTAATCATTATTCTTGAAACGTTTACCATTATTGCAATGAATTTTCATGGTACAATAAAAAATGCTAAAAGATTGAACCCTTAAAGGTTTGCACTGAAATGTGCTATCTTAACAAGCATCCTGTTCCCAAGCAATAATGTTTGGAGACTGACTGATGTTACTGGTTTAGACATGGATGTGGACTCAGCTATAACCTTGGCCTAGTTATGTTCTCTAAGTCAAGCTACCCTGCAGGGATCTTGTGTGGATGAAGCAGTGAAAAACTCAGCTCTTTGGAAAAAAGACAGGATGCTTCAAATTAGGACTGATAAGTACTTTTAGTTTGATAACACTATGTCCATGGTTTGAAAGTGCTGTTTCTGTTTAATTGTGTGGTACTTACTTTGAAAGTAGTTGTTATACTCCAGAAACTTCATTTTTTCTGAATGATACAAACTATGTTGAATTTGTTTAGACTCCATGAGATATTCATTGAAAAACTATTGCCAAATGTGCTGCAGGATGCCCCACAAAAACAGTTTTTGCAGTTTAATAAACTTCCCCAATTTTTTATTATAGAACCAATTAGGAAATTACATTTATAACCCAGGAACAAAAATTGTATTACATTCTGGAACCAAAGTCCCATGGATATCAATGGCCCAATGTTCTTTTTCCCCTTATTTTAGGAGAGCCTGGGTTTTTAAAGTCCTCTTTGTGCAAACAGACAAATTAAAATCGAGCTTATTGGGGCAGAGCATGAGACTGATGAGCCTGCTTAGCTTCTGAGCCTATTAAGTGCTTCCCACCACTTGGAACCTCAATCAAAAGGATTTGCCATCAGATTTCATTGAAGGCATTTCCCTATATCCATCTTTTTGTAAAGTTTCCATTTCAAAACTGAAACTAAATGTAGTTGTGCTCCGAATGTTGCATTCCTTCATTGTGTGATCATTTTATTATAGGGACAATGGGTCAATTACTATGATTCCACCAATAAAATTAAGAACTGCAAGGAGAAAAGGCAGCCATTTCAAAAGCTTATATACAGAAAACAGAGAGTTGATCTGAAATTAGACCATGAATGAAAGGTTGGTTTCGGGAGGGTCCATGGCAATTTCATATCCTTCAACATGTCACATATGACAACCAGGATATATGTAACCAATAACATTGGAGGGTGATCAAAATGGCAAAAGTTGTTACTGTGGAACATCACACAAACTAGAGCAGTTTGCTTTTACCTGTGTCTACTGAGAAGGGCTAAACTCTGCCTGCTCTTCTCTCCCAACACTGAGTTAAATGAGTGCAAACTACTTTTGCACTTTGAACTCCCTTTGCAGCAATAGAGATAAGCTGAGGAAAAAGTGGGAGAATGAGAAGACAAAGAAACAGGGCCATTTTACAAGTAACTGATAAAAGCGAAATAACAGAAATTAATCAGGATTGTCTCTGGTAAATGGGGACCGTTGAAAGGTGTGCAATTTTGAAGTAGAAATGCCAATGGATCTCTTATTTATAGGGCTTCAAAATGTAATGAATGACCTCCAACAGTTTCTTTTCTTTTTTCATAAATTTTTATTAAATGGTTTTCTTGTTATACAAATAAAAACGGGGGGGGGGGGGGGTCAAGGAGGGTATTGGAAGGAGGGGAGGAAGGGCATGGTGAAGGGGTAGAAGTTTACCTACTTAGGAGAAACATCCAAGGGGAAAATTAGGGCCTGGCAAGGGTGGGGGTGAGGGAAGGGTAGTGAGAGGGGTAAGGTCATGACTTTCCATTCTACTTCTCCACGTGATCCACAAAAAGCAGATTAGTTCCGTACAGATACTGAACTAGATTCCTTTCTGTATCTTTGGCTTCTCTCCAATTCGTAATTTAACTTGCTCTGTTTCCTAATTCCAGCTGGTATTTAATTTCCCAACTGTAGTTGTCACCCTTTTTTCATGTAATCCTCTTTTATAGTCAGGTATTCGTCAAATTGTTTCCAATCAGTTCTCTTGATAGGTTTTCCTTTTGAATCTTTGAGATAAAAAATCAGAGTATCCATATCTCTTATTTCACTAGCCTTGCTTAGCCAATCTTTTTTAGATGGAACCTCTTTCAATTTCCACTTTTTTGCATATGCCATTCTGGCCACCGTCATCAAGTATGTAAACAAAATGTCTTTATTCTGATTGAGCTCGATATCCTCATCGGTTATCCCTAGTAAGAAGTATTCTGGCTTCTTCTCAATCTTTATCTTTAGTATTTTTAAAGGATTTTTAGTATCAATTGCCAATATAGTCTTGCTTTGGTGCATGTCCACCATAGGTAGTAAAATGTGCCTGTATTTAATTCACACTTCCAGCATTTGTTTTGTACATGCTTATACATTAATCCCAATTTTGTGGTGTCATGTACCACCTGAAAAACATTTTAAACCAATTTTCTTTCAGGTCTGTTGAGTAGGTGTATCTAATTTTTTTGAGCCAGATCTGTTCCCATTCATTAAACTTTATAGATCTTCCTATGTTGGCCGCCCACTTGGTCATGCGTTCTTTCACTGACTCTGTTTCTAGCCCATTCGAGTAGTAAGTTATAGATATTTGTTATGGTTTTCTTTTCTTTTAGTATGAACCGGTCCCAGAAATTGTCCTTTTTGGTGAAGCCGAGGACTTTGTTCTTGTTAAAGTATTCTTTTAATTGAAAATGCTGTAGCAAGGAAAGAGTCTTGAATTGTTGTGTTAATTCATTACAGCCTGAGTATCCTTTATCCAAAATACTTGGGACCAAAAGTATTTTGGATCTTCCCTACAGGTAAGGGCAAGATTCTACCCACTTCTGCCCACTTTGAATTCCAGGTTACAGACACTGAAGTTGGAGACAAGTAAGGGAAACAGGAGGAAGAAAGAGGAAAAGGCAGCTGAAAAGGAGGGAGCCAACAAATGATTATTCTGGATTCTTCTTGCTCAATTTGGATAGTTGGAGCACCTACATTGTTCCAGATCATGGCTGTCTGACCTTGGTTTATACCAAGATTCACCAACTTCCTAAAGAAAGCAGTGCCAAAAACTCCTCATTGTCAGTTACCAGAGAAGAAACTGGCAGCACCATATTAAGCCAGTGAAACAGAAATGGCAATGTACCAAAATGTTACTACAAAGACTAATAAGGACCTTTCAAATAACCCCCTCTGACCAGGCTGGATTTCTATAGCTAGTGGTGGCACATCCAGAGATCTGGATAAGAGCCAAATGCAAACCAGCTCCAGCTGCTAAGTGTATCAGTCCACACGTAAACAAGATGAGTATAACTGCTCCAAGCATTACATTCAAGGCCAACAGCCTTCTCTCTCACCTCTACCAGTAGAAAGGAGATTTATCTGAAAGTGGACACATATTGCAAATAATAAATTTACTCTTATAGTTCTTGAGGCTTAAAAGCACACAGGTTAATATGCTTACCTTCACTATGTAACATATTAAATGCATGAAATAATTAAGTCTCATCTTTTAAAGCAAACAAAAATCATGTTCAAATCACAAGGGAGCTTGTAATTTTTTCTAAAGCACAAACCCCAAATAGAAAAATTATTTTATGTCTGCATGTGTATAAACATGGACTGTTTCTCACCATAAAGAGGATGGGAACAACAGGCCAATTAAAACAGGTTTTTCTGGCTAAGAAGTCATTAGCATGCTTTTATAATGATGGCATTCTTTTAAAGTTAACTTTTCAAGTCCAGACTAACTTTACAGTCAAAAGCCAGGGAGAGGGAGCAATATTTATTTTGAGCCTATATAGAGGTGGTTGCGGCAGGATATCTAGAATTTTATTCAAAAAGAAAGGATGAATCACAGTCCATTTTCCAACTGTTAAGTCCCAATTAAGCAAACAGTAGAGACAGTAGTTTTCCACATCTGAAAAACAAGAGTGTCTTCAAACTGGAACTCAGTGACAATGCTGGATCCGAGAGCTAGCAGGTTGTAGTGGTTTGAGCGTTGGGCTACAACTTTGGAAACAAGCGTTCAAATTCCTGCTCAGCTATGGAAACCACATTATCTCAACCTCAAGGGAAGGCAAAAGCGAACCCCCTTTTCAACAAATCTTGCCAAAAAATCAGAAACAACTTGAAGGCACATAGCAACAATAAAAATACTCCAAAGCTATTTGGAGTCACAGAGGCATATCATCCTGGTCCCTATGCAGTGAATAAGTTGAGTGAGTGAGGTGTGTTACAAAGTCTTCCGCAAATAAGTAACTAGGAACCAGAACCATCATCTGCATCAGAAATAACTTCAGAACTGTGACTCAGTTTTAGATGATATTCCATCCATGGGTGGCCTTAGCTAGGAAAGTAAATAATTCTGCAGGAGATAGTGAGGTGTGGCTTAGTGCTGCCCACGGGCATGAGGAAAACCATGTTCAAATGGTTGAAAGCAGTCTCACTGGGTGGTCTTCAACTAGTAAACAGTTTCTCAGAAGCAGCACCCCTACCAAAATCTTTTAGAGTAAAGGCAGAGAAATGTCATTACCCAACATTTATAAGTCACTTAAAGCAGCAATATACATCTCCTAGTTTCTAGTCAAGCAGTACTCTCTGACTATAGGAGAAAAAAGGAAGAGAAAGAAGTCTGTTAATAACTCAGTCTCTAAAGAGGAACTGGATAGGCATGGTGATTGTGAATTTCTAGTCATCACATGGCAACTATCCTTATATATTGTACATTTCTGATCAACCTGTTCCACAGGTAAAGTCCAAAACATATTTTAAAAAAAAAGTAGCACTTTACTTTTAAAAATATAGTGCCGTCTTGCTTCCAAACAGATTCAAGCCTGAAGAACAACTAACCTCTGCCCCTATACATACCAAGACTTTTTGAAAGCTATTATTCTCTCTGCAGCAGGAACTACAACTGGGGCCAAGGAAGCTTTCTTTGGAGATAAGACCCAGATGGTGGTTTAATGTTGGGTTATGGCTGTGGAGATCAGAATTTCAATCCCCACTCAAGTCATGGAAACCCACTGGGTGATCTTGGATGAGTCACATACTCGGCCTCAGGGGAAGGCAAAGTCAAGTCCCTCTAAGTCCATTTCATCATGCCAAGAAAACATCATAACAGATTTGACTTAGGGATGCCAAAAGTCATAAATGATTTAAAATTCCAAAACAGCAAGCTTCCCTCATTGGGCATGAAGAGTAGTTGTGTGTGTGCTTGCATTTCAGAAGGGAAGGGAGGTGTCTTACTATAACTATGACTTAGAGGGAAAGGGTTATGTTCTTTTCCCACTTCATAACCATAGCTCTAATTGAGGGTCTTCACAATTGTATTTTAGACACAATAAATACATGCATGCATTTAAGATACATAGGATGCGGCAGGATGTTCATTTTTGTACCAACTATATAGGCTACCTGTCTCTAGTCATCTCTTTGTTCAACCCAAAAAGTGAATTTTGAACTACAAAGGTCTTAAATGGTTTGGGACTTGATTTCCAAAAGGACCCCCTTACGGCATAATGCCATTTTTCTCACAAAGTCCTCAGCTATTAGGATAACAATGCATGCGCTACTTTTCTGTGGAAGTTATCCCACAACTGTGCTCCATATGCCCAAATCCATATAATTCTTTCTTTGTTGACATTTAGAAAGTCAATTAGACTTTCTCTTTACATGTGTTTTCTGAGCACTTCTGAATATTTTGATTACTCTGAACTTTATTTTATTGTTTCCATCCTTTTTGTGTATGCTTTTCTGATCTCTTTAGGAAGTGAGAACAAGATACATATGTGTTCATATAAATAAACATGCACATATAGTCTGAACCGGTAAGCCCAGTCATGCCTTAGTGTGCAATCCTTTTATGAAATAATTTGCCAGGCTCCTTCACTGGTTGATTGCATGGGGGAGAGAGTATATCACTTACATCATCATACACTGAGCTACCCATAGATTGCATCAGTGTTTTCAAAACCAGTCTAATTGGGTGTACGATCTCTTGACCTATCCACTTTGTGGGGTCTTAGCACTTTTGAGAAATATGCCATGGTAAGACGCAGAAGGCACAGCAAGCAAGTCTGGAGCCAAACAGCAGAGAATCTTCTGTTTTTCTGAGTGGTGGACCAATTTTTTCATAATTTGTTTCCAAGTTCTGCTTTGTGTGTATGGAATAGGGTTGAGTGGTTATAAAACCGGATAATGACAAGTAATGTTGAGTAGATGTTTGATTTCCAGTAGCAAAAGTTACATAATTTTCAGTCAAAACACTAGCTTAGACTAAACAGATCCCCAATGGATGTTTGCATCGACAATAGTTTATACCATATTCCCAGACTTAATGTACATGTATGGTCTGAGGTCAACCTGCAGCAAGGATTTAGCCTAGACATTCATTTCAAAATAATGTTAGTTGTAACATAATATCATAGCACATTCCACATTAACAAAAGTGTTTCTCACCAGGATGTGATGATCGAACTGCTCTTTGAGGGGATGGAGCTTTAGTTACAAGAGTATTTTTACTCTCACTTCCCCTCCTGGAGTGGAATGCAATCTTGGACGGTGCTCTGCTCCTTGGTGTGATATCCTTAGATATAGTCTGACCTTGTGCTATGTCTGCTTTAGGCACAGAAACCTATATTATTCGTCATGTAGAAAAACAAAAACAAGAGATGTGAATCAGACTACACCAGAAGTCCATAAGTTTTATATATTCTTAATGTTACTATAATGCACAAAATTAAAGACACAATCTGCTGAAAAAGAATGGGATCATATGTGAACTGAACATGCAACCCATGTATAACATCAGGTGAACATTTGTTTTAATTATAAACACCCACATGCTCTTATTTAAGAATACAGGGCAGCTATGTTCATAAGGTTATAGATAGCACCCTGTTCTTAAATTTATTTTTGATTTGGAGACTAACAAACCTGTTCTGGATATGAACTATCTATAATGTTGAAATACACAATAACTACTAAACTTAAATGTATACAGAAAAGGAACAGAGTTAAATAGATATGACAATGTCTTTTTCAGGTCTTGAAACCTTCTGGTTCACAGGACAGACTGAATCTACACAGCACTAGACCATCCCAAGTAAGGAAGGCTCTCTGCTCAGTAGCAGAAGGCATGTATTACATATAGAATAACTGAATCATAGAGAACCAGAAGGAACCACAAGGTTCATATAGTCCAGTGGTTCTCAACCTGTGGGTCCGCAGATGTTTTGGCTTTCAACTCCTATAAATCCTTACAGCTGGTAAACTGGCTGGGATTTCTGGGAGTTGTAGGACAAAATACCTGGCAACTCACAGGTTGAAAACCACTGATCTAGTCCAACCTCCTGCCATGCAGGAATATACAGCTAAAACATTTCAAAGAGATGACTATCCAAATTATGTTTAAGACACTCCAAAGAAGATCTTTATAATACACAAGGTTCAACAGTATTTTCAGATAACAGGACTTGAACTTGAGCCTGAGATTCTAGGGAGACAATAGTAGCAGCATGCAGTCTGACTGCATATAACAACTTCATCTGTAAACAGCCTTAGGCTGGGATTTTTGGTTCCTTATCTTTTATATGATTCAACTTTTCCCTATAAGATATGCACCAAATTGAGAATACCATGAAGCCAAGACAGATTTCTTATCATAGTAATAGTCAATACATCCTAAAAATTCTGTGTCATATTCTTATTCAACAAATATGTTTTCAAGTACATAATATAGTTTTAAGTAAACATTAGTAAAAAAACAAAAACAAAAAAACAGAGAGGTAAAGTGGCTCCAGGAGACCAAGGTTTGACCAGGGCTCAGCCATGGAAACATTCTGGGTGATCTTAGGCAAGGCTCTTAGGCTCCTTCTACACTGACATATGACAACCAGATTATCATCTTTGAACTGGATTATATGGCAGTGTAGAAGGGGTCTTAGTGTTGGAGGACAGTAATGGCAACCCCCTACCAAACAAATCTTGCCAAGAAAACATGATCGTTTCACCTTGAGGATACTATAAATTGGAAGTACCTGGAAGGTACACAGTAATAACATTGGTGGTATAATTGGTGAAGATGGTTTTCCCTGGCTAAAGGTGGGGAACAGAAGAAGCGTATATTTCACAAGCCATACCACTAGGATAGAAGCTATCACTATAGAGAAAGAACAATCACCATTGGCCACCTAATCTGCAAATATCTGTTTAAGGTTTTTACTTTTATCAAATTCCAATACAAACATACATTTTTGAAAAACACAGTATATTTTAGTCATAAATATGCATTCACTGGAATATGCTTTTTTTTATTTTTCAAGATAGTTAACAGGATTTATTTCTGACTTGAAGAAATGGGCTATGGGTCTGTTAAGAGCTTTCATTGAAATCAGTATTTGTGTAATACTTTGTGTAATACTTTAATTACGTGAAAGAAGATAATTTTTCAAACACTGTAACTAGTAACTGTCCTATAAGAAGTTTGATACAACATTTCCACATGCTGTTTCCTGTTTTGGTGAAACAAGGTTTCCAGTGCTAGACTGTCAAGTATTTTAGCCTAGATATTAATGTTGAACATAAAAGTATTTTGGCAGCTATATGGATACATATCCAAGTTGTATTGGTAGCAGTATTCAAACAGACTAAATCCAGCTATGCAGGGATTTACAGTTCAGATTACAGCATTAAATGTGAGCTGTAAACAACTTTTCTTGACTTAGACTTTCATCAAACAGACATATCAAAAGTTCACAGGTTGCACCCAGGCGTTAATTTCCCATTGCAAAGATGCTGAAGAAAAGTGGTAGAGAGAAAACGGTCTGTCTCAAAGAGGACACACCAAGCAGCACGAGAGTTTCATACCGCAGACTTTGTTTTGGACAATGCCCAAGATGATGAATGTATTTATCTGCTATGTGGAGTACAAGCAGCAAACAAGTAACTTCATGTGGTTTGTAGTCTTCAGGTTACTAAGATATATTCAATATTGGTAATACATTTAATGTTAGTTTTTTTCCTTTGCTCTCAAATCAAAGAAACAATCATTATGTGCTGACAGGCTGAAAAAGCTCCATGTTTTGTAGCATATTGTCAGTGTTTTAAACACATGACCTGAAGACAAATTCAAATCAAGGTTTTATTTTTATTTCAATCAAGTTTTTTTTAAGTTACCGGACTGCTTGTGTTAAGTACATAAATGCTGTAAACCCTCAATTTACTATTACCACCTGTACACATGCTAACAAAATGTTAAATAAAAATAAAGAGTTTTTAAAAACTTACCAAAGGAAGATATGTAGGTCTAAAAACTTCATTTGGAGTGTCTGGGAGAGAACCTTGTGCTGGAATTCCCAAGCAGTCTTTCTGTTGCTCCTCCTCTTGAAATATGGGAGAACTAATTAAAGCAGTTTCCATTTTGTCGCATGCCATCCCACCCGAGTCCTGGGAGCACGTTACACCCACAGAGCTGCATGCTGAATTAAAACATTTTGCTCTGTCTACCTGTTCCACATTCTGCTTTAATGCTGTTGTTTTTGGAGCCTTGTGGGAAGTGCTTTCAGAATGAGTTGCAGCATGCAGAGCTTGGCTAGGAAGGTGTTTATTAAGGTGTTGCTTATGGGTCTTATTCAATGGTATTTCTGCTTTTGTGCCTCTATCCAAATCGGGTTTTTTCCTCAGTACTGCAACTGAAGACAGTGGTTGCCTCGGGGAAGAAGATGGGGAGGATGAGGAAGCAATAGACAGTTGAGGAGATCTTTGAGCAGCTTTCAATGGAGTGGTCTCTTTTGATTGAGACACAGGCCTGGACATCACTTTGGGCTTAATGTTTTTAAAGTTTGGTTTCGGAAAGCTCACTATTTCTGCCTTCCTAGCTTTGGTTATGGTAGCTGTAAGGGGAGACCGGTTTGTCGATTTAATGGCAATTCGTTCGCCATTATTTTTGAGTGAACTCCTCCTGATTTGCTCTTTTACCAAGGGGACATTCCTTCCAAAACTAGAAGGTTCATCACCAATGTCTTCTGGCGTGGCAAACACAGCAAAGGTTTCATTTTTTGACCCTGCTGCAGGAGGAGAGCTCAAGTTTTCTTCATCTATAGGACTAAAAACCACAAAAGTTGTTTGACAATTATGTTCAGGAGGAACAACGGTTTCTAACTTTGGTATATCATTTTGCATCATTCCAGGCATGTTATCATGTCCATCCGGCAAAGCACAATCTCCTTCTAAAATACTGTGTACTTTGGTCAATAGTCCTTTGTCTTCAAAAAACTCCTGTTCCAAATGCTCATCGAAACTCTGAATTGCAAGTGGGCCCATGCCACTGATGGTTCCAGGTTCAGATGGCCATTTGGTTTCATCATGCTCAGGCGTACTATGCATATACTTCCTATACTTATTTTTGTGTACATTAAATTGTCCCAGTTCAGATGACTCCATACAACAAGGTTCAGGCCATTCAGTGTCCTGATTTTCTTGCTCTTTGTGTTGTTCACTGTTTTGTGATACCAAGTCAATATAATTGGTGACCTCTTCTCCTGTTAATGAAAGAGCAGTAGGAAGCACTCTCCTTTCTATATTGTAGGCTCCTGTCATATTGGAGCTGTTGAATGCATTTAGCTTAGGGGATCCAACATGGTGATCATGAGGAACAGTTGCACAAGTTTCCCTAGAAGCATATCCTATCTCATGACACTTAGTTCTCATTGTATCCTTCAGATTTATAACTGTAATGAAAGACCCATCTAGACTGGAACATTCCTCTTCTATTTGGGTACAAGCTAATCCAACTTGAAAGTCAGCACTTGCATTCAGTTCCACAGTTCCATCAGGCATTGAATGCATGAAGTCCGCCTGGCAGTAAGGCACAGATTCCTCAGTACTGCAACCCTGGGTGTCTGTTAATGCAGGACTGTCTTTAAGAAGGCTCTCTGGTTCTGAGAAAGTCTGATTCAAGGCATACATGTAAAATGGGTCTTTTGGAGAAGTGATATGTGTAGTTTCTACATCTGAAGTCCCCATGCAGATATAGTCACTGGCAATGTTCTGCTGGTCTCGTGCTTCAATGCACTGAGAATACGGAGAAGTGTTTTTTGTCTCACTTCCATCCTTAACTTTAATGTAGTCTTCATCTTCCACATGGTGGTGGCTAACAGTACCTCCATTCACAGCCACTGTGTTGCATACACATTTATTGCCATTTTCATCCTTGATGATTAAAGGAGGCTGAAAGTCCTTTACTTCTGTATCTTCAACATTCATTTTTGATTGTGACTCTAGCTTTTCATTGTCCCAATTGGTAGAACTCTCAGGAAGTCTCCTTTTGATTCTTCAAGTATCTCTTCAATTTTCAATCTTAATTCATTATTCTTGATTGTAGCATTTTCAGGAATAGCCCCAACTCTGATCTAGAAAGGGACACATTGGAAAATCAATCAAGATTCATGTGACAAAGTATTGGAGATTTTTACTGGGACTTCCAGTAATCATTACATGATTATACAGCAAGAATACTTTATGTGAAAAAATGGAAAGCTAAAGAACTACCCTCAAAAGAAAGCTATATTATAAAAGGTATTAAACTGGCAGAAATAAATAAGTTCTCTTGTTTGACAAAGAAGGAGTCAGTTGACCTTTTTTTTTCAAAGAAAGGGAACAATTTGTATTATTCATGAAGAAAAAATAAAATGTGAAAATGAAGATTATGTAAAATATTGAGATTGCAAGAAATAATAGAGAAATTATTAAAAATTAAAAATTAGCAATATGATAATAATTTGATCATATGTCTTTAATGTGGGGAGTCCATTTCAAATTTTTAGTTTTTTTATTTTATGCCTATTATTTTTAGATATGGAGAGTGGGAATTAGTTATAATGGGTGTACTGGTAGTGCACATTTTGCTAATTGTATAATGATACGTCTACTGTTAATATATTTTACAAAAACCCTGATTTAGCTTGAATTACTGGTGGCTAACATTACAGTTGTTTAAGTGCGAGTTAAGGGTTTAAACATACATTAGGATAAATATGCATTTGTTGAAACATGTTGAAAACTGGGCACTGTCTTATTTTAAACTAAAAATTAAAATTGTAGGACTCCTAACAAAATGAAGAAGTGAAAATTTCACAAAACACACAACCATTTGCTTGCCCCCACATTTGCTCCTCAGATTAAGAGCTCATAACCTCAGTATACAGGAGTGTATAAGATGGCAACTCTCAAGTATTTATCCAAGGTGAGATAATAATATACTTCATCTCAAAATAAAACTATCGATTCATTGCCATAGCCTGGGGAATCACAACTCTATCAAATAACAAAGGCACACAAACGGAACAAAATATGGTATTATTATTTTTAAAATAGCAGAGAAATAACAAAAGCTGTTAAGAGAACTCAACTCAGTCTTGATTCCCTTTCCATTTTCCCAACTATAGATATGAACTTAAGTAATTGCTTTTTAAAACGTAAGAAAAAAATACTATAAGGAAATGTTTTCTTCCCTACTCTAGCCAAGAACATGGTCCACCGTAATTTTCCTCAAAGCTTAGAACAAGGGTTTTGGGGCATCTAGCACTCTAGTTGGCTACAACTCCCATCAGCCCCAACCATTGAATACGCTATCTAAGCTGAATGGAAAGCCAAACATGTCCTACAGCTAATTCCTTACCTCATTTTTACATAGATTTTTTAAAAAGTTCATTCTTCAGATTTCACAAACCTTAACAACTCTGCCAATTACACCAAGAATCGCTGTGTGAGAGAGCCACACATTCCCACGAGCAAATTCAAAATATGGGAAGCGATCATATGTCACCACCCATTTGCTTACAACCCTTACTAACATGATTTTGAAGTGAACATTATTCTATACATTTTTGCCTTGGGATCCCTCTGGGATAACAGCCCTAGCATTTGTTGTCTGTGAGTCACCTAAGACACTCTGAAGGCAAACATTTCCTTAATATCACAGTTTGGAAAGGATACCCTCATGTGGTGGCATGTTTACTTGCTTATTGTGTTTATTTGAACTTCTAATCCTCCTTTCCCTGGAGGCTTATGGCAGGAAAAAACTAGTCAAAGTAGGGTTACTATATGGTATGTTGATTCAATCTCAATCATATTACTTCTGTTCAAAAATCCTCCAGCCCAGAACCAAATTACAGTCCATTATTCAAGTGGTGATTATTCTAACTGGATATCAATCTGACAAAATAAGTAGAGGAGAGAAGAGTTGGGTAAAAAAGGAGAAACCCACATTTGTGTCATCAATGCCATGACACTAGAAACAACATGCCTATATGATAAAGACAACATTTTGGAGATTATAGAAACACATAAAGAAAAAGAACTATTTCCATGTGTAATGTTGAGATTTATAACCCAGGTAATGTCAGGAACATAATCTGGATTTACCAGAACAAGATAAGCATCATGTGATTAAAAAAAAAACACACCTGAATTACAACAATCCCAGCTATTGTCTTTTTCTGTCTGTTTCTTTTTCTGCCTGTCAATCAGCAAAGCCCCAGATCAGAAATAGGCAAAGAGCAGCCCACACACCCCAGGCTTCCTAAAAATAATTTGTGGTTTTTCAAGATTTCCCCTTCAAATCTTCTGTTTCCAAAATGTCCCCAAAGTATCTCTAAAAAGTATGGAGGTCATTTGCACCATGCTTGGAGACTCCCTGGAACCCCAGACCAAAAACAAACTATTGGAGAAACACCCCCCCCCCCCAAAAAAAAAACGCTCTGTAGGGGCCCAAAGCATATTTCCATGAGGCAAACTATTGTTTGTTTTGTTTCATTTTTAAGAGTAGGTAAAGTTGCCTCCTGGGGGCCCCCCGGTGGCGCTGTGGGTTAAAGCACTGAGAAGCTGAGCTTGTTGACCAAAAGGTCGCAGGTTCGATTCCAGGGAGCGGTGTGAGCTTCCGCTGTCAACCCTAGCTTCTGCCAACCTAGCAGTTTGAAAACATGCAAATGTGAGTAGATCAATAGATACCGCTCCTGCGGGAAGGTAACGGCGCTCCATGCGGTCATGCTGGCCACATGACCTTGGAGGTGTCTATGGACAACGCTGGCTCTTCGGCTTAGAAATGGAGATGAGCACCACACCCCAGAGTCAGACATGACTGGACTTAACGTCAGAGGACAACCTTTACCTAAAGTTGTCTCCTAGTCTACTGCAGTTGCCTATTCCTCCTCTAGGTGGTTTCTGACATCAAAAGATCAAAGGAAGGCAAGTATGTTTTGTGTGCCTCTGAATGGCAGATGACATTACAGGTCACAACATGCTTCCTTACACACAAAGATGGCAATCCCAGTACTCATCCTCTATAATAAGGAATAAATATGTTTAGTTTTGGAGTTCTAAGTGACCAGGACTTGGGCCAAGACGTGTGGTAATTCCTTGCTGTCTAGCACCGTACAGCTATGTTCAATCACATAACTAAGTGCTTGCCTTTCACATTAGATGAAGTTTCTCAGACAATTGATTGAGTCTGTTTTAACTTCAGATCAATGAGAACCTGAGAACTGTATAGTGGCTGCTTCCCACACACCTACCCCCCTCTGTTCTTACATCTACGGATGGAAATAATGATTATTTGCTTTTCCTTGGTATAAGCACGTGATGCAGAGTTCACACATGGAATTAATCTAAATAGTTTACATTGCCAGTATAATACGCTCAGTAAACTGAGATGCTTGCACACCACAGTAATGCCTGAAAAATCTGTATGGGAGCACTGTTGAGTCAAAAATCCCAGGAAAACACCCAGTTTTATAAGGACTGTAAATGATTTCCTGGAATGAAGTTATGCAACTGTTACGCACACACTGCATCTAAGTGTTGATCAGGAACTAGGAGTACAATGTCCTATCAGTGCAAGAGGGTCTCAACTTACATTGGCAGAGGTAGCCCTTTTTCGGCACTCAGCGGTGTCAAATTGCAAGAAACATTCAATCATTTAGAAGCCGCAGTAAAGCCACAGTCTCCTCCATGAGTCAGCTAAGAAGTATTGTACATTTATCCAAGGACACTTATAATCATTTGGGATATTAATCTTGCACTACAATGTTGAAAGCAGTATATTAAGCACCGGGAAAGTTCTAAGAGCTCTGCTCAGAAATATTTATGTTTTGGGGGTGATCATCCAGACAGGACTGAGGGCAGTTTTAGTTGAGACTATGATCATAGCACCATCCAACATCATGCATTATGTTTTCTGGAGTTTCAGACAACCACACTCTCAGCTCATACTTTTCTTTTTCCAACAGAGTGGAATAACGCCTTCTAACAGCTAGTGCATGGAGCTACCTTCCCACCACCTGAAATACTCTTTCACCTTTAAATCTTACATGCAACACAGACAACAAATTCAACCCTTTCCACATATTGCACAAACAGAAAGTGTTCATGTGGTAGAGTGAGTAGGGCATGCAAGATTTGAATAGCATAAGGAAGGGGGCATCCATTACTGGAGGGGCTTTGAGGGGAAAAACTTTCAAGCTCTGTATGTAAACAGAGCATCCAAGATAAAATGAGATAGATACAAGAAAAGTAACCTCCTTTTCCCCTTCCTTTATGGATAGTGCAACCCATGACATTCCCAATTCTCCCAAGCTTCCCAAAGACACCTCAAAAGCCTTCAGACCCTCCCAAAATTTCCAAAAGTCTTCTGAGGGCACAAAGTCACCCCTGAAGTGTTCAAGCCACAGCAAAATAGATTTAAAATTTTGTTTGTTTAATTTCTTTATCTACCCAATGTGGGTGAAAAAATATGAAATGACCAATTTCAGGTTAAAAATTAAACCAGAAGTGATATGAAATCACCTCTGGGGTGAAAGAAACATGTGACTTGTATCCATCCAGCTGGTTCGGTGGCAAAATCCAACCCTCCACCACCATAGCAAGAGAATTTGAAAACATGTAAAAATAAAAGAAGATAAAGATAATCACTGATTCAGAAAGTTAAAGGCACTTTGAGAAAGGGATCACTGATAATGATGTGTGTGCTAATCCAATAGCTTGTATCTAAGAAACAGGTTTTACCTGCTACAAAAACCTGCAAAGCCTGCTTGATCAAAGGCAGCTATGTAACAAAAAGTAAATGTATGTACCCTGCGAGATCAATGATTTTTTTAATGCACTTTCTACTCTTAAATATTTTATTTTCTATCTGTAAAAGGAACCGCATGGGGAAATCAATCATTTGCTATCTGTTTAGTCTTATGAGCTCTATAAGGAGTGCTGGTCACTGTTTTTATGTTTTGATTAAACTCAACATCACATGCTTCTTAACTTGTCAACTGCAATACACTATTTTGTATTTTAAGAAAGTCAAGCGTTCTTCATATGCACTTTTCTTGTATGTGCAAGTTTCTTTGAATTTAGAAATGTCTGGTACCCATCCATCAGACTGCAGTGTAAATGTTGTAGTAGAGTCTGTTGGCAACGCTGCAACAGGTAGTAGGAGTGGTAGAGGAGGGAAAAGAGGCGCTCAAGTGTTAGATGAGGAGCAGCAAAGGAAGAGGATCTGGGAGATACTTATGTCACCCACTGATGAAGAGTCCTTTGAAGGGTTCTCCGAGAGTGAAATGAGTGAGGAAGAGGAAGGAGATACGGTAGATGGGAATAGAGGGACTAAGAGGATTTCTCGAGATCAGGAATCTGACAAGGAGTGTCAGAGAAAGAAGATCTGGGACATAACTTACTGTTCCCACAGAGGAAGAGGATTTCATGGGGTTTTCTGGGAATTATGGGTCTGGGAGTGACGGGGATGAGGAGGAACAGCTGGATTGGACCAAGGTACAGGAGGTTCAGAATGTGTGTACTCCACCTACGTCTAGTGACATATTTGTGGGGTTTTCTGGTGGCGGGGATTGGCAATCTGGTGATACTATGGAATCCTGGGGAGAGCTAAGTCTTGACAAGAGGTGGAATAGTTGGAGGGATGGGCGTTGGCGCTCAGCTGTGGAAGCTAAGCCAGCTGAGAGTGATGGGGATGGGGTGGAGGGCAGCTCATCATCGGATGATGAGCTGTAAGATAAATATAGGCACTGAAATGGTAGAACTTTGCAGTAGGCAAAGTGTTGGTTTCGTGCTTTGGGTTTTGTCGCTGCTGCTTCTCCTGTTGGGCTTGGGACCTGGATCTACAGGTTGCTGTTTGCTTAGTGTACCGACCGGCTTGGATTCTCGTAAGTGTGGATTTCCCCTCTCCTTGACTTTGGTCTGCTTTTGATGATGACGATGCTTTGTGGACTTTGGAACCTTCAACTTCGGACTTGGATTTCTTCTACTTTGGACTGCATTTAGATGGCTTTTCTTCACAACTCCTTGTTTGATTGTTTTCTTTCTACTGTGTGATTTTGGGGTGTTTTGGATGAACTCTTGTTTAATCCGGGTTTTTTGCCAGGATAATCCGGATTATTGACTAAGTTTGTTTTACAAGCTAGAAATTGCTACAACTTTTGAGTTTTGACCAGAGACACTAAAGCAAGTGTCTCTGAGTCCTGTTTACTTTGCTTTAATAAACTATTGCTTTGGACATACTCCTGAGTCTGGCTCTTTAAGGCGTCTGGGTTCTGACAGTAAAAGCTCTGTTCAGCAGTACAGTGTTGCTTTTCCTATAAGTACTGTACCATGTTTCTATATGATGTGGAGTATATGTACTTCAACACTTCCTAGTTGCTAAAAAATCCTGCTTGCAGATCATATCAGCAGTATTTATTTTACTACAAATTAAATATCCTTGATCTGAAATGCTTGGGGCCAGAAGTGTGTTGGAATATTTGCATATACATAATGAGATACTTTGGAAATAGGGCCCAGGTTATAACACAAAAGTCATTTATTTTTCATTAATACACTATGCACAAAGCCTCAAGGTGATTTTATGCACAATACTTTTTAACAATTCTCTGCATGAAAAACATTTTTGTACATTGATTCATCAGAGAGCAAAGGTATCACATCCAAAATTTGAGAGTAGTTTGGATTTTTAGATTCCAGATAAAGGATACCCAAGCAGTACATCTACTATAGGGAGCTGCCAACCAATTATCTCCTTAAAAAACAAAGCAGAATCTCACCAGTTTGATTATCACTAGAAATTGGATGTTGAGCAACTGCACTACTCTAATGGTAAACAGAAACTGTCCCCATGTTACAGTCCCCATGTTACAAACATCTGATTTACAATCAACTCATAGTTAAGAACAGGAGTGAGACAAGAGGAAGTGAGAGAAATTTACTTCTCGGAAGGGAAATTCACTTCTGAAAGAGTTATTATCAAGGGGAAAAAGTTTCTCCACTGAAGCATATCACCAATCCTTGCTTTTATAACAAGTCAATTTTTTCAAAATCCAGTTATCACGGTGACAGAAAGTGCCATGAAATCTTCTGAACAGGAGCACTGACAGCAAAACAAACGCCACAGGAGTGTTGACCCTTTCTTATGCTATCCAAAGCTAAAAGATACATATTTTTGGCTGGAGTTGCACTTTAAAAAGTCCCTGTTCTGACTTACAAACAAATTCAACTTAAGAACAAACCTACATAACTTCTCTGGTTCATAATTTGGGGACTGCTTATAGGTATCTCTTGGTGCACCATCCATATATTATTCAGCATTATGGTTATTATATCCCTCTCACACTCAGTATTTGCAGACCGCGAGGATTTCTAGTTAAGGGACCTACTTCTTTCCCATCAGATATCTAGGCTAAAAGCATGAATGTTATAGAACTGTGCTCATAGCATGAGACACTTCAGTGCCTACGTTTCAATTACAAAGAGATGCCAATGGTGCTGTTTTAGGAGACACATAACGTTTTTGAGTTTTTAAAGAGTGACCAATGTTCTGAAGTACAGGATACTATTTGAAAATCCATCCATGTTATAGCTATCACATACAACCACCACAGTTTCTGCTAATATAGTCACAATGGCATTTTTGTACCACATGATTTTTAAGAGATTCAAGGCAATTATTGGAGATGACCACAAAATGTGATATTTTCCGCTTCTTTAAATGTTAGTGATTTTTAATTGAGATTTCATACAACATAAAACCCATACACACAGCAGGATATTATTTATGTGGAAAAGGAGATATATTCATTGTACAGAAGGTTATATTATATTCTGGTGCAATGTAAATGTATGAAACAATATTCTGAGGGTTTTGCAATTTCTTTTTATTTAAAGACATCAAGCTGAATTTACCATTTGCACTACATCACTGCTATCACACACAACGCAGTCTACAATTATCCAGAGTACAGATTAACCTCATTTAAAACACACACATTATATGTCTGTGCAAGAAGCACTGACAAAAACCCCCCACTAAAATTGCTCATTGTGTTTTGATCACATGCCTGAAAATTTCTTCTTCTCAATATGTTGTAGTATTTTAAAACTATTTTAAATTGGCACTTAGAGCACTACCCAGTATATGTTTACTCAGTCAGAATCCCCATTGACTCCAATGGGACTTATTCCTATCTAAGGGGACCATAGAATCACCAAAACAGTTTTGTAATTCTGAATAGATACACAAAGAACTGTATTGTTAAAAACAATGAATGAGGAATGAAAAAGAAGTGAGGCTGGTTGGACATAAAAAGTCCTTGTAAAAAGAAACTACTTTGTTAGAGATTTTATTAAAAGAGATATGCCTTTTATAATGGCAAAATTCTGTATAAAACAGAGGACATGCTATGTCAGGGATGGAGACCCCAATCCTACTGGATTTCCCCCCTCATTAGAACCCTAAGATCTGTCACCTAGAACCACATTTACTACAATGCAACCTGAGCCCTGCCACATGCACAATGGAGGACCTTCTCACAGCGACACCAGAGTCACTCCATGTGGCCAGCTACTGGTCAAAGAACATTTAATATAATTTTTTTCCAACTTCAACTCCTTGAGGTTACTTGATTCCAGCCACATGGGGAAGCTGTCACTTTAATCTATTATGACACCGAGCCTTTGATCAAAGTATTTCCTCTTTGCTCTTTGGTCTCTGGCATTTTTATGTCATAAATTAACCTTCCCTCTTTAAGCAGTCCCTAATTTTCCTGTTTCCGAATGGCTTAGGTGAACAGTAAGCTGGGCTATTAACAGTTAGGAGATCAACCCCGACTCGGGCTTTATTGCTGTTAGTGATTAACCAGCTGTGCTACAATATCCGTCTCTCTCTAGCACCCCCTAATGGCCTCTGCTCAGATAATGGAACAGTACCAACAAATACAGCTGTGCACACGCACACTCCTTTATTTTTATTTGAGGAATAAGGAGGTACGGTGGCACAATGGGTTAAACCAGGGGTCCTCAAACTAAGGCCCAGGGGCCAGATATGGCCTTCCAAGGTCATTCACCCGGCCCTTGCTCAGCATCAACCTAAGTCTGAAACGACTTGAAAGCACACAACAACAACAATCCTATCTCATCAGCCAAAAGCAGGCCCAAACTTTCTACTGAAATACTAATAAGTTTATATTTGTTAAAATTGTTATTCGTTTTAATTATTGTATTGTTATAAAGTGTTTTTTCCACTACAAATAAGATATGTGCAGTGTGCATAGGAATTCATTCATGTTTTTTTTCAAATTATAATCCGACCCTCCAACAGTTTGAGGGACTGTGACCTGGCCCTCTGTTTAAAAGGTTTGAGGACCCCTGGGTTAAACCCTCATGCCAGCTGAACTGCTGACCTGAAGGTCGGCAGTTCGAATCTGTGAGACAGGGAGAGCTCCCGCCTGTCAGCTCCAGCTTCCCATGCAAGGACATGAGAGAAGACTCCCACAGGATGGTAACACATCTGGGTGTCCCTTGGTCAACATTTCTGCAGATGACACATTCTCCCACAACAGAAGGAACTTGCAGTTTCTCAAGTTGCTTCTGACATGATAGAACAAATTGAGGAATATAAGCTATGTGGAAGAAAAGGACCTCATTGTTATTATCAAAACTGTTGGGAATCAGAAATAATACTATGTAACACAATTTTTGTTCCTGAGTTTAAAATGTCATTTCCTAATTGGTTTTATCATAAAAACATAGACAAAATTTATTAAACTGCAAAAACTTGATTTTTGCAGGACATCCTACAGCACGTTTTGCTATAATTTTTCAATGAATATCTCATAGAGTCTCAACCAATTCAACATAGTTTGTAGCAGTCACAAAAACAAAGTTTCAGGAGTAGAACAACTACTTTCAAAGTACACTCTGCACAATTAGATAGGAAATAACACTTTCAAAACCAGAAACAGAAAAAAATGCAAATTTTGTTATATATATTGGTGATAAACTTCAGCATCTGTCCAAGTACAACCCATTCTACTTTCGCCTTGACCATCCTGTGCTGCATTACATAACAGAATTTCTATCACACAGTTATAGCAATTCTAAATTCAATAACAGTCTCACTCATACCAGCCAGATTTAAACATAGGAGTAAGCAGTTCATACTAAAATGCTAAAATTCAATGTTATTTTATAAATTCAGTCATCTAAAGTCATCAAGAATTTTAATAAACAACCAATTTCATTTAACATACTGCTGCAAACATACTGCAGCAAACAAGTTCTAATATCTCAAGGCAAAGTTGTCCAGCATGCCTCAGAAAAGCCTGAATATGGTTACGACATAATCAATGTTGCAGTCCTGTCCAGCTCTCCAGTTAAACAGCCAGAAACTAAGGCATTTCTAAGCATCCTGATTTAGTTGCCAACATTACTGAACAGAATGGAAATCACTTTGCATTTCAAGTATACAAGCACAGGACTAGGCAGCAAGCCAGGCGTGTGGAGGAGCCAGTGTCACTGTAGAGAGAGAATGTGGACAACACATACTTTGAACGTAGTATTTGGCAATCTTGTTAAAAGTGTGAGTAACCAATGGGTTGCAACTTTCATGTGACATTGTTTGTATAACTGTAATATAGAAAGTGTGCTTTACTTAATGTAAGATCTTCAGAAGCGATTGCTGGGTCCACTGTCTTCTCTTTGCCTAACACTCACATAGTGTAAATAACTCCTCTGCTCTTCCTGATTCTTCTTTATACACTTATCTCCCTGCTACTACTGAGTCTGATTACAAGGGATATATTTTGACACACAGAGAATGATATGAAGGTTGTACTCTTTGTGCTCCACCTAAGTAGTGGAGGGATTCATTCTGAAATCATAAAATTCAAAGTTATGTGCTTTCCAGAGGAACTTCTAGATGACTCGAATAGTTATCACCTAAAACAAAACTCATTTAAGATCAGGGCACATGAAACAATTGTACAGCCCACCCCCCACCCCACCCCCAAAAAAGTGTATTGATTTTTAGGCCTGTTCCTGGAATTATTTGGGGACCTGATTCAGAAAACTGTATTGGATAGACCACATCAGCTCTAGTTTCTTAGATATAGTTATCATGGTTTTCTATGAGCAAGCAGATGACAACTGGTGTATGGCATATATTCTGTAGCTCAAAAACTAATTCTGATAGGCGAAAACCGGTACCATTTTTAGAACCAGTGAGTCCAAATTTTTGCAGAACTAGCCGTCCCCTGCCACCCGTTGCTGTGGCTCAGTCTATATATATGTGCTTTGTGTGTATATATATTTGTGTATATGTGTATATATGTATGTTTGCGTCTATATATGTGGTTTTGCGCATGTGTTGTAATGTATTTTTTTTAAAAAAAATTGGCTTGTTAAGTCCCTTCCACTGTGTTTTTCACTGCTTTTATGAGTGATGATCACTTGTTGGCTTGATAGGTGTATTGTGTCCAAATTTGGTGACAATTCGTTCATTTATAGAAGAGAGCTGACATTTAAGGCACTAAAATGTGTTAGGTCAATGTTGTAGCATTGTGTTTCCAATTCGACTGTCATGGAGACATCCTGTATAACCAACATTCTTTCGATCCTTTCACAACACACAATTGTACTGGTATGATTCCATTTTATTGGCTGTGATTTCATCCATAGCATTTCTGGAATTTGCCATTCTTGTTTTAATTTCCAGCTTTGGGAGAGTTATTTAGAGTTCTGGTCCAGAGTCTTACCAAACTACAAATCTCAGGATTACATGGCCAGGCCAAGGGGTGAAGAAGTTAAGTTATGACTTAATCACCATGGAAGATTCACTATTATATGTGGGCTACTATTAAGTCTGGATCAATTAAGCAATCAAAATGCTGTCAAACAACAAATGTCATTGTAATGATATCTTTATTTAAAGTTGTTTTGATAAATTTAACCACTAAAACAACACAACTCTGCAAAGCTTGTCCTGTAGTGACCTATAGAATTCAGACATAAGAGAATATCTAAAATACGTTCAACATTTCAGACTTTCTGAAATTATTACTATTGTCAAGTGCTATATGCATTAATTTAGGATTTAATTTTTATGGGCAAGTTTTAGAAGAGAAAAAAACTGCCTTTAAAAGAAAGCAGCTAGAGGCAATAATCTGACCACAATCAAGTCACTGGGGTGCTCCACTAAAATTTACTTGGAACGAATCCATGTTGGCTTAGATTCCAATTTCACCCAAGGAAATATTTCCTCCAAATCTGATTTTCCTGAAATGATTAACTGGAGGATATGAACAATATAGATGAAATATGAGCTGCTTGGAAAAGGAAGAATTGCCCCCAAATCAGAAGCATGAACAGTACAGAATGAATGATGGGGTGCTGGGGTCAGAAAAAAATGTGCTAAAATAATGCAAATATATTTCCAGTATGGAATATTCCTGTCTAGCAGTCAATACTCCATCTCATGTAATTCGGAAGGCTTGCTTTGGGCCTTCAGAGGGACAGCACACAAATGTCAATGGGAAATGGTAATGGCAAAGCCATCTTAACTACTCTTAGGTTCTTAGCATGCATAAGGGTCAACACAACTAGACTTGTGACTTTATTGGCTCCTCACTGATTCTGTTTTTAAGATTGCATTTTATTTTCCTCATATATTTTACTGATATTTTATTTATTTTATATATTACTGCTTTAATTCTGCATAAACACAGCTGTCAGATACCTTCCTCATTTTACAAGACTCCTGTTCAGTTTTTATTTTTATTACTTGCTCCACTCTTTCTGTTCATAAATCTTGAGACAATAAAGGGAGAACCCTGAAGATCTCGCAAAATAGTTTGAATGCTTTGTAGAAATCGTAAGCAGTTTTCAAATTGGTCTTCTGAGAATTTAGCATTTCTCTTGACAAGTATAAGAGAACATCTGAAGTATAGCAGAGCACCTGATTAACCAACCAGGACATAGCATTTGAGAACACAGAAATGCTGGACCACTCTAACAACTACCATGTCAGGCTACACAGAGAAGCCCACTGAAATCCACAAGCATGTGGACTATTTCAACAGAAAGGAAGAAACCATGAAAATGAACAAAATCCAGCTACCAATATTTAAAAACTCTAAAATTATAACTGTAAACAAAGAGCAACACTCAAACATAGGGGAACTCCAGACAAGAAATGATCAGGGACAGCTAATTACCCCTCAACAAAGGATTCCCCCAGGCCCTAACAAGCCAGACCTTGAAACTGTCAGGCCATCAAATGCTAATCAAGGTGGCCAATTGAAACATTCACACCTAGCTCCAACAGACAAGAGTTCTTTCTCCCACCCTGGACTTTCCATAGATATATAAACCCAATTTTTCTAGTTTTCAACAGACCTCACAACCTCTGAGGATGCCTGCCATAGATGCAGGTGAAACGTCAGGAGAGAATGCTTCTGGAACATGGCCATGCAGCCCGAATAACCTACAACAAACCACCTGAAGTATGTTAAGGAATCCGATTAAACAAACCTAATTCTTAAACTAAACTACGAACTTTGGTTACATAATGTTTACTGTAATTTCTTTGGGGCAAAGGATTTTTTGGAAAAAAAAAACCAAGTTTTACTTACATAGAACATGTAAAACAGCATAATGTCACTTTTCATTACAAAGTCGAAGACAAATAAAAGGAGCTGGATACTTTTGAAAGAGATCTTTACTCACTTTACTGCCTGCCTTCCAGTTTGACCCCAATCTAGGTTAAAACACATTTGTTCCATTTCCTTCAGAGAGATGAACCATTTTCCAGGATATTTCACTTCAACAACTCATTAAGTATTAAGCCATTTCATTCCCCTAGAGTGTCTTTTTCCTTTTGGAATAGAAGACCCTAATATTGCTTAGCAAGAAAATTATTCTCTTAATGCCTGGCTTTCATAAATCACCTTAGCAAGATTCATAGTCTGATCATCTTGAAAAATATATAGCACACTTTGGCCTTGATTAATGCATTAGATATATTTTTTAGATTGCAGTAATATATTTCCCTACCTAAATATGATACAGTAAGTTGGATAAGCTCCAAGTGAATAGTTCCAATTTGAGCATTTTCTTTAGCCTTCCATATAAAATTAAACAAGATGAAATAAGATACTCACCTCGATCCTTAATTGCTTAACTACGCTACTGTATGCAGATCTTGTTCCTAGCATACATTTGCACAGAGTAAAGGAAAAAGGCAAACTTAGTTTTTTCTTTTTCTACAAAGTTTCTCTCATGCAATGGCTGCATACAGAGATCAGATCAGTGGTGCAGTAGTAACAGGGCAGAGCTTGGTAACTTTTTTCCTCCTGGGCTCAAGAATTTTCCTGCTACTTGCTGCCAGCCCTCCATCAAGAGCTTGTTGTCTGCCAGCAGCACTCTGCCCAGGAGCCCTTGCCAAGCCTTTCATGGCCTTTAATGAGGGGCAGTAACATGCAGACGTTCCAGTATCCTAGAGCCACTGCTAGCCCCATAACCTTACTTAGAGTAAAAAGGAAAACACAGCTTAACAAAGTGAGCAATTGGTCAGCTATTTAGATATGGGAGGGATTTCAGAATATTAACATTCCATGTTGCCCAGCAACTACAAAAGAACAAGATCTGCAAAAAACTTTCAATCTACGGAGTATTGGACCTAAGTAGTGCCTATTCTAGCTCCGCAGGACAACCCTTTGAAGTAAATACCATGTTTTTCCCAAGAAGAGGAAAATTGCATTTAAAAGTACATTAATAGTGCATCTACACTATAGAATTAATGAAGATTGACACTAGGTTAACAGCCAAGGCTCAATGGTACGGGGTATTGGGAGTTGTAGTTTTACAAGGTTTTTTAGCCTCCTCTGCCAAACAGGGTTGGTGTATCACCAAACTATAACTCCCACAATTTCATAGCATTGAGCCAAAGCAGTTAAAGTACCAAACTGCATCAATTCCACAATGTAGATGTACTGTAATTTTCAAGATGATTAAATGAGAGAGGCTCCTCCTACTTCACAATGATTTCACTGTCTGATTCCCCCCCCCCCCCCCAAACATTTTCTAGTAAGCACACCAGTTTGAACTTTGGAACAGTCACTTGGAAACTCATCTGAACACAGAAGTCAAGACTGAACTTTTAAAGATGTCAAACACATAATGGGCCCCTGGTGGCGCAGCAGTTTAAACTGCTGAGCTACTGAACTTGCTGTCCAAAAGGTTGGCAGTTCGAATCCAGGGAGTTGGGTGAGCTCCTGCTGTTAGCCCCAGCTTCTGCCAACTTAGCAGTTTGAAAACATGCAAAATGTGAGAACAATAGCTACGGTTCTGCGGGAAGGTAACGGTGCTCCATGCAGTTATGTTGGCCACATGACCTTGGAGGCATCTATGGATAACACTGGCTCTTCAGCTTAGAAATGGAAATGAGCATCATCACTCAGAGTCAGACACAACTAGACTTAATGTCAAGGGAAACCTTTACCTTGACCTTTACACATAATGGGAACATTCTGTTTTAGATGTGTTGTTCCACTCATACTCATAGTACACTCTCCACCCAGGCATTTTATATAAATAATACTCCTGTCACTTGCCAATAAATCTCACGGTTAGGTTTTGATTCATTTCCAGATTATCCTTCTCTCTGCCACTACTACGGAAGTAATGATTTTTTTAAAAATTATTTAGATCTATATTGTAAGCAAACATAGATTCAAGTAACAGGCATTTTGAGAGATGCTTATACTACAATTGTGAATTCAGCCTGAATCATTTCTTTAAAGACACACATTTACTCATACACACTATACTGGTTTGAGAGTCATTCTTTCCTGCCAGGAAAACCTGGGAGTTGTAGTGTGAGAGAAGCTAGTTAATTTTAACATTTTTCAACAGTTGTATAGTTCCCAGGATTTTGGAGTGTGATGCAGGAGGAATATGACTTCAGCTTGGAATATTCGGTTTCAAATTTGGTTTGAGAAATTTATTTATTTTTAGAGTTATGAGGAGTGACACCTGTTACTACGTTATCATTCCTTTAAATTAAACACTGTAGTTTTGAAAGAAACCATTCAACTTACTCAGTTCCATATGTTTTTTTCCCATATGGAATTCTTTTTGCAGCATTTGAATTAAGAGAACAGTGAAGAAAAACAGGCTTTCAGTTTTGTGTTGGAGCCGCGGTGGCGCAATGGGTTAAACCCTTGTGCTGGTTGAACTGCTGACCTGAAGGTTGTCAGTTCAAATCTGCGAGACGGGGTGAGCTCCCATCTGTCAGCTCCAGCTTCCTATTTGGGGACATAAGAGAAGCCTCCCACAGGATGGTAAAACATTTGGGTGTATCCTGGGCAACATCCCTGCAGACGGCCAATTCTCTCACATCAGAAGCGACTTGCAGTTTCTCAAGTCGCTTTTGGCACGATAAAAAAAAGTGTTGCGGCAGCATATCTGCAGCGAACAATGTAATAAACTGTGACCTGTACTGTCCCCTTCTAAAGTGGTTGTTTTATAGTTTTTTAATTGTCATTCCCAATATGTAAGGGACTAGAAAACTAAAAATATGATTGATGGGTGCTGCCGCAGAGGATTTGTGGTAAAACACATCTAAAAACTCAAGTTATATTTTTGTCATTGATCTGCAATTTTCGTCTGTCTAGCCATGGCTATCAACTTTATGTATATGGCTTCTTCATATTTCAAACACTGGATTGGAAAAGTTGAATAAGGAATTATGTGTACTTATTCCAGTTGGAGAACAGAGTTTCACTGCAATACTGAACTACAACAATATAAGAGCTTCAAAAAAGTCAGTAAGCGAATCAAAGATGGAAAATTCTTATCAGCATTATTAATCAGAATACCTTGAGCACCTGTAAGATATTTTTCTACATTACTGAACAACTGCTTCTTGTTTTCCCCACTCAAAATAAATTTAAAAAGTGATCTGTATTTATCAGCCTGAGAGTGCAAGCAGGTACCACGAGTCTTAAATTCAATCCCTGCTGTCTCCAGTTTCAAACAACACTAGTTCTCTCCCTCTTTTGAGAACAGCCTCTTTTATTAATTGGACCACAGGAAAGCTGAGCGCTGTTAACTAGCAAATTTGCTTGTTAAGCCTCATTGAAGGATAGGGAAAACAAGCCATTGCATAAGTGGATCCATTTAATTAATTATTTGAAAGCTCTCATAATCATACCATTACCTAATACATTAACAACTTAAGTTGAGGAGGAGGACAAATGAAGTTAAATTTAACAAGTTATTTCCAAACTGACTATGCCCATTAACAAACCCATCAGAGTCTTGGCTATTTGCTAGTCTTAAAAGCTAGATGGTTTTCACTGAGCAACAGTGGGAGGTCCACTCCCAGTTGAAGTTGCTAAAATGCTACTGAACTTGTTACCAACAATTTTTTAAAAATGATTCTCTATTAGTTACCAAAATACAGACTAGTGAGATAACCCACCCCTTGCAATTGACAGCTGGTATACATTGGGTGCATCTACACTCTCAAATTAACACAGTTTGACACCACTTTAACTGTCATAGCACAAGGCTATGGAATCATGAGGGCTGTAGTTTAACAAGGTCTTCAGCCTTCTCTGCCAAACACCACGACTTCAACTTTTTTGAGCATGCCCTTTAACTTTATATTTTAAACAAACACCACCTCTAGAACAACACACACACAGAGATATATGGAGCCCCCCCCCCCGGGTGTGTGTGCAGTGGGTTAAATCCCTGAGCTGCTAAACTTGTTGACCGAAAAGTCACAGATTTGAATCCAGGGAGCGGCGTGAGCTTCCGCTGTCAGCCCCAGCTTCTGCCAACCTAGCAGTTCAAAAACATGCAAATGTAAGATCAATAGGTAACACTCCGGTGGGAAGGTCATGGTGCTCCATGCAGTCATGCTGGCCACATGACCTTGGAGGTGTCTACACCTCTCTCTCTCTCTCTCTCTCTCTATATATATATATAGGTCAATGACCAGCAGCAGAAATGAACAAACCTCAGAATAGGAACATATACATTTAGGTTGGCATCCTCAAACTGTGGCCCTCCAGCTGTTTAAGCCTTCAACTACCAGAATTCCTGACAATTGAACAAGCTTGTTAGGGCTTCTGAGAGTTGGAGGCCCAAACAGCTGCAGGGCCACAGTTTGAGGATGCCTGATTCAGGTATTAAGAAACACTGTCAAAAGCAGTGTTAAAACCCAGTATTGAATACAATAGTTAAAATACTGCGTAACACGATTTTTGTTCCTGGGTTATAAATGTAATTTCCTAATTGGTTCTATCATAAAAATATGGAAAAGGTTTATGAAACTACAAAAACTTGGTTTTTGCAGGACGTTCTGCAGCACATTTTGTTATAGTTTTTCAATTAATATCTCATTGAGTCTCAACCAATTCAATAAAGTGTGTGGCAGAGGATAACAACCACTTTCAAAGTAAGGACAGCACAATTAAACAGAAAATAACACTTTCAAACCAGGAAGAGAAAATGGTTCAAATGTTGTTACATAGTGTAATATTTGTAAATTACTTAAATTACAGAAGGCCAGATATTTAATATCATTTCCCCCTTTAACCCCATTGAGCCAAATTTATACGTCGTAAAAACAACCTGTCTGAATCGAATGTTCCTAAAGCAACTGTGAAAGTTAATTTTGTTAGGTGGAAGAAAACCTATTAAAACAGGTAATTTTATTGGGGTTGCTTCACATCTATTCTTAGTCATCATGGTAGCAAATGGAAAATTCAGGCAGCTCTTAAATCAGTGTTCTGGAGTGCTGGAAAATCAACAATATTTCAAGTTGCCTGACTTCAGAAGCTGTTATTCCTGCACGTTGCACAGAAATAACTGAACAATATTAATAGTAGCTTTACTCTAACCAGAGTCTGCTATATACCAGTACTAAATATAACCTACACTGGTGTTATTGAGTGACCTCTACAGAATTTCTCTCTCATCGATATACTACACTAAGAAGTTAGCTTGATGTGACCGCAGTGCAACCCTTTGCGGCTTTTACTTTACTTATTTCCCCAACACTGAGAATCAACACTAGGGTTGAAAGGAAAGCCCACTAATAAATCTAGAACACACAACAGATTGCATTGTAGATTGTTCTTTCAGAGACACTTCTGTGAGCTTTTTCCATCCAGTCTAATTCAACTTTGTAGCACAGAACTATTTATTCTCTGGCTAATTTCATGAGCTCCCCCTAAATTATTCAGATAGTAGCTAAATTACCCAGTAAAATAATATAATTCACAGATAGCTGAAAATTATTTTAATTTTCTTTTTAAAAAAAACCAAACGAGAGTATTTTTAATAGCCTAAATCCAATCGCTAATATCAACTAGAGAAAATTCCTCAAATCTTTCTTAACTATTGACTTCTTAAATTCCCACTGATTTACTCAAATTGGAAATAACAAATGGATTTAGCCCAGCTTTCCAAAAGTATGTTTTCTACTGTTGACAAATAGCATAGATACAAAACAGTTACAATACTTTCTCAACATAAACTTACAATTGGCAGCAGACAATTTAGACCTAAAGAATTCACACTCATTTAAAAGTGGGAGTAATCAACATTGGTTTTCAATATATTTCTCCAGATTTTTTTTATTATTTCATCAAATATTGTTTTCATTGGTTGGTAATAAAAATATCTGGAGGAATTAATTGAAAACCAAGTACTTTTTAATAGTGATAGAGAAGGTAAATATGAAAGTGAATAGTCTAACCATCAAGAATTTGAATTCCTTTCCTACAAGCAAAAAATGACCTTACTATTCTCCTTGGGCAAGAAAAGAAACAGCCAAAGGGTCATCTGCCAGCTGAAGGCAACATGCATGAAAAATGATGTAAATTCAACAACCAGGCTTTACAGTTCCAGGAATGATGATATGTCAATGGAAATGGATGATATAATTTGCAATGCCTGGTTATTAGTTGTCTTCTTAATTTCTTTTTGAACTTTAACATAAAATATTACACTATTGTTATTAATTTTGCAAGAACCAAGACAAGAAACAAGTGTATGTGAACTGGAGGGAGTCTGCCTTCTTTATAATGTTTCATCTCTATTTTTTTTATTTTTGCATTGAACCTGGGATGCATGGTTAGAGGAGGACTCTAGGTTCCAGATGGGGGTGAGTGGGGATAGCTGCTCCTCAAAAAAGGAGCTGTTATGTGGCATCCCACAAGGTGCCATTCTATCCCCAATGCTCTTTAATATAAAGCCACTATTAGAGATCATCTGTAGGCCTGGAGCAGGTGTTATCACTATGCTGATAACACCCAAATATATTTCTCCATACTTTCAAAAACAGTTTCAACTAAGGATAGTGTGACTCTTCTGAATAAATGCCTGGAGGAGGTAATGGGCTGCATTAGGAAAAACAAATTGAAACTGAATCCAGACAAAACAGAGGTGCTTGCCATTAAGGGTCCTAATCTGGGAAGGGAGATGTGCCATCCAGTTCTGGATGGGGTAACACTCCCTCTGAAAGATTGTGTTTGCAGCTTGGGAGTGCTCCTGGATCCATCTCTACAAATGTCAGCCCAGGTAGATGCGATAGTCAGGAGTGCTTACTATCAGCTTTGGCTGATACACCAGCTGCGCCCCTTCCTAGATTTGGAGGACCTGACGATGGAAGTGCACGCACTAGTAACCTCAAGGTTGGACTTCTGCAGTGCACTTTACATTGGGCTACCTTTGTACCAAGTTTGGGAACTCCAACTGGTTTAAATACAGCAGCCAGACTGGTTACAGGAATATCTAGGAGTGAGCATATTATACCAATTCTAAAGTCACTCCATTAGCTGCTAATAGTTTCTGGGCAAAGTATAAGGCGTTGGTTTTGACCTTTACAGTCCTATATGGTTTGGGTCCAAGTTACCTAAAGTATCACCTTCTCCCGTACAATCTGCTCCAAACACTTAGGTCCTCGGGGGGGGGGGGGGTTACTCCAACCAGCCAGAACCCGACTGGTGATCATCACCCAGAGGAACTTTTCATCAGCTGCCCCAAGACTGTGGAATGACCTGCCGGAAGAGCTCTGACAGCTAAATGAGCTGTCAAAATTTTTTAAACCATCTAAAGACCTCTCTTCTTGCAAGAGAGTTTTTAAACATGAATTTTAAACATGTGTTTAAGATGTATTTTATAGAAATACAATTTAATATGTATATTTGTGGTATTTTTAATGCTTATATATTTTTTAATTATTCTGTAACCTATCTCAGGCCACGAGGAGTGGCAGATAAGAAATACAATTATTATTATTCAAATTAGTATTATAATTCAGAAGATATTCCACATCTCTCTTAGGAAGCAGAACAGAACAAGGATTGAATGCATCAGAAAAAGAGACAACCGTGACTTCTCCAAATGACTGATGACTTAAGAAGGGCTGGACAACTGATTCCTCTTTGCAAATAGTAGACGGGATCATGGTAACATTGCTTTTTTTCCATCTGCCTCTGAGTGTCTAATGTGCACTCAAAAGTATTTTTTAAAAATAATAGTTGTCTTTCATCCTATTTCAGGCTTTTGTTCCAAATTATTTTATTATTAGTAGTAAACAATAGTAGCAAAAGACCGTAAATTAGATACTGTTTATTTAAACAACTTTTATAAAAGGTATACATTTGAAAGTGTCTTCTTTTTGAAGTACCTCAAATCTCTCTACTCTTAATTGGAAAAGCAGTCATTGGTCTTTTTCCTCCACATTTACATATACAAAGCATCCTAAGGGCTGGTTTTCTGGATCAGTGAGATGCAGATGAATGTGAGCTGCAACTCCAATTGAAGAACTGTACTGTCAACAGTGACTACACTAGTTTGAGGGTGCTTTTTCAAACTTGGGAGCCTGCATGATTAAGTTGTTGTGATTCCACTTTAACTGCTATGGTTCCATCCTATGACATTTGTAGGTTTATTTGAAATTCATGCTCAGGGTGAGGTGAATGACTTCTGAAAGTAGGGGAACCGTCTATAGTTCTATTGTTATGGGTAGAGCATCACTCAGTAAGGTTTAGATTTGCTGGGGCTTGGGAATTCAGCAGGGATGGGGGATTCATTAAAATTGTTCATTTCATGAGATTTGTGGATTCTTGAGGAGTTCCTTACTGCTTTCACAAGTGAACCAATTGAGTTCCAGTGTTCTGGCTAACCTATGAAACACTGGAACTGCTAGGGTAGTGGACACAATCACTCTCGAGTGTTCCCTCTCACAGTGATTTCCAACAAGATAGTGGAGATCAAACAAAGGTGAAGGAAACTGGACACTTTGGTAGAAAAGTCATAGAGGGTCTGATTGAACACTGACTCAAACTTATCTGAGGGCCTACTCTGAAGGCAATTTTCTCTCTCTCTCTCTCCCCCCCCCCCCCCATATTGTATCCACTTTGAGTGATCAGAGTTATTTTACACACAGGACCAAGAAAGAGAAATCCAGACTACTGGACAACCCATTGTAAGCAACCTGCCCAGTACTCTGCAGATAAAATTGCTCAGATCCACTCTGACTTGAATGCTACAAGTCAGTAATTTCCAACCTTTTATCCTTCAGGTGTTTTGGACTTCAACTCCTAGAAATCTTTGCCAGTTAAGAGTTGTTAGGAATTGTGGGAACCTTTGGTTCTCCAAAACATCTGGAGAACCAAAGGTTGGGAACCACTGCTATAAGTTATACAGATCCGGTGTGTATAAAAATTTGGCCTTTATTTATTCAGTAATAGACACTTTCTCATCTCTGCAGAATGTTGACAGGATCTTTTTGTGTTGTTGTTTTTGTACAAAACTTTGTGGCTTCTGTTCCCTTAGGCCAGAGGAAATGAAGGTTGCTCTTAATTAGTTTCTCAGAAAGCAAAGAACACACCCAAGCACTAAGTAGGTTTCCCCTCCATATACTTGACTTGTATAAGTCTTTTTGTAATAAAAACCCACTAACACTTGATGAGAGGAATATACTAAAGCTATATACTGAAGTTATTTTCTAGTCCTTTCTTCTCATCTTTATTTATATTATAAACCTAGAAAATAGCATATTCCCCATGAGTAAAATTTAACATGAAAAACCCTGTTTACTATCTATCTGAATGAGGTAAAATGATAGTACAGTACAAGGTATCTGATGATAATGCAAGACACCTTGTTTGATGAAAGTATAAAGACTGCATGAATTGTTGAAAGCAATCTTTTGGTGAGAAAAGAAATTGGGAGACATGGTTTGTGTTCTTCACCAAAGTGGTGCTTAGGTTGCTGCTCTTGTCGTTGTTGCTGAGCACAGAGAATTCAGAATTGCTAATACCCACTTTGTAGTTGTTTGCTTTAATTATCAGCTCTTATCTCTGCAGCAATAAAACCGTTACAGTCATGGCACCATACATTTTACATATGCTGTAAAGAGCTGCCATGTCTCCCAGGTTTGCTACATATATAACAGGAAGCATATGCACGTATTACACACTTATCTAAATATATAAAACGTGAGTGGCATTGCCTGCAGCTACTTCATATATGCGTCTCCACTGACATGTGATTTGGCTCTCAGCCCTTGGAATTCAAATCAAAACTAAATGAGAATAAACCATATGGTGAATTGCTTCCGTCATCATTCTAAACGATCTAATAGCAGTGACTATTGAGTCATTGATCATGGTGCTCCTTCCCACTGGAAGGTTTGGAAAATCATGGGGGGAAATCAATTATAGATTGGTAAAATTTTGGAAGTTAGGACTTCCACTGTAGATTTCTCTGAAATTTTATGTGTTATATGGCAAGCTAATATAAGAGAAGTTGAAGAGTCTGAATACATGAAAAAAGTAGTGCATTGAGAAAAACTTCAGATTCTTTAGCACTCATAAACATTTTGTGGCTATGTGTATAAAAGACATTTTGAGGCTATGTGTAGGATCCAGCCCAAGGGGTTTAATAGTTGGTGGCGATGCCTCAGTAGCCTGGGAGTTGTAGTTTATCATTTGCTTGACTCCAAATTGGAACAGACTGTTGGCACTTACAACAGAAAAGGTGGTAAAGCCGTTTTAAAACTGAACCTCAAACAAAGTTGACAGCTGATCGGAAGCAAATATTTGGATATGAATCATTCCTCTGATATTAAAGTGAAAATGGTCCCAATTGTTCTAGAGGGGATGGATTAAAAACAATCCACAAGGATGCAGAAAATTGCATTGGGAAGCCACAAAGGTCAAAAGGGAATACTATGAACAGTGGAGGATGCAATACCTATTGCTGCCCATATGCATCTGGTTACCCATTGTGCAAAATAATAATAATGCTGTACTACTTAGGCCTTTGGTCTGAAACAGGATAGTTCTTGTTCTTACTTAAATACCACATTTCATGCTGGATTTGTAGAACTAGAAAAGGGAAAAATGAAACAGGGAGACCGGTTCTTCTATCTACTGGATCACACAATGAGTCCATTATACTGTAACAACAAGTCAAAATTCTGTATAGCTACAAACCAGGAAGGTCTGTTTTGATCAGTGGTTACCAACCACTGGTCCTCCAGATGTTTTGGACTTTAGCTTCCACAATTCCTAACAGCTGGTAAACTGGCTGAGATTTCTGGGAGTTGAAGTCCAAAATAACTGGAGGACCAAAGGTTGGGAACCACTGGTTTATATATAAATCCAAACTAGATCTATGGTTTGTCGTTCCTTGCAAAAATCATAATAATAAGCCAAATACAAACCCCGATTTATGATTCTAGCTTGTTAGACACAAACAAGTTATTGTTTAGTGCATTGGCCTTCTACCACCAATGAGATGGATTTTGGAATCCTTGTTAGCCAAATGTTAATAGCAATGTAAATAATCAATCTGTATGAATGACATTGGTGATTTTTTGCATTAGCTTAGCAGTCTGATGCTGGGAAAAGGTAGGAAGGGAGGAATGGACTGTCGGGGGAGGGGGTTAATTTTCCACTTTTGCCAATTTCCTTATACAGTTCTCATACCTACTGAAAGGAGATGGACATGTTAGCACACTTTGGTTTTTGTTGTTTGCTTCTGAAATTTATAACCCACAGAATCCATCTGTCATTGCCCTGGGTGATGCACACTACTCCAGGAAGCCAACTTAGCCAGCAATAGACATTTTAATCACAGGCCAGGGATTGTGAAGGTAGAGTTAGACGCTTAGAGGCAAGCAAGAATGACCAAGCAGCATTCTTGCTCATTTGCCAATAGGCTGGAATTCTTAATATTAGGTGCAATCTGGGTTGTTGTATGGAAAGGTGGAACAGATTATCTGTTTTATCTTCATACTTTCCAATTTGAAAGATACCTTTAAGAGTTGTATGACAAGTCTGTGAGAGAAAACTTTACAAGAATAAAAGACGGACAATCAGCTAAGCTGGGCAATCCATGAAAGATAGTTGAAAAGCTATGTGGGATGCTTGGCTCTCTGAATGCTGACACCCATATATATGAGCAATAAAGCACATTTTAGAATCATTAATCAAATTGTGTTTCAAATATTTGCAATGCAAGAATTAGAACAGTTTAATGCGATGGAACATACATTTTAATTGGTAAACAGAGTACAGCCATTTCTCCCACATTAACATTATATACAGTTCCATTTTCAAAGGCATATTCCATTACTTTGGGTAATGATTTTTCTTTTTAAGATGAATTACCAAACTTGTTCTGAAAAAGGTTCTAAATTGTGTTATACATGGCTAATCAATTTCATATCTAAAGGGGGGGGGGGGAGAGAGAGAGATAAAACCCAGAGTACTCTTTCTAGGAAATAAAGTTCATGCATCCAAAGGAAAGAATGAGAAAGTTATTGAAAATTGCAATAAAAAACGACACTACACTCCTGAGGATGTCAAGGGATGCAGCCAAATCAACTGAAGTGACATCATAGCATTACAATGGTGTAGGGAGAAGGCCTTAAATTACAATACAATCTAGTATTCTCTACCCAAACACAATTTACCTGATAGAAGACTTACTCAAGTAATATAGTTTTAGCTGCTAGTAAAGGTAAATGTTTCCCCTGACATTAAGTCTAGATGTGTCCGACTCTTGGGAGGTGGTGCTAAGCCCCATTTCTAAGCCGAAGAGCCAGTGTGGTCCTTAGATACCTCAAAGGTCATGTGGCTGGCATGACTGCATGGAGTGCAATTACTGCTAGCTTCACTTTGACTATTTCTTGTGTGACAGGTTATAGTATTATTGTATCATATATAACAGTGATTTTCAACCTGTGCGTCCCCAGGTTTTTTGACCTACAACTTCCACAAATCCCAGTCAGTTTACCAGCTGTTAGGATTTCTGAGAGTTGAAGGCCAAAACATCTGGAGACCCTCAGGATGAAAACCACTGATATATAAGAAGCGTTATGTCCACTCCATCACAGAAAAACTTTGTAAATCAAAGCAAAATGCCATAAGATATGGCTTCAATAGTAATTTGTTTGTGAGATCATATTATCTTCAGAAACGGATGCAAATCAAAGATCATTGTATGGATCTATACATTCCCTGAATAAGGAAACAACTAAGTGTTTTGATCATATAAAATACTATACTTTTACTTCAGAATGGAACTACTAGCTTAAGTTTCAACACTCTCAACAAGCATTCAGCACAAACTCTGCAAAAACTGAAGAAGTGCACAGCTTGTGGCTCTCAAGTTTTGGTCCTCAAGATAAAGGTAAAGGTTTTCCCCTGACATTAAGTCCAGTCTTGTCCAACTCAGTCTTGTCCAACTCATGCTTTTTGGGGCTTCTAGGATTTGAAGTCCAGGATTGAGGAATATTGCACTATAACACCCTGTAGATCAGTGTTAAGCAAACTTATCTGCTGTGTTTCAGAACTTCCCTCCTTGCTGGTTTGAGGAGTTTTTAAAAAGTTTTTAAAAGTACTACAAGTGCAGCTTAAGAGCATACCCAATAAATTCATTCACATTCTTTAAAGGGCATATAGCCAAATGTTTTCCGTTAAATCTCAGAAAACAAGAAACACACACCCTGTGCTCAAATACAGTTACAATTTACTGCTTTAGTTGAGTACAACGTGCTTCATAACTGAGACAGGAAATTGCTTCCTTTATCTGTTCCCTTAAAAAAACGGTTTCTAAACCCTTGGAGTGAAGCTATGTTTATCATCAACTAAATGTTAAGCTCTCATAGGCTTAAAATCAACTTCTCAAAGTGAGTAGTTCATAAAAATACATCTGCAATTTAATATAATATTTTAAAAAAAGAACAACAGAAATATAGAAGAATCCTGCTTAGCCAGCAGAAAATCCTAGTCTTTTCAGTGTGACTCTTAACTGTGACATTGAGGGTGAATGTTTAACACAATAACAGAACACGGGTTCCCCAAGCACCTAACAAATAAAATAAACCGCGTATATAGATGCAATAAAACTTTATTAAACATCTGTTATAAGGTAACCCGATTTTTCCAATAACTTGACCTGGAAAGTGTTTAACCCAATGACACCTTATATGCTCATTTACCATAGCAAGTTACCCAATTTATTCCAGATGATTGAGTTTATCTTGTCCATCCTTAGACCCCTTCCACACAGCTGAATAAAATCCCACATTATCTGCTTTGAACTGGAATATTTGGCAATGTGGACTCTGAGAACCCAGGGCCCTTCTACACAGCCATATAACCCAGAATATCAAGGCAGAAAATCCCATAATATCTGCTTTGAACTGGGTTATCTGAGACCACACTGCCATATATTCCAGTTCAAAGCAGAAAATGAGGGATTTTATTCAGCTGTGTGGAAGGACCCGCAGTTCAAAGCAGATATTTTGGGATTTTCTGCCTTGATATTCTGGGTTATATGGCTGTGTGGAAGGGCTCTTAGTAGGTCATTCACTGCTTGGGGCATAACTGGTTTTTAAAATATATTGTTTTCTTCTTGGCTTGAAAACAATGATATCAGATTCAAAGTAAGTGGCCTCCTTGTAGTTCCTTCTGTCCTTTGCCGGCCACATTGTATAGAAATGGTGAAAAAAAATAGGATAAACATCCAAAGCAACTGGCCATTTTCCTAAAGCTGATTGACTTGACTACCACTATAATTCAATAGGCAAGATAGCAAATTCTGGTTTTTAAACACACTATGCATTTAAAATAATTACTTTGAAATTGAAATTCCATATCTGATATACTGAATTTCAGTTCAACTTCTTCTAAATCTCTAAGTACATTAAATTTCCTGTCACATTAAACTTTTTAAAGGATTTCTTTAAAAACAACCCTTCAAAAACATAAAAATGCAAAATTTTGCTAGACACTTTTACAAATTTCATTCACAGATCAGTGTTACTATTAAAAGCTGAGCATCTAGAATTCCTAAATCTGAAATACTCCAAAATTATCCATATGGATAAATTGTGACATCTTTTCTTTCTGACTGTTCAACGTACACAAACTTTGTTGGGTCACCATAAGTTTTTTGAGCTGTATGACCATGTTCCAGAAGCATTTTCTCCTGACAGTTCACCTGCATCTATGGCAGGCATCCTCAGAGGTTGTGAGGACCTCACAACCTTTGAGGATGCCTGCCATAGATGCAGGCAAAACGTCAGGAGAGAATGCTTCTGGAACATGGCCATACAGCTCAAAAAACTTACAGCAACCCAGTGATTCCAGCCGTGAAAGTCTTCCACAACACAACAAACTTTGTTTTATGCACAAAATTATTTTAAAATTTGTGCATAAAATGGGGTATATAAAACATAAATGAATGTTGTTCAAAATTAGGTCACAAAATCTGGGGGGGGAATCTGAAATCCAAAACATTCCCGGAGCCAATCGTTTCAGATAAGGGTCATTCAACCTGTACCACAAAACAAATGCCTGCTTTCAAAAATGTTTTAAGCTATTTTGGCACAATGGTGTGCATTTGAGAGCTGAATAGTTGTGTCTTGAAATACTGATGAAACACATATTAAATACTGCAAAATTTATCCACACAATGACTCTTATGAGTGGCCAATGTATCAGCAAACCACACCACATTACATTCTCAGATTTTTTTTTTAAGGCAGGATTAAACTACAAGATTAATCCAGTTATACTTCGACAGAGGCCCTCTCAGGTTAAGGCTAAATTCTTCGCCTGTAGGGTAGAGAAGACTGTGTGCAAGGAGAGCAGAGTAGGCTTCAAAGAGAAAACAAACTTTGTGCAGTACCTGCCTAGCATTTTTAGTTCAGTAATTATACATAATTTTAGAGAAGACACAAATGCCTTTACCTCTAAATATAAAGCACTTCTAATTGTTTAAAGTTCGAGATATACACACACATTAATGTAAGACTTACAGAACATTTGGTTTGGTCAAGATTTGCCACAACAAAACACCAGTCTTTGATGTTTGGGATATTAAGATGACATCTAGAAGTACCTGAACCGGTAGCTACTGAAAAGATGATGCGCAAACAAGGAATGCAATTACTGCTTCCTCATGATGACTACCCTTGCATCTTTTACAATATTAATAAGGTCAGATGTATAGCATCTGAGCAGCTATTTAATTCATGTGCACACATCACAAAGTAGCTCTTTTAGAAGCAACTCCCGTATTTACAACCACAAAATCCCTAAGCTCCAGTAAAATACTCAATATTAATGCCTTTTCTTTGCCCTTTTATCGCTGAACTATTTAACTACATTAGGTAGATATCTGGTGTTTATTAATTTAATGCAATCTCTCTCAATAATAGGGGGGAAAGCAGGATGTTAATTAAAGAAAGAAAGAGAAAAAAATCAAACAGGATGATGATCCAATTCTAAACTGGTTTATTTGTTTAATTTAAAGACCACCTTCTTTCTAACATGGGGCATGAAATGATGAACCACAAGTATAAAACAAAACACACTGGGATCTTGGTGTCTGCTGGGATTTGATTCAGGATCACAAGCGGATACTAAGATCACAGGATGTACAAGTCCTATTATATACAATGGAGTAGTAAAACTGGAGCCCCCGGTGGTATAGTGGATTAAACCACTGAGCTGCTGAGCCTGTTGACCGAAAGGTCGCAGGTTCGAATCCAGGAAGCGGTGTGAGCTTTCGCTGTCAGCCTCAGCTTCTGCTAACCTAGCAGTTCGAAAACATGCAAATTTGAGTAGATCAATAGGTACCACACCGGTGGGAAGGTAACGGCGCTCCATGCAGTCATGCCGGCGACATGACCTTGGAGGTGTCTATGGACAACGCCGGCTCTTCAGCTTGGAAATGGAGATGAGCACCACCCCCAGAGTCAGACATTACTAGACTTAATGTCAGGGAAAGCCTTGACCTTTATATATATATTTTAACTAAATGAGAAACTGCGTAGCTGTGATGACACTGATTTAAAAGGTTTATAATGCCACATATATAGCAAATGCGTTTTGCAAAAAAAAAAAAAAACCCTAAAACTGATTTTACAAAAAAAAAAACCCAACCAACCAACCAAACAAACAAAGTGGCCAGATATATCAATTAGATGGGGGCACAGTGGTTAAACTGTAGAACTTGCTGACCGGAAGGTCAGCGGTTTGAATACAGGGAATGGGTGAGCTCCTGTCTTCGCAGTTCAAAATCATGCAAATTTGAGTAAATCAATAGGTACCACTTTGGCGGGAAGGTAACGGCACTCCATGCAGTCATGCCAGCCACATGACCTTGGAGGCTTCTATGGACATTGCTTCTTTGGCTAAGAAATGGAGATGAACACCACACCCCAGAGTCGGACATGACTGGACTTAATGTCAGGGGAAAACCTTTACCTAGTAAAATTGTGTCCCTTACATAAAATGGTAAAATCGAGGTTTGCCTTTTGGAACTCTTTTTTTCTTTTAGTATTTTTAGTATCTTCAAGTCATTAATGGTTGAGTCCATGGATGCAGAATCCATGGATTTTGTGGGCTAACTGTACAGGAAAAACTAGAAATAACATTAAAAATAAATAAATAAATTGGGTATCATGTTAAAACACGTATAATTTAATATAGTACAAAATTATCTTTAAATATGGCTATAAAATAAAAATGCAGCATATAAACCTCTTTAGAGAAACTTCCAGAAATAGATCATTAGTCAGTGAAGCTGCTTCCCACGGGAATTTTGCATTTCCTATAAGATTATATAATATAGACTGCTTTGCACTAAGTAACCAGGTTTTCCTGTCTACACAGAATCAGGCTGGGAACCTCATGACTTAGCTACACAAGTCATCAAAACATTAGTATAGATTTCCATGAGGAGTGGAAAATTAGACAAGGAATAGAAGGAGAAAACAAGCTCTGCCCTCCCCTTCGAACAACATTTGTCTTTCAATTAAGAGATCTTACTACAAGGTACTAGTGTTTTAAATTGGAAAAGTTGATCCCAACACAACTAATGTTGGACATTACATTCTCCAGATCTTTTGGATTGCAATTCCAAAGTCTCTAGGCCGCCTGACTACATGCTTGCTATGGATAAAAAGAATTCCAGTCCAAATATCTAGATGGTGAAGATTTGACTAAATTTACAGTAATCTAGGCAGTTTATTTACAAACTGTATATTAACTGTATTATCGAAGGCTTTCATGGCCAGAATCACTAGGTTGTTGTAGGTTTTTTCAGGCTATATGACCATGTTCTAGAGGCATTCTCTCCTGATGTTTCACCTGCATCTATGACAAGCATATACAACATCCCTGTATATTAACTGCAAGCTAGTTTCTTTAATAAATCCACTCTAGAAATTAACAAACTATTTCATGACATTACTATTAATCATTTCAACATCAGCACAGCATAATTTAATATTCTTAGCCTGCACCAGAAAGGTACTAGCCACCATCTGGAACTATGCTCAAAACTTTCACTACCACCAGTAATGGTTATAGCAGCACACATAGCTTAGCAAAGCAAGGAGGATCTGGGCTATGAATGCGACTGAGTTTGGAAGAGGAAGAAAGAACATCTCTGTTGCATGTGAAAGAGATCTGGAGTGCTACTTGACACTGTTCAGCCTGCCTGGCAGACAGTAGCATTTGATTGCTTCTCTTCTCTTGTAACCAGAAGCAGGAATGCATATCCAGGCCAGTTGCCTCAGAGGCAGCTTCATCCAGAGACTGAAGCACCTTTCCTCATTTGGATGGCAGTCTGAGCTTCAAGCAATATGCTGCGGGACTTTTCCATCATGCATATTCCCTTGTCTTTGGGAATTACTTTCTCATCCCTGTTATTCTTTGTCTTTTAAAAAATGCCTTCCATTATTTTTTCAATGTGCTTAAACAGTCTCCCATCAAAAGGAAGAGTGTCCCTATTAAAAAAAACCTCTACAAAGTGTTTCAAAATGATGGACCCAATTTCAAAGATGTATATTTCACAATAGTAACATGGTACAATTACACGGAGGTTTAATGAGTTGTCAAGTTGTCAGATTTTACTAATTGTTTTGAGTCAAAAACCAATCTTAAAAACAATGCTGCAAATGGAAAATATCTAATTAGGCCTTACGTTGCAGGGTCACCACCTTGCAAATGATTGAGGCTGGGGTCTGTTTGTGTGTCAGAAAAGGCATCTAGCAGCAATCATTTGAAACTCCATGCCCCCCCCCCCCTTCAAGGTTTAAGACTTTCATTCATGGTTGCAGAGATACAGCAATTTCAAATCAGGCCCATCTTTTTGAAACATTCTGTATTGTTGTGTGCCTTCAAGTCATTTATGACTTGAAACAACCCTGAGATGAACCTATCACAAGCTTTTCCTGGCAAGATGTTTTCAAAAGGATGTGTTTTCAGAAGGATGTGTTTTCCTTTGACTTCCTTTGACTTCCTGAGGTTGAGAGAGAGTGCCTTGGCCTATAGTCCACACTGGCTACAACCATTATCATTTTGATGAGAAAATCTGACATTATGCATTAGGCTAGTTTTTTTTTTTTGTCATGTTAGGGGTGACTCCTGATGTGAGAGAATTGGCCATCTGCAAAGACGTTTCCCAGGGGACACCTGGATGATTCTGATGTTTTTATCATCCTTGTGGGAGGCTTCTCTCATGTCCCCGCATGAGGAGCTGGAGCTGATAGAGGAAGCTCATCCGCCTCTCCCCGGATTCAAACCTGCGACCTGGTGGTCTTCAGTCCTGCCGGCACAGTGCTTTAACCCACTGTGCCACCAGGGGCTCCATTAGGCTAGCTGAGAGGAAGCAACACAAGAGCAAACTGATGCCAGGACTGGAGTAGGAAGGATGTAGAAAGAGAAGGCAGATATCTGAATTCAGCCTGCCTAAAGGGTCTAATATTTGTTTTTGGCTCAGGAATTTGCATAGCTATAGGACATTAAGTTGGAGGTCCATATCAACAAAAAGGAAAAAGAAGTTGGAAGAAACCTCATGGGCCATCCAGTCCAACCCCCTGCCAAGAAGCAGGGAAATCGCATTCAAAGTATCCCTGGCAGATAGCCACCCAGTCTCTGTTTAAAAGCCTCCAAAGAAGAAGCCTCCATCACAGTCTGGGGCAGAGAGTTCCACTACTGAACACAAACAGCTCTCACAGTTAGGAAGTTCTTCCTAATGTTCAGGTAGAATCTCCTTTTCATGTAGCTTGAAGCCATTCTACCACATGCTAGTCTCCAGGGCAGCAGAAAACAAGCTTGCTCCCTCCTCCCTATGACTTTCCCTTCACATATTTATACATGGCCATCATGTCCCCTCTCAGCCTTCTCTTCTGCAGGCTAAACTTGCCCAGCTCTTTAAGCCACTCCTCATAGGGCTTGTTCTCCTATTGTTCTCCTTGATTATTTTAGTCGCCCTCCTCTGGACACATTCCAGCTCGTCAACATCTCCCTTAAACTGCGGTGCCCAGAATTGGACACAGTATTCCAGGTGTGATCTGACCAAGGCAGAATAGAGGGGTAGCATGACTTCCCTGGATCTAGACACTAGGCTCCTATTTACAGGCTAAAATCCCATTGGCATTTTCAGCTGCCACATCACATGGTTTAACTTGTTGTCCACGAGGACCCCAAGATCTTTTTCACCTGTACTGCTGTCGAGCCAGGTATAAAGAAAGTTAAGCATGGCTCATGGTCTTAGAAAAAGCATTACATCTTTGTTTATTCTTAAATATATCAACATTATACTGTTATAACTATGCTGTTGGATAGTGCATATCACAGAAATCAGTGGGAAGGTTTTTATTATTCTGCATGACACTTTTAATTAGCAGTCTATTCCATAGTCATTACAGCATTCATTCTCATAAACATCCTACAAAACAAAGTAACAGTCTATTTTACAGACAGGAAGCTGAGGCAGCCCATCGTGAAACCTCTCTCAGGTAGAAGTTGAAGGACATGAACACATATGAAACACCTTTGAGCCCTCCTCATTCACTCCCCCACGGTGTGGGAGTATTTAGTCTGGGACGGAAGGCAGGAGAGACATTCTTAAGGAACCAGATGTGGATTCTTAAAAAAAAATCAGATTTATGTAGATGTGTAAGAAGCACAGGCTTCAGGGAACTCTAAACCAGACTGAAATGTGATCTACTTACTGGCTAGCATACTCAGACTTTAACCACTGGTATTTTCCAGAGTCTACTCCACATATCCACTGAGTATCCATTATATGAAGTTCCAAAATGCGAAGTAATGCTCCAATATCCAAAACTGTCCATGTGTATGACTGAGATAGGGCCACTTTGGCTTTGTGGTGGCTCAGTGTACACACACTTTGTTTCTTTGAAAATAGTGTATGAAATCACCTTTGTGTATAATGTGTTTTGTGATTAAGACTTTGGTCCCGCTACAGGTGTACCAAAATCTGGGGAAAAACATTTCTATGGGTTACCAGAACATTTTAGATGAGGGACACCCAACCTCTACTGCCATACTCCCTTGTGTATTATGTTTGCAATTATCTTCAGGCTTCATGTTTAAGGCATGTATGAAAAGATGAAATTTGTGTTTATATACAAGGCATATATAAAAATATGAGTTCTGTGTTTAGATTTGTGTTCCATTTCCAAGAGATATCGTGATGTATATTCAACTACAGTAAAACTCTTGAGCTGGATCTACACTGCCATATAATCCAGATTATCAAAGCAGATAATCCAGATTATCTGATTTGAACTGGATTATATGAGTCTACATTGCTGTAGAATCCAGTTAAAAGCAGATAATCTGGATTTTATATGGCAGTATAGATAGGGCATCAGTTAGGCCTATTGTTAAAAGTAACTCTCAAGCAACCACAATCTACATTTATCCAACATCTACCAATTCCCAAGCGAGAGTTTCCAGTATTACAAAATCTGGAATAAGGAATACTTCTGATCCCAAGCATTTCAGCTATGGGACATTCAACCTATATTACATCCATAAGAAAAAGTATGTATCAGTGGTGAGAACATTAATCCATTAGGGCTCGAAATGAATCAAGGCTGTGGCTATGCAAAGATTGCCTCCCTTCTACAGGCTTTTGAAGCACAGACACAAAAAAGGGATCAGTGAGCAAGAATCCTTTGGCCTCGTGGTGACATCCTTGCCAACTTTTTCCTTAAGTGCCTGGCACTGACTAAAGCCGGAGGAGGAGAGGGAGGAGCAACTATGACCTGAGAGTTAGAAGCAAGTAAGGAGGAGAGAAAGGAAGGAGAGGGTAAGTCAATGTTCAACACTGTTGCCTCCTCCGCAGATGTGTTTGGGAAACATTGTTGAACTGCAGGAACTTAAGGACACAGATTGATTGACAGATAGATAGATGACTAGATGAGAGAGAGATACCGTAGGTAGATATAGAGAGATTGATAGATAATAGAAATGATAGAGAGACCATAGATAAGATATAGATTAATAGATAGGTGAATATATGATGGATACTGTAGATAGATAGATAGTCAGATACCATAGATAGATAGACAGATAGATGAATATGATAGAGATACCATAGATCAATTGATAGATAAATATATATGATATATGAATATATGATAGATGATAAATGGATGAATATATGATAGATGGATTGATTGATAGATGAATATATGATAGAGAGATTGATAGACTGATAGGTACTGTAGACAGATGAATATATGATAGATATATGATAGATAGATATGATTGATACTGTAGACAAATTGATAGATAAATAAATGATAGATACTGTAGATAGCTTATCAATAAATAGACAGATGAATAGATTGGTAGATAGATGAATATATTATAGATAGATTGATAGATAGATACCATAGATAGATTGATAGATAGATGAATATATGATAGGTTGATAGATCAATATATGATAGATAGATAAGATTGATAGATACCATAGATAGATAGATGAATATATGATAGACAAATCGATTGATTGATAGACTGATAGACAGATACTGTAGATAATGAATATATGATAGATACTGTTGGTAGATAGATAGATGAATATACGAGGGGTATTTTTTAAGTAAGGTCCGTTTTGTTGTAGACACTAGTAGTTCGCGTGCATACCACAATGAGTGCGTGCGTCGTGTACCGGCATGCCTCGGGAACAACTGTGCTCAGTTTCCGCTCTGTAGCAAACCTGTACGGTTCTGTTCTGTGCTTTAAAAATGTTTAAGACTATCAACTCACCCGCCGCATGTGAGGTTCGCTCAGTGATATGGTTTTTGTCAGCAAGGAACCTGCTTGCTGCAGAAATTCATCGACAGATTTGTGAAGTGTACGGTGATACTGTTATGAGTGAAAGCAAAGTGCATAAGTGGGTACGACAATTCAAAGATGGCCGTGACAACGTCCATGATGAGGACTGCTCTGGTCGCCCTTCTTTGATTACAGACGATTTGGTGGCTTTTCGTGGCGGCAAGTTTTTATGAAGAGGGTATTTTAAAATTGGTTCAGAGGTATGATAAGTGTTTGAACAAACTTGGCAACTATGTTGAAAAATAGAGTGAAGTATGTACTTTCTGAAAATAAATTTACTTTTTTGGAATAAACTTTTGTTGTGTACTTATGTTCCAATGGACCTTACTTAAAAAATACCCCTCGTATGATAGACAGATTGATTGATTGATTGACTGATATACTGCATAGATAGATGAATATATGATAGATACTGTAGGTAGACTGCTAGATTAATATATGATAGATACCATAGATCGATGATAAATAGACAGATTAGTAGATTGGTAGATGGATGAATATATGATGATACCATAGATAGATAGATAGATAGATGATTATATGATAGATAGATACCGTAGATAGATACCATAGATAGATTATCAATAAATAGACAGATGTATAGATAGGTTGATACATAAATAGATGACAGATAGATAAGATAGATAGCAATCCTTCCGGAATTGACTAAGTTAAGACTATTATTATTACAGAGTATAATAACAGAGCCCCCATCTACACTGACCATTTAATGCACCATTTCATGGAATTGTGGGAGTTAAAGTCCAAAACACCCGGAGGGCCCAAGTTTGCCCATGCTTGCATTAAGGGCTTGCTTTGGTGGGAGTTTGTTGCCTGGTTGCCGCAGTTTGAGGCTGGCTCGAGTCAGGGGAATGAATGCGGTTTGATATCACTTTATGAACTGCCCTGCCTCAATGCTGAGTATGGAATCCTGGGAGTTGGTCGTTTGACAAGCTCTGGAGCCTTCGGAGAGGCCGAGACGGTCAAGATCCCAACAGCTTTGAGCCGGGGAAGGTTCAAGCGGTGTCGAAGCGCGCTAAAATTCCACAGCCTGGCGAGAGAGAAGCCACGGAAGGACGCGGATGGAACGCTGAGGCCGAAAGGAGCCCACCAATGGCAGCCCCCCTCCGCCGTTTCCTTTTCTCCTATTGGTCCAAATGTAATGAGGAAGGGGGGGAGGAAAGAAACCCCCCTCCTTTCAATCACAACTTGCCAAAAAAGAGTCGCCTCAGAAAGTCTTAGCACTAAAGTTGAATTGGTTCCAGAAAAAGGGGGGGGGGGGGGGGCGGGTTAAAAAAAAAGGGGGGGGGGGTTGAGTCCCATTTAACCCCTCTGAACCCCTTTGTTTTCTTCTATTTCTTTCCCTTGGCTTCCCAATGCCAAAGTTCAGCCCCGTCGCAGTGCAGAAGAAAACCAGCCCTCAAAAGAGAAGAGGACAAAAGGGCAACAGGAACATTCCTTTCCTGGCTTTTCTTAACTTTCCTTTTCAATAATAGATAGATAATATATATATATAGACATATACATACCTGCAAGGACGTCTCTTTCTATAGACCGGCTTCTTCTCCTCCTCGCCAGCGTTTCTTTAACCTTTCTTTCTAATGCGCTTCTTCTCCAGCAGCTGCTGCAGGACAATTCCACTCTATGGAGAGAGAGAGAGGGCGCGCGCGCGCGACCAACCAACCAACCAACCGTGCGCTCGCGCCCGCGTCTGTCGAAGTGATTTTTTTTTACTCTTTCGCCCTGTTCGGTGCCCACTGCGCATGCTCAGGACCGGCCGGGACCAGCCAAGAGGCACCTTCCTTGGTTCTTTTTTTTCAAAGCCTCGAGGGAACTGCAGCACCTGCCTTCCTTAGTGACGTCACAGCATTCTTTAATACCTGGTGCGGGCGGGGCAACTAGAAGAGGAGGAATCAAATTGGCGGGATTTTCTTTCCTTCCTCTTGACAAGAAAAGACAACATTGCTCCTCTGCAGTGATTGCAGCAATGTTGGGGTTTTTTCTCTCAACTAGCTGTACCCGCCACGCGTTGCTGTGGCCAACCTTCCCTCCCTCTTTCTCTCCTTCTTTCTTTCTCTCCTAACTTCCTTCCCTCTTCACTCCTTTTTCTTTTCCTTCTTTCCCTTCTTCTTCCTTCCTTCTCTACCTGTTTCTTTCCTCCCTTCCTTTGCTCTTTGGTTCCAACCTTCTTTCTCTCTTTCCTTCCTTCTCTCCTTCCTTCCCTCTCTTTCCTTCCTTCTTTCACTTTTTATTTCTTTCTCTCCTTCCTTCCTTACCTTTCTTTCCTTCTCTCCTTCCCTCTTTCTCTCCCTCCTTCCCTCCTTCCTTCCTTCCCTCTTTCTTTTGTTCCTTATCTCCTTCCTTCCCTCTCTCTTTCCTTCCTTCTTTCACGTTTTATTTCCTTCCCTCCTTCTTTCCCTCTTTTTCTCCCTCCTTCTTTCCTTCCTACCTTCCTTCTCTCTTTCGTTCCTTCTCTTCTTCCTTCCCTCTCTCTTTCCTTCCTTCTTTCACTTTTTATTTCCTTCTCTCCTTCCTTCCTTCTTTACCTTTCTCTCTTTCTCTCCTTCCCTCCTTCTTTCTCACCCACTTTCTCTCCTTCCTTCCTTCCCTCTTTCGTTCCTTCTTTCCTTCCTTCTTTCACTTTATTTCCTTCCCTCCTTCTTTCCCTCTTTTTCTCCCTCCTTCTTTCCTTCCTACCTTCCTTCTCTCTTTCGTTCCTTCTCTTCTTCCTTCCCTCTCTCTTTCCTTCCTTCTTTCACTTTTTATTTCCTTCTCTCCTTTCTTCCTTCTTTATCTTTCTCTCTTTCTCTCCTTCCCTCCTTCTTTCTCACCCACTTTCTCTCCTTCCTTCCTTCCCTCTTTCGTTCCTTCTTTCCTTCCTTCTTTCACTTTATTTCCTTCTCTCCTTCCTTCCTTCTTTACCTTTCTCTTTTTCTCTCCTTCTCTCTTTCCTTCCTTCTTTCTTTCCCTCTTTCCTTCCTTCCATCTCTCTTTCCCTTCCTCTCTCTTTCCTTCCTTCTTTCACTTTTTATTTCCTTTTCTCCTTCCTTCTTTACCTTGCTTTCTTTCTTTCCTTCTCTCCTTCTTTCCCTCCCTCCTTCCTTACTTCCTTCCACCTTTCTGTGTATATATGTTTTGTGTGTATATATGCATATATGTGTATATTTGTGTATGTGTGTATATATGTGTGTTTGTGTATATATGTAGTTTTGTGCATGTGTTGTAATGTATTTTTGTTTGTTTGTTGTTGTTTTTTTGCTCTTTAAGTCCCTTCTGCTGTGTTTTTCAGTGTTTTTCTGAGTGACGGTCACTCTTTGGCCTGATAGGTGTATTGTGTCCAAATTTGGTGTCAATTTGCCCAGTGGTTTTTGAGTTATGTTAATCCCACAAATGAATATTACATTTTTATTTTTATAGATTTGCATTTTGGTCAGTGGGAGGAACCAAGCCTCCTGAATGACAGAAAGCCTTTGTTTGAAATCTTGGAAGCTGGCCTATGCTAAGTTTTCCCCATGAGGAAAATGTTCTCAATTGTATTTCCTCTCCTAGCTGGGCTTTTAATGTTTTTACCAGCTGTCAAAACTTTTTTTCCCCTCCCCTATGTAGTTTCATTTCTGTGTCTAGAAAAACCTGAGTGCATCTACACTGCAGAAGGAATGCAGTTTGACACTGCTTTAAGTGACAGAGCTCAAGGCTATGGAATCCTGGGAGGTTCATAAAATTATAGAGTTGGAAGTCATGGGTCATCCAGTCCAACCCCTTGCCAAGAAGCAGGAAAATCACATTCAAAGCACCCCCGATAGATGGCCATCCAGCCTCTGTTTAAAAGCCTCCAAAGAAGGAGCATCTACCACACTTCGGGGCAGAGAGTTCCACTGTTGAACAGCCCTCACACTCAGGAAGTTCTTCCTAATGTTCAGGTGGAATAATAGAATCATAGAGTTCAAAGAGACCTCATGGGCCATCCAGTCCAACCCCCTGCCAAAAAGCAGGAAAATCACATTTAAAGGACCCCCGACAGATGGCCATCCAGCACCTGCTTAAAAGCCTCCAAAGAAGGAGCCTCCACCACACTTTTGGGGCAGAGAGTTCCACGGCTGAACAGCTCTCACCGTTAGGAAGTTCTTCCTAATGTCCAGGTGGAATCTCCTTTCCTGTATTTTGAAGCCATTGTTCCACATCCTCCTCTCCAGGGCAGCAGAAAACAAGTTCACTCCCTCCTCCCTATGACTTCCTCTCACATATTTATACATAGCTATCTTGTCTCCTCTCAGTCTTCTCTTCTTTAGGCTAAACATTCCAAGCTCTTTAAGCCGCTACTCATAGGGCTTGTTCTCCAGACCCTTGATCATTTTAGTCGCCCTCCTCTGGACACATTCCAGCTTGTCAATATCTCCCTTAAAGTGCGGTGCCCAGAATTGGACACAGTATTCCAGGTGTGGTCTGACCAAAGGTTCCTTCTATATTGCCATATAAGGGCTCTTACATACAGCCATTTAACCCAAGGCAGATAATCCACAATATCTGCTGTGAACGGATTCTCTGAGTCCACACTGCCATATAATCCAGTTCAATGAGGATTTTATATAGCTGTGAGAAAGGGGCCTAAAATCCAGATTATCTGCTTTGAACTGGATTATATGGGAGTGTAGAAAGGGGCGGAGTTGTAGTTTCGTAAAATCTTTGGCCTTCTCTGCCAAAGAGTGGTGTTGCCTCACTGTAGTCATGTGTGTTAACATACAACAAGCAAAGTAAATAGCTGCCTCTAAACCACGCATGGGCAAACTTTGGCCCTCCAGGTATTTTGGACTTCAACTCCCACAACTCCTAACAGCCTCAGCACACTGAAAGCCACAACCACGGTCAAAACACTGCCTGTTACAGAACTCCAATATGCTGATGATAACATAAGCTGTGCTCATTCAGAAGACTTACAAGTCACTCTAAACACCTTTGCAGAAGCATACAAAAATCTTGGCCTCTCTCTGAGCAATGAGAAAACCAAAGTCCCTTTCCAGCAGGCACCAGTTTAATATTGACCATTTCCGCTAACTTGGACGCCACCTCTCCACAAAAGCCAACATTGACACATGTATAATCTATAAGTTAAGAAATTAACTTTAAGATAAGTTGATAGTTGACTGTCATTAGAAATTAGTTAATGAATAAAATAAGGAGAAGGAATATAAAAGAAATGTGGATCCTGAAGGATAATCTATCACTCTTATTAGAGAAGGTGTCATAGTTGGATTTTTTTTCTTTTACTTCACTTCCTCTCTATACTAAAGAATATGCATAAAGATACACCTTTCCACTCTGTTTCTCCAAAGATCAATAGACTAATGTGTAAAACTATTTAACAAACATGGCTCCGTAACTTACATATTATATTCTGGGATGTTGACCATCTTTCCCTCCTCCTTTTTGAGTTTTTCCCCTCTTTTAAAAAAAAAACAAAACCAAAATTTAAAAACTTTTTGCAACAGAAAAAAGAGAAAAGGTGAAAGCAAATAACCCTGTCTTAATAGGTAATCTGGAGTGTTGAAAAAGTGCCAATCTATAAGCTTTACAAAAAAAAAAGAGGAAATCATTAGAAAGGTGGAAGCAGAAGGAAGGAAGGAAAGAAGGAAATCTTGGGATGTATTTTGGGGAACTTCCAACGCCTCTTCTACACTTCCCTATATCCCATGATCTGATCACTTGGATTATAGGAGTCTCCACTGCCAGATAATCAGGGATAAACAGATAATCTGGGATCATCTCCTAGGATATAAGGGAAATATGGAAGGGGTCGTAGTCTTAAAGTTAAATTCTTTTGTTCCTATTCTCTTGCAAGGCTTACTTAACTTGGTTGTTTAATTTCATACACAGAATATTCGTTTTGAATAAAAATGTTGCTGAAACATACTGAACTCTTCTTTTTTGTGTAGATCTTATATTTCTGGTACCAAAGTTTCTGCCCTCTTCAAGTGTGTTTCTGAAAAAGGTAAGTCATAGGATTCTACACAGTGTAGAATTAGGGCAGTTTGACACCACTTTGACTGCCATGACTCAATGCCGTGAAACCATTGAAGTTGTAGTTTTGCAAGGTTTTTAGCCTTCTCTGCCAAAAACTGCTCATCAAACTAAAACTCCTAGGATTCCATAGCATCATGCCATGGGAGTTAAATAGCGTCAAACTGATGAGTGATTTCAGCTAACCGTGAAATGCAGGTTCAGAGCCCGGGGTGCTTCACTAATTCCAATAGACTGGACTCAAGATACAAACTGGGATTGAAGGCAAAGAGCAGAAGTTTATTCAGTATGGCCAGATAGGATGTCAGCACAAAGTCTGCTCTCAAAAAGGACCAACATAAGGGTTACAGAGAAGAGCAGAGCATTTTATCCACTTTGACAACTATTCAAAATACCTGCACCCTCCCTTGATTGGTGGAAAAGCCGGCCCGGCTTTGATCCAGGCTCCTATTGGCTGTGGGAATTCTCCTGATGTTATTGGCTGGAGGAGGTATCCCCCCCCCCCATGGTGAGAAAAGGTAACAGTTGTGGTTGGTAGATCTGCACATGTAAGCAGATTTATGAAAAGAGAAGATGTTTGTCAATGGGAGGGAGTTGTGGTTTGCATAAGCACAATATTTATGCCATCAATGAGACTTGGGTTCCAGGTTAGCCAGCTCAACCCGTTTCCTATCCCAAGGCATGAGATTAAGGAAGACTTTTTTGCATTTACAGTTCCAATTACACTTTAAGGATTTGGTTTCATTTGATATACAATTTCATAAAAGTATTAAATACACAAGAGGAGATGTAACTGGCCGGACTTTTCCGTAGCTGAGGTGGAGCAGCACTTCAGATTTGCAAAATTGGACAAAAGGAATAAATATTTAATTTATCGCTGTTTATTTGTGTTTAATAGGGTGTATGTGTGTCAATTTCTTGATAGTAGGTAAGGTAAAGATTTTCCCTTGACATTAAGTCCAGTCGTGTCCAACTCTGGGGGTTGTTGCTCATCTCCATTTCTAAGCCGAAGAGCCGGCGATATGCATAAACACCTCCAAGGTCATGTGACTGGTGTGACTGCATGGAGTGCCATTACCTTCTCACTGGAGCGGTACCTATTGATCTACTCATATTTACATGTTTTCGAACTGCTAGGTTGGCAGAAGCTGGGGCTAACAGTGGGAGCTCACACAGCTCCCCAGATTCAAACCTGCGACCTTTCAGTAAGCAAGTTCAGCAGCTCAGCACTTTAACCCACTGCGCCACTGGAGGCTCCTTCTTGATAACAAAACTGCATTATTTCTACAGCATAGATGTACCGTAAGTTTGTACCGTAAGTTTGTAATCAAACTTGTGCATTTGTACATCATAAAGAGACGCAAACACTTAATGTATGGATATGTTTGTTCTACAAAACAAGAAATACAGAAAAAGTTGTAATTTGCCCAAAATAGAATTATGTGCATAACTATCAAGCACAACATTAAAGGTTGTAGAACCTTTATTTTGAAGAGCTTGTTGGGATAATATTATTTCATCAGCCATAACTTGCTATTATCAATTGACATGTTAACATTGTCTAGAATTATCACAAATTTTTAATTCCCATCAGTCTTGGCTAATACCAGTTCTTCCTCATTTGGCTTTATAAGCATTAGCAGAACAACTAAAACATCTGCTCTGACAATGAGATGTACTCTATGTATACCTTTATAGTCCATCCAGTGTTAATTCAGATATCTGGATTCTTCTGCAGCAATAGTTGTTGTCCCAGTAGTTGTCCTTGTCATAGATCAGCTATTTACATATAATAAGCATCTAGGCTTTTCATGCTTCTGAATGAAAAGTGCTGTACCAAGTCTCTTATTAAGCACAATTTTCAATATCTGATGTCCTTTTCGTTTTTGTGTGGAACCTGGCTTGTGTCTGGCATGTGTGCTTCTAAAGATTTTATCTCTGTCACGGCAAAGACAGCCTTAAATTACCTGATCACCAGGGCTTGAAAGCTTGTCACATTTCATTTTCCCCTGTAAGTATCTTGCTTTATGCAATCTTTCCTCAAGTCATCTAACCCGACAGTTGTGGTGCACAGTCACTCTTATTGTTTCCCCTCTATCATTAGTACTAATATGATAATGGAATGAATAGTACTATTTCCTTTAAAAAGAATTGCAAACCTACATAAAATGACTATGGAACATACGTTCATGTGTCCTGACGACCTCTTTCAAAAAATGTGATTGATCTTTCGTTCCAGCATCATTTTTTTAGGACAGAAAGCAAGAAAAATGGGATTGACTTCACAATTTCTTTATCCAAACCAAACACAATAGGTCTTCCACATCTGCAGGGGCTAAGAGTGCAGAACCCCTGCAAAAATGAAAAAAGCCACCAATAAAAAACTGGGTTTTTTTTTAAATTCAGAGAGAACACTTCTTTAGGAATCTCTAGGTACTCCAAAGTGACTCTATGGTCAACCAAACTACAAATCTCCGAATTCCATAACATTGAGCCATGATGATTAAAGTGACATTAAACTGCATTAATTCTAGACTATAGATGCACCCTGAATTGAATTAGTCTGGAACTAGCACTGCACGTGTTGAAAAATTGACACCCCCTCTCAAAAGAACAGAACTTGGAACCGAACTCGTGGGGGTAACTTGGGTCCCTTCCACACAGCCATATAACCCAGAATATCAAGACAGGAAATCCCACAATTTCTTCTTTGAACTGGATTATCCAAGTTCACACTGCCATATATTCAATGGAAGGACCCAGGAAGACACTATTTGGCATGATAACTACAGGTTTTTTGGCATGATAACTACATGTTGCAAAATCAAAAGAATCTGCCCAGCAGCTTACATTGTAATTAGGTCAGATGATTAAAAGAGAGCAAGAGAGAGAACACAAAGAATGGAGGAGAAAAAGGTGCATTTAGAAAAATGCTGTATGGAACAATTATGTTTTTATAAGTGACTTAAAAACAGTGGGAAGTACAACAAATCAAATTTCAACATGCAGAGCATTCCAAAGGTGGGTAACAACTGAAGGAAACACCCACGAGAGTGAAAAAGTAGTCGAATTGTGGTTTAGAAAGAATGGCGGGAATGAGGAGGTGAACAGCATCAAAGCAGGGATTATTACTAGTCTCAAAAATAAATAAACTTCAAACAAGTTATCATAATTATTTATCAAGGCCATTCCAGATACATTTTATTGAAGACCTATGTGTCCTTGGTTAAAAATTAATAGACTAAAGATCTGAGAATGGCTATTTCTGGAAAGGGCTCGATTATGATATTTCTAATGAGATATTGCTTTCCATATATTTAAATCAAAGAGGGAGGTGTTACAAAACTATTAAAATGAAAACTCAAAAATACACGAAAGCCCGAAGGTACATTCCTTGGCTCGAGAAGCTTTTTTGAGTTTTGGTTCACTTTATTCTAGAAAATTACATCCACAGTGACAACAGCTGCACTGAAATCAGTGGAATTTCGGCATGATTAATAGAATTCATTAAATTTTATACCTCTTTAACTATCAGGACTAAATGCTATTGTATCATGGGACTTGTAGTTTTACAAGGTCTTTAGCCTTTATTTGCCAAAGTTCGCTGATACCTCACCAAACTACAGCTCTCAGGATTCCATAGCATTGAGCTAGGGCACTTAAAGTGATATCAAACTACATACATTCTACAGCAGGAGTCCACAAACTATGGCCCAGAGGCCGGATATGGCCCTCCAAGGTCATTTACTCAGCCCTCACTCAGGGTCAACCTAAGTCTGAAAAGACTTGAACGCACACAACAAAAACAATCCTATCTCATCAGCCAAAAGCACGCCCACACTTCCCATTGAAATACTAATAAGTTTATATTTGTTAAATTTGTTCTTCATTTTAAATATTGCATTGTTTTAAAGTGTTTTTGCACTATAAATTAGATATGTGCAGTGTGCATAGGAATTCATTCATGTTGCTTTCAACATCAGGAGGAGGAGGAGCAGCAGAAGGCGCTTAGGTAATTTGTAATGCTATTTATTTTTTAAAAGTAGCAAAATTACAGTTATAAAGTAGCAAACAAGTAGCAACAAAAATAATTTTATGGTTGGGGGTCACCACAACATGAGGAATTGTATTAAGGGGTCATGGCATTAGGAAGGTTGAGAACCACTGCCTTAAGGAATCAGACTTTGTGGCAAAATATAGTTTCAGCCCACAAAATGTGGTTGAGAGGGCATCTTGTTCCAAAGGAGAGAACAGAGGCATCTTATCTCTTCACACTACTCAGATAATGAAATGCCAATTAGCAATTAGCTCTTTTTGCACTGAAATAGTTGGCTCTGCCATGCTTAGTCCTTTCTGACAGTACTTGTGGGGATTTGTATGGAAGAGATATTTGTTTTCAGCCACCGATCTAGTGACCTACTGTAGTTTAGCATTTCTCGGTCACATCTGTTTAAAAGATACACTGCCATTAAGCTGAAAACCCTTTGCTTTAAATGATTAACGAGGGATACTTTGTGCTGGTTTCTTTTTGCAGAAAGCACTAGATTGAATTGCAACGAAATGAGTTAGCAAAAAGGAGAGCACAGTAGCACCTTTATTGAAGCTGACTTCTCTTGGGGTCTCGTTTTACATTTCTAGAGACTGGTGTTCCAATACACTTTGGTGAAAGGAGATACTGTATGAGGAATGAAAGAGGCAACAGTCTGGCAGCTGGCAACTGTAACCTACCTTCATGCTCTCAAATGATACCTGGAGATCACCCTTTTGGTTTGACTTGTTATTTTAAAGGTGAAGATGCAAGCTTAACATAAATAATTGCCAAATGCTTTGTGAGTGCCCCATCCTTCCTCAAATGCATGCTCTCCAGATATTAAGGTCGAATAATCCCCCCCCCCCCCCGGCCAAATTAATGATGATAAATTACTGGAACCATGGCAGAGAGACCCATGGAGAGCGGAAGCCCGGAGTCCAGCTGATCGGTCCTTTGGATGATCGAAGACGTGGAAGAACTTTGCAGCAATTACCACCTCCTTTCATCCCTTCTACTGTAATCCTGGGTCACCCCTCACCCCTATGGTCACCCTGGCCTCCATGATTGGGTGCCTCCAGTATCCACGGACCCCTCTTGTGAGTATAATGTACTATTTTATGTTTTATAGACCTTTGGAGATATGAAGCCACTGGATTAAGATTCTGGTAACCTTTCACCAGCACCTCTTGACCCTGAAATTCCCTCCAGTGGTTTTCCTGGTCATCACCTAACCACAATGGACTCAAGCACCCATCATTTCTGGAATCAATCCACCTCTATTGATTCCCATAAAACCAGCTGTGCAAGGGACAACAGGACCCAGAGTTGGGCCACCCTTCCTTTATGGACATAAGAAAGGAACATAAATCACCTGGCACCTCTTCCCTGATATTGGGAGAACTTGCCCTGCTTTCCAAAGTACGATTTCCCCTTTTCCCAGGACCGGATTCAATAATCCTTTCACCTTAGACAACATACTGCAATAGAACACAATGGAGACTAGCATCAGCGGCATTAGACTCATTCGCTGATGACTCATTAAACAATTATACTGACAATAAAACTCATGGGACCAAATGGCCCCTCTTTGTTAGTCTCGGAGTTGAGACACTATAATACATTCATAAAACTATGTGTTCTTTTGTCCCTCTGGTCATCCTGCCCCATCAGCCATTGGAGAGCAGGAATCTGCATTGGAAGCACAGAATGCTCCCTGATTGGCTGATGGGCGCCACAGTCCTGCCTCACAGAGGGGATCCTCCCAGCTGGTTGTGATGTCAGTGTGGCTGTGGTAATCAGCACAAAACTGGTCCCAGCTGGGCATGCATGGGAAAGATAAAAAAAAATACTGTATAAAAATGTGTGTTTTATTGTTGTCAGACATGTGAGCTTCCTTTTGAGGCTTATCGCAAGCTGTCATCCTTTCCAGCTGGATTGAATAAAATTACCTCAGCAGCTTCTTCAACTGGTAAGGTTTCTTGATTGGGGAACACTGGGTTATAGCTTCTTAAGTCTCGCCAGGCATGGATCCACAGGTGGCCTGCAACCAGTATCTGTTATCTGCCTAATGGATCTCAGTATTTGTGCATCAGGTTTTGCTATCCACAGTCTGGATACCACTATCTGCAACTGATTTAATTTGCTCAATTTCAATATGACACACTAGAAATCCCATCATCTACTCACAACATACCCAATGATTTGTAAACCTGGGTTTATCTTATTTAATGCCTGTTCTAATCCACTTTGGGAACACCAGAGTGGGCTTTGAAACAATGCCATTGTAAAGAGCCATGGAATGGAACACTCAGCTCTCTGCCTGCTGCCATATTGAACTTGCCAATAAAATAAATATAATTTTTTGAGATATTTTACTAAACCAGCTTCTGCCTGTGGGTGCATATACAAACTTGTGAGTTCCAATGGGCTAATTTTCATACACCACAATGATTTATGAGTACGCTTTTACTAGGAGAAAGTGGAGTTATCATCTAATGTTATTATCAACCCATAAATCAGTCTAAACAGAAAGGGCCTGTGAACTAAAAGGAATTTGTCCATAAAAGGTGGGCAAAGAGCCCAGTGGAATGATGGTAAGACTCCAGTAATGCAAACCTAGGTCCACAAATATTATACTTGATATTTAGATTTTATTTAATTCTTGGGGTTGCCACGCTTTGACAGGTGTCTGGGAGACACATACTTGCATAAATACTGAATAGGCAACTACTGTGAAAATCTCTCCTCCTATCAATCTACTATCTATATTTTAGTAGCTGGATTTTAAGTAAATAAAACCTATGTTTGGAGGACCGGGTTCTTTTGATAGCCTGGTTGATATGGATATGAGTATCAGCTAAGTCTGTTTGCATATCTGGTTTGTCTAACTAGAATGCCTATGCAAAGCACCCTCTAGCACAAACTGTATCTGGTAGAAAGCCTTTGTCATCTTTTCACATGCCACTTATATATGGGTGGTTACATTCTGGTGTATTGAATGGCCAGCTGAATGGGAAACTTCCATGGGAATACTATTTTGTTACCATACAGGAAGCGAAGGTTAGCAAATGGCCTGGAACTTTGACCTCAGGACAGCAGGGGGAGGAAGTTTTTCATTATCAGCAAACAGCTGAAATATATTCCAGAGGCAACAAGCTTCTTTGGTTGTCAGTGCTATAGGAAAATTTGCTCCCAAACCAGCCTTTTTATCCAACTATACAATTACATTCCAATAGTCTCTGAAAAACATAGGAAAATCTGGGGGGGGGGGGGGGTGTTAATCTGTGGGCAGGGGAAATCATGCTGTTTGAAGTTAATAAATGCTATGAACTGGTATTACGCAAGCATAAAGCACAGCCTCATATACTTTGAAAGAGTTGGTTTTAGGGCTGTTTGTACTATTTGGAAAAAAATTGTGTGACTTTGCCAAGCAGCAAATTCGGTGTGTTATCAATTGTTAATTAATTGCTGCTGATTTTGTTTCCTGTCTGTGAAGGGAAAAGGTACTTGTAGTATTTTCTATCTCTTGTGTAAAAATAACTTGGCTGACTTTGGACACCATGCACTTTGACATGGGATGTATCCACACTGAACAATTGCCAGCGCCTGAATCCATTTTGATAGTTTTGGATCTGTTCTATGGAGTTCTGGGACTGGTAGTTTGAGAAAATAGATCTCTATCTTACTCATCTGAACTGTAGTACTAGAGAATTCTGGTAAGCAAGCCTAAGTCTATCACCAGACAATAAATCCCAGCAGTCCACATGGTAGGGCCATGGTACATAAAAATGCTATAACTTTGTAATGTGGCTATACCCTTGGGAAGACAGAGAAAGCCATTAACTACTTCACTTCCTGTAGCAAAATGTATTAGTCTGGGATAAACAGTACTTCTAAAATCAAGGTAATGGACATTGATCAAGGCACTGATCAATGTCCATTCATTTTCCCAAGAATTATTCATATTTTTTTGAGTAAAAGGAATGAGATGGTTGGTCCAATGGTACACTGTTCAGACATACTTTCTTCTGTGGCTACTTGGCAGATGTACAGCACACATTTTCTTCTACCATAGTTTTAGAGCCAGTTGCCAAAGTGTCTGTCTTGAGTTTCTGTTAATACCTCAACAGCAAGTATATGGCAATCCCTATTTCTTTCCAGGATGTGGGGAATGTGTGATTGCTGACAATAACCAGTCTGGTTTACTTGTAAGCAATTATGTACTTCTGAAAAACATTTTTGCTCTGACATGTAGTGGCTTTAGGCAGAAGCTTGGTACACCAAGTGTTTTATTTTTCATGAATTATCTCAGCATAGCACAGTTTTTATTAGTTTTTCTCTTGATAGCAGTATACAATTCTGCTGCAGATAAAACACCCCTATGTCAGTTTTAGCTTGTGGGAGTACGCTAAGGTGAGACGGCTCCTGAACTTGTAGTATTTCTGCAGGAGAAAAAAATTCAGCAGCTGGAAATGCCTTCATTTGTATATAAGTATTATAGGTACCAAAATCCTCCCTAGTTTTGCATTTGGCCATTCTAATGTGTATTCCATGATAGGATGAGGCAAAGGTAGAGACAGGGGCAATTTTATCATGGAGATGTCACATCAGGAAGTGGATAATAAGAGAATTATGGCAAATTATGTAATACAGTATACTACTACTACTACTAATACAATATTATAATTATATTTTTATATTACATGTAATATTACTAATATTACAATATAATGGTATAGTACGATATAGTAATATATAATACTGATATTGTGCTATGCTAATATAATATATTGTGTGTGTGTGTGTGTGTGTGTGTATATATATATATATATCTTGTAAGCCTCTCTGACTCCCCTTCGGGGTGAGAAGGGCAGCATATAAATGTCGCAAATAAATAAATAAATCTTAGTGCCACATGGTTTCTTCATGTCTAAACAAAGGTAGCCTGCAGTCAGCAGGTATTTTGGAAAATGCTATACAGCCACCAGTGCTGAAACAGTCAGCTCCTATCCATGGAAAGATGTGTCCAGTTATGGAACTGCTACTAGAATTACTGCTACTAGAATTATATATCCATCCTCATTCTGCAGCCATTTTTAATTGCCAAGTATATATTTTTTAAAGAAGTCAGGACCTTCAGAGGCCCTCGCTTACTTGTTTGCATTCCAGCAATATAAGCACCTTTGTGATTTCCTCTTGACTCTGCTGGGAGATGCTACTATCAGGTTCAGCTGATAGTATTTCCATCTCCAAGTTGTAGGGCAGAGCTGGGAGCTGCAACTTTCAGACTCAGCAGCTGACACTTCCACATGGTCTTCCCCTTCACATGGTCTTCCCCTTCACATCTGGAGAGGCCCTGCTCTCAGTCCGGCCAGCTTCCCAAATGCCTTTGGCGGGGACGAGAGACAGGGCCTTCTCAGTAATTGCCCCCTGCCTGTGGAACCCGGTTCCCAGCGGGATAAGATCGACTTCATCCCTCCTGTCTTTTAGGAAGAAATTGAAATCATGGTTCTGGGACCAAGCTTTTGGACAGCAGGTATAACATCACTTTGGATGTGGAATTGGACTAGAATAGTTATATAGCTGACAATAATGCTTTTAATTGTTTCAATTAATGCGTTATCTATTGTTTTAAATTGCCGTTATATTGTTGTATCTGTTTATTTGTTATGGCATTGAATTGTTGCCAAGTGTAAGCTGTCCTGAGTCCCCCTCCAGGTGTTGAGAAAGACGGGGGTAGAAATGCCATAAATAAATAAATAAATAAATAAATAGTATGCCATATATTTTGCCTATAGAAACTGATTGGATCTAGCACCTTAATTTACTACCCCATAAGTGAGAGGATAACAAATTAAATGTCTTCCAATACGTCTCAATGGCCAGGGTGCTGGTACTCCCTCTCCACCAATGAGTATTGTTTGCAGTGACAGCATCAGTCTGCCTAATGATAGGGCCAGCCTTTACAGAGAGTCTGCAGAAAACAGGAGGTCTCTATTACTTCTCACCCTTTAGCTTTTTTCCTCTTTGACCCACAACCTCTGGAATCCCCCATCATCATTCTAGCTGGGGTATTCTGGATGTTACACTCCAAAAAGTAACTTTTCCAAGCTCGCTTGACCCTTCATTGTACAGAGGAAAAGCCTGACTCAGCAGCCCAGGGGTTGGAATCATATGGCTTTAGCCTTAGCTAACACAACCACTGGTAAGGAATGCTGGAGGCTGCAGTCCAACAATTTATGGAGAAGGATGTAGAGATCACACCTTCTTTGTGGTCATTATAGAATAATCTTGAGTTTTGGCTGCTCAAGTATTAGTGCAAAAAGGCTTCTGGGGGTTGTTGTACATTTATTCCTTTAACGATAGTGTGTGTTTATAGTGTCTTCCCATTGCCTGTTGACTTGTGACAATTCCCTACATTTTATAGAGTTTTCTAAGGCAAAGAATGCTCAGAAGTGGTTTTGCTGGTTCCTTCCTTTGAAACACAGGTTACTAATTCCAAATATACGTGTAGTACGGGGTACATGTACTAACCTTATAGTATTTTGTGCAGATAATCCTCATACAGCTATTGCTGATGGTATGGAGTTTCTTTTGAATGCACCTTTTGTCTGAACTGGAGGAAAATGCTGACATGTATTTTTCTTCTTCTGCATGTGTAAAGAATGGACAAGTAAGAGCATGCCTATACACTCTGTTGGCAACCCTGTCTACCAATCAGCTAAAGTCCATGTGCTTAGATTTAACTGGTTTGTGGAATGGAATGTTGGAGTTAATTCATCCATTAGCATGTCATTGCTACTCATTCATTCTTCACAGAGTTTAACAGTTTTTTTGTTTGCCTTTCTTTAAAACACTCTTTGTATAATTGGCTTCTTTATGGGAGTTATACAAAGGAAGATTAAAGAGACGCCTTTTGTTCCTGACAAGCCGGGGATGGTTGATATAATGTACTTTGTTAAAGCCCTCGTGACAGGCTTACATTTTGTTATTTCTGTGATCTTCATTTCCTTGTGTGATCTTGGTATCAGCACAATACATCTGTGCTTGTGCTCTTCGTAAGTGTTGAGTGCCTCCCCACCTGTGTTTGAACACATAAGCCGATCTTTCCTTTGCAGTCATGGAAGAATTACGCAATAGGCCACTCCAGTAAATGCTCAAAATGTTTAGAGGAAGGGAATTAGTATAATCTAACAGTAGTAAGGTGTGCTATAGGCAGGTTCATAACCAGGATTTTGATTCGGGAGGAGCTGAGTTTGATTGGGGGGGGGGGGGGGGCTGAGTCTGAGTGAAAGAGGGTCTACCCTAGCAAACCTTTTGTATCGTTACCCCAATACCCCCATGCATATGGGATATATTGAGCATGGTGATCAGATCATGATATGAATAAACATAACAGTTTAAATAATGTACCAGTAAGGTCTTCTCGCGGACCACCATGAGAATTTCGGGGGGGGGGGGGCTGAAGCCCCCCAAGCCTCCCCCTGGCTACATGCCTGGCTATAGGGTTTTTAAAAAGCAGTGTGATTCAGGGTTAGTTTCATCTTTGAAATGACCATGTGACACAATTCTCTGCACATTCACTGAGGAGTAAAATACTGCATTCATTGGGCTTACTCCCAAGAATGTATGCATACATTTGCAGTCCTAATAAGATAACTAAACCCTAAATATAAAGAGGGCTGATGTAGCATTGTGACTAAATGCATAAACTGTGAGGTGACTAATCTCTCATTCCACCCACTAGGTAGCCTTAGGCAAGCAGGCCACATGTTCAGTCATTGTCATTTTTTCATCCGCTATGTGAATACAAAGAATACTGACCTGCCTTATTTAGGCAATCCCTCATTGTCCGAGTATGATGGCCTTTCAAGTGTAGTGTCTTGACCTGCCTTACTTAAGCAATCCCTCGTTGTCTGAATATGATGGCCTTCTAAGTGTAATGTCTTCACAGAGGATATATAGGTGACTGTGGAGCCCTTTTCTTGATCCGCATGTTCTTCCACAGTGAGGGATCGATTTCCAGGTAGAAGGTGGTCCTGGTCAAGGTTGGCTTGATGAGCCTTTCTCTTGGCACATTTCTCCTTTTTGCCTTCCATTTGTGCCTCTTCAAATTCCACAGTACTGGTGGTCACAGATAACCTCCAGTTAGAGCGTTCAAGGGCCAGGGCTTCCCAGTCTATCCCACAGTTTTTAAGGTTAGCTTAGAGACCATCTTTAAATCTCTTTTTCTGTCCACCAACACTCTGTTTTCTGTTCTTGAGTTAGGAGTATAGTAACTGCTTTGGGAGATGGTGATCGGGTATTCGGACAACGTGACCAGTCCAGAGTTGATGCCGTAAAAGCATCGCTTCACTGCTGGTGGTCTTGGCTTCTTCCAGCACACTGACACCCTGTCTTACTGAGCTATTCGTTTATTGGAATGCCCATTCATATAACATTTTTAAATGTTATATGAATGTCTGCCCAGCCATCGAGACTCACTAGGTGATCTTGGGCAAGCCACAGAGTTTCTAAGGAAGGCAATGGCAAGCCCCCTCTGAAATGCCAAGAAATCACCGTAATACCTTCATAATACATGGGAAACAACATCAGGTACACATCCAAAAATAAAAAAATACAAAAAAGTCAGGTAGTTCAGTTTCAAATACTTGTTTTGTCTCTTTTCAAGATATATCTATAAAATGCATTTTTCCATGCTACAATAATACATATTTTTTGAATTATAATAATACATTTCTTTGAATTATAAAATGGTGATATGGGAATGACACAGAAAAACACGTTTTTACCCCTCCCACTTTTTATTACATAGTTTGTATGCAAATAATGTCAGATTCAGTCCCAAAGTGAGATAGTGCTGGTGGGACCACAAAGTCTCCACATTTTCCCCACCCTCAAACTCTTGCTAGACTGGGGAAAATCCTACCTAGAAACCCCGAAGAGATGCTGCCATTTAATTTTTAGCAGTGATGTACTATTAGAATAATGGTCTGATTTTGCATAAGGAAGCCTCTACATTCTGATCAGATAAACTGTCTCAAGTAGCATTGAGTTGCTTTTACCAGTTAAGCTGGTTCCCCCAGATATGGCATCTTCTGGATATGCAGTACTCTGGCCACATGTATCCATATGGCGATAACTTCCACATAAAACCACTGCAATTTGTTCCAGATGGGATTAATGATGGTTTTGAAACTGAAATTATATACCACAGAGTCACTAGGTTATTAACTGGAGATATGTTAAAGCAAGACCTTCAGTGACTGCTGCTCTGTTTCTGAGCCAAATCTGATGTTGCACCAATGTTACTGCCTTTCCAATTCTAGACAAAGACTGAAATATCTGTTCAGATGATGATATCAGTTTAGTTACTCCTTCCATTGCCCTGTTTTGATTGCTGTTGCTTTCTAGTGTTTTAAATATATATCTTCTTCCTCATTGGGAATCAGCCTGATACTGCCTATTTTAATAAATATGACTTGGTTCAATACATGTGTAGGTTTCTTCAAAATGCAAGTAAGAATAATAAAATTAGAAGTGGCTATATATTCACTTAATGTAGATTTATTTATGATAAGCTAGTCACACAGAGAGACACAGGTGAGTTCAAATTTTAAGTATTCATAGGTCCATATCCACAACCTTAACTTGTATCTTAACAGGGTATAATCATTCATAAACTGAATTTTAACCAATATAAATAAAAATGCAAAACTTCAAAGAGCTGAGGAGTGCCCAGAATAGAATCCAGATTTCCTGACTTGGCTCTTTAATCATGAAGCCACTTTTCTTTACTTCCTGAAGCACAATGTGATATACTATAAAGCATATAAATAGAGAAAGGATGGGTATGTGCCAAATAACTCAGGGAGGGACACAGAAACTTCCCCTTCTTATGCACTTGTATGAAGATTGATTTTTTTAGCTTGGCTCAGATCTGAATTAAAATGTTTAATTTCAATTTGATCTAATTGTATGGGATTGTGCTGACAAAAAAGTTGTATACTAAATGTGGATTAGTTATCACTTATCCTTTACTTAATCTCATATTCTCAATTAGAGACGTGAAATAATGAATTTCCCCTTCTGCTGGCCCAAATCAGTTTGCTGTCTGAGAAACTAGAAAACATGACAAGTATTGAGAAGTAATTTTCAGCATCCAAAGTAGTAAGCTGTACAGTAAAATGATATGAAACACATGGCATTAATTTGTTGTTAACTTCCATAAAGTCACTTTGTCATCATCAGCTCAGGTCTTGCAGACTGTGACTTCCTTGACTGGAATGCTGTCGTCTTTTCCAATTGCCTTCTAGCAGTGTTCTACTTTTTTAGTGAATTATGTCAAAGTATCACAGTCTGAATTTAGTCATCATGGCTTCTAGAGAGAGTCCAGGTTTGATTTGTTCTAAGACACATGCGTTTGTTTTTTCGCAGTCCATGGTATCCACAACATTCTATTTGAAATTACCATATATACTCAAGTATAAGCTGACCCGAATATAAGCCGAAGCACCTAATTTTACCACAAAAAACTGGGAAAATGTATTGACTTGAGCATAAGCCAAGGGTGGGAAATGCAGCAGCTAATGGTAAATTTCAAAATAAAAATAAATACCAATAAAATTACATGATTTGAGGCATCAGTAGGTTCAATGTTTTTGAATATTTACATAAAATTGTAATTTAAAATAAGACTGTCCAACTCTGATTAAACCATCTTCAATGTAAATGTGCTTACGTTATCCTTCCAATAAGAATAAAGAGAGTAAAATAATAATAATAAAAGTTTTTGTTGTTGTTCATTCGTTCAGTCGTCTCCAACTCTTCGTGACCTCGTGGACCAGCCCACGCCAGAGCTCCCTGTTGGCCGTTACCACCCCCAACTCCTTCAAGGTCAGTCCAGTCACTTCAAGGATGCCATCCATCCATCTTGCCCTTGGTCGGCCCCTCTTCCTTTTGCCTTCCACTTTCCCCAGCATAATTATCTTCTCTAAATAATAAAAGTAACAATAGAGTAAAATAATGGAAATGTAATAATAACAATAAAGTAATAAAAGTAATAAAAACAATAGATCATAATAATAATAATAATAATAATAATAATAATAATAATAATGGTAAACAATAAATAACCTTGACTTGAGTATAAGCTGAGAGAGGCTTTTTCAGCTTAAAAAGGGGGCTGAAAAACTTGGCTTATACTTGAGTATATACGGTAGTTGATTTATACATGAATGATTATACATGTCCAGAATTTATAACCATACACAGAAATTGAAAATATGATGGCATGGACAATCATAACATTAGTACCGTAGTTAATAACATACTTGACACTTCAGGACCTTGTCCTGTTCCTTCATAGCTGCCCTTCCAAGTCCATATATATATATGGTTGCAGTTTCCATTCTGACTGGGCCAAGATCTGGATACTCTTGAATCACTTCAAGGTCTTCACTATGTAACTTAAAAGTTACGTAAATCATATGTGGTCATGATTTTTGTTTCCTTAATGTTCAACTATAAACTTGCCTCTACACTTTCTTTCTTGACTTTATTCTATAATAATTCCAAATCTTTGTTATTTTCTGCAAGTTATGTGGCTTCATTGGCATATCTTAAATTGTTGGTATTCTTTGCTCTGATTTTCACATCTCCTTCCTCCAGGTCTAATTTTGCTTTACAAATAACAGATCCAACAGGATAAATTATTGTTAGCATTTCCTGCTTCTCGATTTCCAATTTTGCTGAATGTGACATTAAATAAATGATCAATTTTTGTGGAGCTTTGGCTATGTAATAAAGTTGCTTGCTGAATTTGTTTTTCCGGTTTCATTCGTCTCTTTCGTGTCTTTCTTCGGGAGCATGAAACAGAAAAGCCCCTCCCGCTATGAAAATCTGATATTTGATTTCTCAAAATAGGAAACACAGTTGGATGAAAAGAAATTAGACCACCAATTATGTCATGAGTAACAGCAAAAAAGTGAGTGTACAGTCATTATGTACCTATTAAATTGCAATAGCTCTATATAATTGTACGTAATTTCAAAGATAAGCTCTGGACATTATGCATGGAAGTTTGCTGTGTCTCTCTCTCATTATATGTTTGTGTCATTAATAAAGACAAAATGTCTCATCTTGAGCTGGCTCCTCTTGGAAAGTCTATTATATAAAGAATATTTATTGAAGCGTTTGGGCTCTTTAATAACCTCAAGTCACAGCAGAACTGAATGGCAGAAATTATAGACTAATAACTAAGGGAAATGACCTCACTTAATTTGATGTGAGAAATATCTGCTTGATCAGATCTATTTTATTTCACTTGCTGTGCATCCGTTATGATATCTGGCTCCGTCAGCCTTATAGCCCGCATAAATATAATGTGACAAGTTAGATATAAGGTTATGAAAATTGCAGACCGAGCATGATAAAGTTGTGGTATATAGGTCAATAGTTAAAGCATCCGGAAGACTGAATTACATCCAGTGTACTTTTAGTATATAGATACACAGTGATAATGAGGGAGTGTAAATCTTTGTTGTAGAATTGATTGGTATTTTGCTTAGTTTAGAAGAGTCTTCAAGTTAGTCTGTTGGACAAAATTCACAGTTATGTGACACCTAAATGACAAATAAGCTCATTCAGTTCAAAACCCACAGATTGTGAAACTACTATAAAAATGGTTATAGAAGACATGTAACCTAGATCAGTGGCTCTCAACCTGCGAGTCCCCAGATGTTTTGGCCTACAACTCCCATAAATCACATAAATATCAATAAAATATTGAAGAGTAGAGACATCACACTGGCAACGAAGATCCACATAGTTAAAGCAATGGTATTCTTTATAGTAACCAATGGATATGAGAGGTGGACCATAAAGAAGGCTGAGTGAAGGAAGATAGACACTTTCGAACTGTGGTGTTGGAGGAGAATTGTGAGGGTACCTTGGACCATAAGAAGATCAAACCAGTCCATACTTCAGAAAATAAAGCCCTACTGCTCACTGGAGGAAAGGATATTGAGGCAAAGATGAAGTACTTTGGACACATAATGAGAAGACAGGAAAGCTTGGAGAAGACAATGATGCTGGGGAAAAGGGAAGAGGGGGCGACCAAGCATAAGATGGATGGATGTTATCCTTCAAGTGGCTAGTATGACTTTAAAGGAGCTGGGGATAGCCACGGCTGACAGGTAGCTCTGGCGTGGGCTGGTCCATTAAGTCATGAAGATTCAAAAGCAACTGAACAAATAAACAACAGGATTTCTGGAAGTTGAAGCCCAAAACATCTGGGGATCCACAGGTTGAGAACAGGCGTTAGCGGTGGCTGGGAGGGCTTTCGCACAATTGAGACTCGTGCACCAACTGCGACCATACCTCGTGAAGACAGATCTGGCCAAGGTGGTCCACGCCTTAGTCACTTCCAGATTGGACTACTGTAATGCACTCTACGTGGGGCTGCCCTTGAAAACGGCCCGGAAATTTCAATTGGTCCAACGGGCGGCGGCCAGGTTGTTAACTGGTGCTCCTTACAGGGAGCGGTCAACCCCCCTGTTTAAAGAGCTCTACTGGCTGCCATTCATTTTCCAGTCCCAATTCAAGGTGCATGTGCTTACCTACAAAGCCCTAAATGGTTTGGGGCCCACCTACCTGCGTGACCGCATCTCTGTGTACGAACCCACACAATCTCTTCGTTCATCTGGAGAGGCCCTGCTCACGGTCCCACTCTGGAACTCTCTCCCTAAGGACATCAGGCAGGCCCCATCGCTAGCAATCTTTAGGAGGAGCTTGAAAACGTGGTTGTTCCTTATCCTTTCCAGATTAAGGAAACTCCTAGCATTACGTCCTAATGCACTTTATCAGAGATCCAGGATATCTGCATGCCCATCCCCCTCCAAATACCCCACCTTGTCATGCCCAGCACTTTTAATTTTAATTATTACATTTGGTCCGGCCATTGTTTTTAATTGCGCCATTGGGTGTTGTTAATTGTTATTGCTTTGTTTTTGTTTTTTTAGTTATTGTGTTGTCGTTGTTGCTGTTTGATTGTTGTATTTGGGCTCGGCCTCTTGTAAGCCGCACTGAGTCCTTCGGGAGATGGTAGTGGGGTACAAATAAAGGTTTATTATTATTATTATTATTATTATTATTATTATTATTACCACTGACCTAGATTGATTTTGGTATATCTTGCTCATCAACATTGTAAATTTAGGATTTACTGTCATGAACCCCTGTGTACAATCTATTTGCCTTGACCCAGTGTTATGTATATTTGAGCCCTGTGAACATTTAACAGTGTATTTCACTGCAGTAATAATTCATAGAAAGTCACCCCTGATTTACACAGAAGTGGCACAGCAGGCTAAACTGCTGAACTTGCTGACTGAAAGGTCAGCGGTTCAAATCTGGGGAGTGGGGTGAACTCCCACTGTCAGGCCCAGCTCCTGCCAACCTAGCAGTTTGAAAGCATGAAAATGTGAGTAAAGCAATAGGTACTGCTTTGGCGGGAAGGTAACAGTGCTCCATGCAGTCATTCTGGCCACATGACCTTGGAGGCGTCTACGGACAACGCCAGTTCTTTGGCTTAGAAATGGAGATGAGCACCATCTCCCAGAGCTGGAGACGACTAGACTTAATATCAAGGGGAAACTTTACCTGTTTTAAATGAAGAAATCAAATATCATGTTACAAATTAAACCAATTAAACGGATATGTACAGGAAATAGACTTAAAGCTCATTAGAACGGAAATCCGATGGTCTGACTTTCATGGTGACAGATTTCAAAGAATACCACCATCCATGCCATGTGTACCACACAATTCCATTGTCTGTTGTTGCTGAGTAGGGTCCATCGTAATACAGGCCATTAAGATTGGCAGAGTGACATCTGGTAGAAAAAAAAAACAAATAAAATATATGTTTTAGTCTAAAACAAGAACCAGCTATTTTTCTGGTAGCTCTAGAATCCAATTATCAATTCATCTCTGACTTGTCATAATTTTCAAGTTTCACAAGTACTTCCATCAACGTGTACATTCTACCTTGATCTTAAAAGATATACCAAGAAGAAGAAAAAAGATTTAAAAACCACAAACCTGAATTGTGTTGGAGTTTACATTATAGAGACCAACATAACAAAGTGATAAGTACACAATGACAAGGGATTCTGGAATAATAATAATAATAATAATAATAATAATAATAATAAGGATAATTGATGCTGAAATCCCAGGTAACAGCAGAATTCACGAGAAGCAAATGGAAAAGCTTACACGAAATGAGGATTTACAGATCGAACTGCAAAGACTCTGGCACAAGCCAGTCAAGGTGGTCCCAGTGGTGATCAGAACACTGGGTGTAGTGTCTAAAGACCTTGGCCAGCACTTGGAAACAATTGGCGCTGATAAAATTGCCATCTGCCAGCAGCAAAAGACCACCCTACTCAGATCTGCATGCATTATTCACCGATACATCACATAGTTCTAGACACTTGGGAAGTGTCTGACGTGTGATCCAATACAAAAGCCAGAATAGTGATCTTGTTTGCTGTGTACTAATCTTGTTATGTATCTACTAATGATGATGATGAATTAATTACCTGCCTCTCCCTGTGGCTCAAAGAGGTATACAATATTATTAATATTAATATTATTACCATAACCCCAATACCCCCATGCATATGGAATATATTGATTATGGTGATCAGACCATGATATGAATAAACATAACAGTTTAAATAATGCACCAGTAAGGCCTTTTCGCGAACCACCATGAGAATTTCGGGGGGGGGGGGCTGAAGCCCCTCAAGCCCCCCGAAATTCTCATGGTCTAGTGGCCACACAATTTCCACCTGTATGCTCCCTGAGAAGGTCTGAGAATGCAGTCTTAAAACTCTTTTTATTCTTTTGTTTACAGATTGCACTTAGGAGAAAGATATCTGGGAATCAAAACCCACAGAAGGAATGTTCGTGTTCTGTTTGATTAGTTGCTCTGGAGGGACTTTTGTGAATGCATTTTCTGCCAACACATGGAGTTAACATGGCAGGACAAAAGTGATGACGCTAGCTATTAGGCAACTGATTGGTATCTGTTAGGAACTCTTGTTGCAGGTTAAATATAGGCAGACTGGCCAACGGCCAGCAGCTTAGATTTGCTGAGCTACCTTTTCATTGGCTATGCAGAAAGCCTCCCTCTTTTGCTCTAACACTCCACAGCCTTCTTTGATACTTCTATGAGCTCATTTCAAAATTCTTTGTGATATTTACAGGGATTCATGTTTCCATAAGAGGATGGGGCAATTATTTTGTTGTTTTCATAATGGCTTGAAAAATGGAACAGTGACTTCTACAGCATACTGTTGAGAGTCAGCCGGTCTCTTGCATCAGAGCAAGAACATTAGCAAGTGCTTTGTCACTATTTGCAGCTAGAGTTCAGAAGCTAGAAGAATAGGGAAAAACCACTCTCTTTGAAGAAAAAGATAGGATTTCTCATTTACAGTAGAATGGGCTACCTGGAAATATCACTATAGTCAGCCATCCTTATTCACTGGGGTTAGGGACACAGAGCCACTGTGAATATGAAAAACCACAAATAAAGAAATTGCTATTTTTAAAAAACTTGTGAGAACATCTATCTAGGAACTTCTAGGTCTTCCAGAATGATTCTGTGGTCAACTTTCATTGGAATCTGGCAATATAATTGCTTTGGATGATCTAGAGCTGTGTTTCTCAAACTCTGCTCCTCCAAGTGTTTTGGACTTCAGCTCCTAGAAATCCTAACCAGTTTACCAGCTGTTAGGAACTGTGGGAGTTGCAGTCCAAAACATCTGAGGAGCACAATTTGAGAAACTATGATGTAGAGCTTCCTAAAAAAGTGTTGTCTGTAGGGATCTCTAGGTCTTCCGGCATGAGTGAAAGGATTTGACTGTAGAGTCACATTGGAGAGCCTAAAGAGTTCAACAATTTTAAATCAAATACATGAATAATCGAATCTGCAGAATTCAAAACTACAAATGTAGAGGGACAACTAACTGTACAAGTAAAATGGCCATCATTGTAAGGGGAAGGATGCCTGTATCAAGATTACTGAGCCAACAATGTGATGCAGCAGCTAAAAAAAGTGAATGGGATTTTGGGTTGCATCTAAAGAAGTATAGTGTCTAGATTGAGGGACATCATGGTGCCTCTCTATTCTGCTCTGGTTAGACCTTACCTGGAATGCTATGCCCAGTTGTGGGCACCACAGTTCAGAAGACATATTGACAAGCTGGAAGGTGTCTTGAGGATGGCAACTAAAATGATCAAAGGTCTGGAGACCATGCCCTATAAGGAGTGTCTTAAAGAACTGGGTATGCTTAGCCTGCAGAAGAGAGGTTGAGGGGGGACATGATAGCTATGTATAAATATGTGAAAGGGTGTCATAAGGAAGAGGGAGCAGACTTGTTTTCTTCTGCCCTTGAAACTAGGACTCGGAGCAATGGGTTCAAATTACAAGAAAGGGGATTCTACCTGAACATTAGGAAAACTTTCTGATTGTACGAGCTGTTCAACAATGGACCTCTCTGCCTTGGAGTGTGGTTGAAGCTCCTTCCTTGGAAACTTTTAAACAGAGGCTGGATGGCCATCTGTCAGGGATACTTTGATTATATTGTATGACAGCCTGTTCAGCCTGTGATTGTGTCTAATGATCAGGTTGCCTTGGATGATGGGAATGACAGTGTTGCTCGTGTTCAAGTTGATTTCTCTGATGAGAATGGGGATGCTGTCCATGAAGATGTTCCTGAAGGGAATGGGGATGATGGTCTGCCTCCTGGGCCTGGTTTTAGAGATGTGGGTATGAGTGCAGTTCAATTGATGGCTTAGAGAGGCCTGTATAGCTTGAAAGAGATTCTCAAGGTCTCGAGAATCCCACTTCAAAGGCCTGGTCAGTTTTTAATGAAGCCTTGAACAGAAGAAGTGCTTTTAGCAAAGACAAACAAATCAGAAATTAAGGCGCTCAGTCAGATTAGAGCAGAAGCAAGATGTGAAACCAAAACCGAGGAAAAATCCGTTCTTAGCTCTTTGGAAAACAAAGTAGACATATAAGTGCCAAGTACTGAGTCTAGCTTCAAATGAAGCAACGTTGGATTCATGTTAAGTTCTTCATGCCAAGTTCCTGGACCTTTGTCTTTCTTTGATTCCTGTTTTAAATGCTTTTGCTGTTATTTTGTCTTTGAAATCAAACCTCTCATTTCATGGGCTTCTTTGGACTATATCTCTTTGGATTTATTGCTCTTTTTACTTCCTAATCAATTGGATTTACCTTTTACTGTGGATTACTCTATTGTTTTGGCTTTTATTATCCTCAATAAACTGCTTGCTATTTTAACTCAACCATGTGGTGTTTAAAATCAGAGGGAATCCTGCTCTGGAGTGCAACAGATTATGCTTTTCCTTCATGGCAGGAGGTTGGACTAGATGGCCCATGTAGTCTTCACCAACTCTATGATCATAATGTCCTTTTGAGAGATGGGATATACCTCATGTTCCTCTGATACATGAGCTGAAGGATGTTATCACATGCATGTTCTGTTTAAGATGCCAGAGGTATCTTCTCAAAAGTGCCATGGGCATCTTTTTGTCCACTGTGGAAACAAAAAGGTGCATTTAATACATCTTTGGTCTGATTTAGGACTTCATCTCACGCGATAAGTAAAGCGTTTCAGTATGGAGGCAAACCCTCTCTGAACAAATCTTGCTGATAAGTTCACCTTAGGGTTACTATAAGCCAGAAATATCCTGAAGGCAGACACCAACAAAGCACAGCTCAATGTGTATTTTTGAGAAATCCCAGTCAGTGATGAACTAGGTCAACCAGCATCAGGAATGAAGTGCAAATGTCATTCTTAGTTCATGTATCACTGCCTAAGTGCAGCATGGTGCTTTTCACCTAGGGAGGAAAATGCAACCATGAGAGAATTTAAAGGGATAGCGGCTAAATCTACTGCCAAGGTAGGGAATTTTTTGGCTTGTGTGTCAAATTCCAATTCGGGGAAAGACTTAGGTCAAAGCAAAATGGGCATGGCCAGATGTTATGTTACCAGTTTGGGCATTCCATCCAGCAAGTACAGTAAATACAGCTCAATTCTATATATATCAACTCTGGAGGAAGGCCAGGGCAATACCTTTCAATAGGGCAATTTTGTGTGCTGTAAACTGCAACTGTTCTGTTCAACAGTTTCTCAGGATTTAAATGCTGGATTACTTTGTTCCAAGATACCCAAAGGTCACATTTTTCCACCCAAACTTTGTCTAGATTTACTGATCTTTATGAAAAATCCTCCTCTTAGGCATCTATATTGTAGAGTTAAGGCAGCTTGACACCATTTTAACTGCTACGGCTCAATGCTATGGAATCATGGGAGTTATAGTTTGGTGAGGAACCAGCAGTTTTCGACGGAGAAGTTTTGCCTTTTCTAGAAACATATTTCTAATGTGAAAGGGTCTTCCTGGTGGTTGTTTTCAAACAGGAACTCTCTGCAGAGATTGATTTTGCTGCTCCTTTTTCTGTTTTCCTTCTGCTTCCTCCAGCCAAACTTTCAGTACCGACTAAAGATATGGCTTTAAGTGGATTTGCTGTACTTTTTAATAAGTAAATAATTCAATTGTGGTGCCTTCTAAACTGTTTTCACTCAACTGTATGTCATAGGATTGCTTCTTTGCACTTTAAAATGGTGATTGTTGTTTTAATGGTACCTACTTTTGAAAGAAAATTAGATTGTGAGCTGCATCCCAGTTCTGAGAGAAAGATGAGATATAAATCAAATATAAATTGCTCCATCTCGCTTTACTGATTGAAAATAATGGCAGAATAAGCTTTCTGGTAGACAAAGAGACTAGTAGGCAGGAGGTTAAATGTGTATAGTACCATACCTGCCTTCTATGAAATGTTTATAGTACCATACCTGCCTTGAGTACTTGTCCTGATTGATGATTCACATCAATCAGGTCCGCTGCTCTTGTGCAATTTTATATCCCTTTCTTATAAATATGACACAGAATAATTCTGTGATTCTTAGGGCTAGTTAGCTGCCATGCACAGAGTCAGATGACAGACCTTATACATGTTCACCCAGAAATCCTCCTGGGCTCAGCACTGCTGTTGGAGTTCATCCTGTGACTGTGCCTAATGATCAGGGTACTCTGGATGTTAGGAGTGACAATGAAGTTCGTGTTTCTAATGATGTTTCTAATGATGAGGTTGCTCTAGATGCAGAAAATGACAATGGGATTCCTGTTCAAAGTGATTTTTCTGATGAGAATGTTCCTGAAGGGTTTGGGGACGATGGTATGTTCCCTAGGCCTGAATTGCTACCAGAGAATTCCCAAGGCTTTGAGCCTGAGAAAAGCTCAGCACTTGGGCCGACTGCAGAAATTAATGAGCCAGTAGATAGGAGAAATGCTTTCAGTCGGCACAGACAAACAAACCAAGCTCTCAGGCACTCTGCCAGATTGCGAGATAAATTGATAACAGAGTCAAGGCTGAAAAGAAATCAATTCCTGGCTGCTTGGGATATAGAGTAGATCAGGGGATAAAAGTGCCAAGTATAGAATCTGTAGCCAGCTGAAGCAATGTTGGAATTGAGTCAAGACGTTGTCCCAGGTCTCTGGAAGCCTTGCCTTGGATAGATTCCTGTGCTAAGTACCTTGTTTGATTCATGTTCAAGTTTTGGGGTTTTACCTTGGAAGTTTCAGTATTTGTTTTCATGAACTCTGATGGACTAACTTCCTGGACTATTTGCTTCTTTCTTTCTTTCTTTCTTTCTACTTACCCAGCTACCTACCTACCTACCTACCTACCTACCTAATTGGATTTACCTGTTTTTGTGGGTTGCTTTTTACTGCTACTGCTTTTAAAATATCTTCAATAAACTGCTTGTATTTTTACTCAGATGTGTTTAAAGTCAGAGGGCTTTCCCTGCCTGGAGTGCAACAACTGCTTAGTCTCATTCAAGTATTCTAGAGTTTTGGGAACTTGCTTTTTTGAGATACAATTCCTAGAATCCCCTAGTGGCAGTGCTGGCTGGATGATTCTGGACGTTGTACTCCAGAAAATAAGGGATTTGATGCCTTGAATTATACGGAGGGATTTCAGCCTCTTCAGTCATATCTGGATGTATTTCCTATTCAGTGGAATGTAGCTTACTCACAGGTGTAGTTACCAATGGGGGAACTGTCCTCCCTCAGTTAAGAATGCTGCACTCCAAAGGAAACCTTCATTCAGTCGCCAAATTCTAGCACTGCAGGGAGTTTGTGTGTGTGTGTCAGGAGTGACTTGAGAAACTGCAAATCACTTCTGGTGTGAGAGAATTGGCCATCTGCAAGGATGTTGTCCAGGGGATGCCTGGATGTTTGATGTTTTACCATCCTTGATGGAGGCTTCTCTCATGTCCCTGCATAGGGAGCTGGAGCTGACAGAGGGACCTCAACTCACTCTCCCCAGACTCGAACTGCTATCAGTCAGCAGTCCTGCTGGCACAAGGATTTAATGCACTACACGACCAGGGGCTCCACTGCAGGGAGTAAGACATTGCTAGTCATAAATAGATGTGCAGTATTCTCATTCTCTTGGTAACATTGCCTGTTTTTTTCTTTGGGTACATAAATTATCTTTCTAAATGGTCAACTGAAGGCGTAATTTCTGAAATGCAAATGTCTGCAGTGCTAGAAAATTGGTTGCTAGAAAGCTTTAGTTTCTGCAAATTTGAGGACTTTTTTGGGAGCTATTGTCCTCTTTCCATTTCGTTACACACCTTGGCTTACCTCCAAGCAAATGACTACAGGATCCTATGATACAATGTTTAACTTTGGCACCACTTTCCTTTCTATCTGTAGTGGAAAATGAGAAAGGACTGCTGCATCCCCTCCATCTGCTGGCACAATAGCTACCTTTCCAAAGAAAATATTCTTATGTACACCAGCAGTACGGTCACCATCTTCAAAGAAGCCATTGCCAGAGTGAACAACATATAACTTACTTGTAACGATATGCAGTGTGCAATCAGAGCTTAGAAAAGTTACTGTTTTGGGCTTCACCTCAAAATCCCCAGCCAACAGCTGATGGTAGATTGGAATTCAGTAGTGATTTACGTTTCTTTTTCCTCCTGGACAGAACATGAAGCAGGCAAAGGGCACCGTGTTATGCAGAGTGGCATAGTAGTAAGCCTCACTGAATGCGGTGGGATTTAATTTCCAAGTAAACATGCGTGAGATCAAGCTGCGCAGAATGCCTGATCACCATTGTCTGCCAGGTGCTTGATAATTCTCATGTTTTTATAGTTCCAGACAGGCAGGAAAACGAAGAGATTTACTAAACCTCTGACAGAATTCCATATGGGGAATATATTTTAAAATGCTTGAAACCAAATGAAAGGTCTATCTAGGCCATCATTTTTTTCCACAAAGAAATTAACCATTATTAGCTCACAGGAAAGCCATAAATAAGACCTGCACCTCCCTATATGTGTTCTCAAACAATTGATCTTACAGAGATATAGTGCCTCTCAGGCCTGTAGCCAGGATTTTGTTTCAGGGGGGCCTGAATTTTTTTTAGGGGGGGGTTTCGGAGGGGGTGAGTTTCGGGGGGGGGGGGGGCTGAGCCTGAGTGAAAGAGAGTCTACCCTAGCAAACCTTGTGCATTGTTACCCCAATACCTCCATGCATATGGGATATATTGAGTATGGTGATCAGATCATGATATGAATAAACATAACAGTTTAAATAATGCACCAGTAAGGCCTTTTTGCGAACCACCATGATAATTTGAGGGGGGGGGGGGGGCTGAAGCCCCTCAAGCCCCCCCCCCCCCGGCTACATGCCTGGTGCCTCTAATAGTATCTGTTGTAGCATGCAGAAAAGGCTTTTTGATAATTTGAACTGAAATTTCTTATTTAGAGCTTTGAGAAAAAATGAAGCTTGCAGATAAATGCATTAAATGAGTTAGTAAATGGAGAGTTAACAAAGCATTGTGAGATCCAAAGAGGCTCAAGACAAGTATATCCACTGTGTTTGCTTTTGTTGTTTTTCTTATTCAGGTTTTGAATAGAGATATAAGACAAGATGAGATGATTTTGAGTATAGGGATAAAAAAAGAAATGTACTAGCTAAGGGCATTTGCTGATAGTTTTCGAAAATCCTCAGGAGGGTATAGAAGTGTTAATTGGAAACCCCTTATGGACTTTTTGCAAAAAACAAAACAAAAAACAAACAAACAAAAAACAAAAAAAGAAGGAAGGAAGGAAGGAAGGAAGGAAGGAAGGAAAATGATCTAATAGCTTTTGGTTTTGATAGTAAGATTTGGTTATTGGAAGCAATGTTTGATGCAGTTTTAGAGAGAGGGGTATGGATATATCATGTGTAATAATAATAATAATAATAATAATAATAAAGCTTTATTTGTATCCTGCCACCATCTCCCTGAAGGGGAGGCGGCTCACATAAAGCACTCAATAGTGCAACAAAATACAAATACAACAAGATACAGAAAAATAAAAATTAATAAAAATAAAATTGACCCAGTTATACTTAAAATTGCAAAAAAAAACAACCCCTATTAATTTAAAATATACTATAAAACCCTGCAAGCTACAAAAATAGTGGCTGTGTACAATATTGGTGCCAATAAAATGCAGAAGTTAACTCACTAAGTTTTCAAATATAGTGATTAAGGCCATAAGCCCTAAACATGGTCAAAGGCTTATTTAAAAAGCCATATTTTCAGGTGTTTCCGGAAAACTTTGAGAGTTGGAGCTACCCTAATCTCTTTAGAGAAGGCATTCCACAGCTGGGGAACCACCACCGAGATGGTCCTCTCTCATCCCCACCAACAGTATTTGAGATGGAGGTGGGATCGAGAGGAGTTTATCTTAAGGCCTGCACTGGTTTATAGAAGGAGATGCGGTCTTGAAGATACCGCATGCGGACGCGAACTGTATAGGGTTTTATAGGTAATAACCTGCACTTTGAATTGGGCCTGGAAACTCGTCAGCAGCCAGTGGACCTGCTTTAATAGGGGCATGGCATGTTCCCTATAACTAGCCTCAGATAGTAATCTGGTTGCCGACCTTTGCACTAACTGCAGTTTCCAAGCTGCTTCAAATGCAGCTCCACCTAGAGTACATTGCAGTAGTCCATTCTAGATGTGACTAAGGCATGGACCATCATGGTCAAGTCAGGTTTTTCGAGATACGGTCTCAACTGGTGCACAAGTTTTTATTGTGTGAAGGCCCTACCAGTCACCACCAACACCTGAGCTTCAAGAGTCAGCGCTGAGTCCGGGAGGACCCCTAGACTGTGGACCTGTGTCTTTGGGGAAGTGTAACTCCGTTGAGCACAGGTTCCACCCTTTACCCCGATCAGCCTCGAGACTGACCAGGAGGACCTCTGACCTGTCTGGATGAAGCCTCAGCTTGCTAGCCCTCATCCAGTCCATCACAGCTGCCAGGCACTTTCTTTACAACTGCTGAAAAGAAAGTTGAAAATTACTTTTCTTCTTGTCTATATTACTTTTAAAGTTTTTATATCTTAGTTTTTTCTGTTTTTCCTGTCATTTTATGGTATTTTGAAAGCCTCTTCATTTAAAAAAAACCAAATAACAACATAATATCCATCGTGGCTAGCATCCATTTATGACTCAATCCTCTATGAATTTATCTCTTTTCCTTTTAAAGCTGTCAAATCACCTCTCGTGGCTGTGAGTTTCATAGTTTAACTATAATTGCATGTAGACATGCTTCTTTTTAGAGCTAACAGATTATTTGACTTTTTGGGCTGAAATCTGATTTGGCCTCAAACAAATCAGATTCTTCCTACTGTTTTTTGTGATTTTTTGATTTGCTAAGGGGCAAAAAGAAGTCCCTGCTACATCTCAGTAAATCAGATTTTTCTCCCTCTTGGCAGCCCCTTTCCAAGCAGTTTAGGGAGCTGCATCCTTTCTCTTTTTATGTCTATTGCCAATACTTTCCCTTGGTCTGTGACTGTCTGTTTGGTTCCTGCTTACAGCACTCCTCTTCTGAAAGCTTCATTGTTTGGGACAAAAGGCACAGTTAGGAAACAAAACAAAACAGCAAACACAGAGTAAAGGGAAGGAAGGCACTGTCATTTTCAGGCATGGCACCCAACATTGCTTTCATACTGCCGTTCTTTTAGAGAAACAGAAAACCTCCTCACTGGTGCAAAGTTTTCCCTATTACTGTACAGGCTACACATTGTTGAGGTGCATTAGGATCACATCAGATTATTCAGAGGCTTCCACTTGTAAATCTCAAGATAGCCAGATTTCTTCCTCTCAGCATCTTCAATATGTATCTATCTCAATAACGAGTCTAAGAGGTAAACATATTTATGGTACCATAAAGTGTTCCCAGACCAAAGTCTGCTTCATCAGATGCATTGATGATTATTTAATGAGGTGGTTTATTGAATTTACTGTGCCAAGATAGCTTGCTGGGATTCAGCACTGGAGAGAGAAAAATAAGGGTTTTTCTGATGCAACTCCAGATGTCCTTGTCAGAGATATTAAAAATTAACTAGATATTTTAAATTACAAAAATGTGAGTCAAGCACTGAATGGGTTAAATGAATGCAGTGACTCAGAAAAAGCTGCAGTTCTATATAAGCAGGTGTGCCTGTAGCATAGTAGTCGACTGTCTGAGATAAACCTCAGTGGGAGAAAAGTCTCAGTCTGTGAGACAGCCTCACAGTGTGAGGTAAGCCTTAGTCTGTGAGCGAAGCTTCAGTGTGAGATACGCTTTAGTCTGTGAGAAGGCCTCAGACTATGAGTAGGCCTGGTGTGAAAAAAGAAGCCCTAGGTTGGAGGCCTCGTGTATGAAGCTGTGTGTAAAGCTACTGTGTGAGGACCCTTTGTAAGTTTGGTGTGAGAGGAAGCTCTGTGAGAGTGAAGCTGTTTATCTTCATGAGAAAGAAGCCCAGCGTGGAAGCAAAGAAGGAAGTAAAAAGAACTTTATTTGTGTCATGGAAACCTTGTTATTGTAAATAGTGCAACCATATTATTTTACTACAAAGAAAAGCCTCCTATGGAAGAGATAATATTGGTATTTGTGTTTTTGTTCTTTTTATCACTTTTGGCTACTGATGCTGGATCACGTTGCTGCTAATAAGTTGCTCTGCTATAGATTTAAGGAGAGAGTCTTTTGTTGATATGCTCACTTGCCCAATAGTCCTTGAAATATCATTGATTGTCTTGGTATTCATTTGGGAAAGTGGAATTCCTTCAAGGACTGCTAAAACTACAGTGGATTGCATTCAGGAATGGCTATGCAAATACTCTAGCACTTATATTTATTACGTTTCTTTGTACCTAATGTGGCACTCGAAGTGGCTAACCATAACTTTTAATTTTAAGCATATATGAAAAAACAAAAGTGGGCCAATGTGGCATAACATTTATTGCACTCAATTGGAGTTTAAAGTAGTTAAGTTCAGGTTTCTGCTCAGCTGTGGAAACTTACTTTGTGATTTGGTCCTACTACTTTTAGCCTTCCAAGGTTGTGAATATATAATGGGAAGGTGGAAAGGAATGGAACAGTCAAGAATACTGCCTTAGATTAATTCAAAGAGAGATAGAATATAAATGTAGAAAACAATTATAAAACACATAGAGGGATTAACAACACCTAAACCTCATTTCAGCATCAAACCTGTTCAATGTCAATGCTTTTTTTTGAAATAACTTAATTAAAACTTACTTTAAAGTGCTATTACATAAAGTAAGTTTTCCAGAAAGCAACAGAAGGACCACAGAGTACCACTGTGTTGTGACTGTTGAAATTGGTCAATTTAATTATGCTTTTCTTGGATAGATCCTGCAATTTGCTTCCCCCTAATTAGAGGTCTGTGAAACTTAAATGGCAACAGTAATAGAGATGTGTCTAACTCAACACTGTTATAAATAATTTCCCCTGCAAAGCTTGTCTGGCAGCATCTGAAATTAGGCCATGGACCATCTCGGTGTTGGGTGCATTAAACTAACTGTAATCCAGTTAAAGTAGCTAATCCCACACTTAATATGCACTGAGGTTCAGGATGTTCAGGACTATAGGTATATGTCTATTTGTAGTCAAGGGGTAGTTATTTAAGTTTCTCTGTGACACACAGCATGCCTGCTTCCTCCCCTGATTTGTGAATTTCTGAGATACAGATATAATTTCTATGACATTACTGCATGGATTCCAGTTTCACTCTATGGCATGCCCAGCTTAATGGTTAATCTAGCTCTGAACAGGTATCTCTGGATTTCAGAGCAACCATGCGATGTTCAAATCACAAAGAATATATAAGCATATGAATGCCAACTGAGCTTGCAAACCTATAAATACTAAAGTTAAATTGGAAAGAAATAGGGGATTCTGGGAGCTGTTATACAAAAAAGGTCATTTCAAAAAGGTTCTGGGATAGAGCTGTAGTAAATTTAATTTGTCTTTCATATTTGCCAAAATATTTTTTTGCTTGGATTATGAATTCTCTTTCATTTAAAAGAAAATGGGTTTTTGTCATTTTCTCCACCTGCAGCTGTTTTCTTCTCTCTTTACTCAATGCTCTTCCATATTTTCCATCTTCATTGCTATGATACTTCATCTTGTTGATGGGAGCTTCCCACCAGATTAGAAATCACCTAACGGACAGATAGCAAGCTATTTAACCTCAACAGATTGAAAGCCAAGGTCATAACAACATGTGTTATAGAATCCCAATATGATGATGATAACGTAATATCTGTGCATTCAGAAAAAGACCTACAAGCCACTCTAAACACCTTTGCAGAAGCATACGAGAAGCTCAATCTCTCATTGAACATCAAGAAAACCAAAGTGCTCTTCCTCAGGCACTAGCCAATCCCTCTGCAATGCCAGAAATTCAGCTCAATGATGTAACATTAGAAAATGTTGACCATTTCTGCTACCTTGGCAGCCACCTCTCCACAAAAGTCAACACTGACACTGAAAGATAACACTGCCTGAACTCTGCGAGTGCAGCCTTTTTCTGAATGAAGCAGAGAGTGTTTGAAGTTTGGGACATCCTAGGGAGACCAAGGTGCTTGTTTATAAAACTATTGTCCTCCCAACCCTGTTATATGCCTGCGAAATATGGACTGTCTACAGATGTCACATTCAACTCCTGGAATGATTCCATCAGTGTTGCTACTGAAAAATCCTGTAAATCCCTTGGGAAGACAGGAAGAGAAATGTCAGCATTCTGGAAGAAGCAAAGACCACCAGCACTGAAGTGATGCTCCTACGCGATCAACTCTGCTAGACTGGCCACGTTGTCCGAATGCCTGATCACCCTCTCCCAAAGCAGTTATTATACTCCCAACTTAAGAATGGAAAACAGGATGTTGGTGGACAGGAAGAGAGATTTAAAGATGGGCTTAAAGCTAACCTTAAAAACTGTGGGATAGACACAGAGAACTGGGAAGCCCTGGCCCTTGAGCGCTCTAACTGGAGGTCAGTTGTGACCAGCAGTGCTGCAGAATTCGAAGAGGCACGAATGGAGGGAGAAAGGGAGAAACATGCCAAGAGGAAGGTGTATCAAGGTAACCATAACCGGGACCGCCTTCCACCTGGAAACCGATGCCCTCACTATGGAAGAACATGCGGATCAAAAATAGGGCTCCACAGTCATCTACGGACCCATCACCAAGACACTTGGAAGACCATCATACTCAGACAATGAAGGATTGCTTAAGTAAGTACCCCAGAAGCAAAATTTAATTTTTTTTAGAGCTGCAGAAGAGATGGATGAAATCTTCATGTCATAACTATGAAGTCTCTTAACTTTGTGGAAGGCAAATTAGGTTCTAGCTAAGTCTATGTTTGGTAATGAACCAGTAGCAAAAACTAAACAAGAGCAGGAATAAAACATTTACTATAATTATTTTGTGACTCTTAAAATGTGATTCATTGGCCTGACATTCCATGGTGAGTCACCAGAAACCAATGTGACTTTTCAAAAGTCTCCTGCAACAAACAAATTTCCTTCTGAAGTCAGTGGAAGGTTTGACTTTATTGGAACAGGATTTGTACACAGGTTCACTTCCTCCTTTTTATCACATTTGTGATAAAGCACTGAAACAAACTGATGAGGACTTTCACACAGGGAATTTGGCTTCGGATAAACTTGGAACAGATGGGAAGACCCTTACAGCCATATATTGATAGAGTCTGTTCAGTTATGAGGTCTGGGCAGTTTCCATGCACAAATCCAGAACAAATAAAATACTACACAGAGAAAGAATGAAGCTAATGTGAATTGGCATCCTTTGCCAAGTGCATTTCGATTGCTTTTTTAAAAAGACATCTAATTTCTAAAGGAACATGGATATTTCCACAGTGGTTGTTGCATAACTGTAAAGCCTGGCTGTGTTCTGCAAGCACTAGAATCTAGCAGTATTACAGTTTCCTGAGATATGCTAGGGATGTATCTTAAATGCAATCATTTCTGTATTTCCCTTGCTCATAACAGGCTGAGTAGTCCTCATAGCCCCCTAGGATGTTGTTGAAAACATGCTGAGTCCTTAAGAAGAAGGGGTGGAAAATGATACCCACTCTCATTACTAACTCATTCCTATCTTATCCTACAAAGATCACATCTGATGTGGCTGAGAGCCAAACAAGATCGGATGGTGACAGACCTGTGTGTCAGAACTGGGTTGCTGCCAATAGCCTCTAGAACTGCAGACAGGGCAATGTAAAGCACTACATGACAGAAAAAGAAAGAAAAGAAATCTGCAACCCATTTCCACCTGCATTTCCTTCCAACCACCTCATTGCTTTCCTACAGCAGCTTTCCCAGAAACACTGCAGAAGGCAGTTCTGACCATGGTGACTGGGAATGATGGAAGTTGTGGTTAAACATGTGAAGGAATGGGGAAGGCTGGCACATTTTAAACTCAACTCTTTGTGTTACAGAGAATTAGCACAACTTGCATTATGACTAACAGATAGGGTTTCCACTTTGGTAGTATCTACTCTAGCTCACTGCTGAAACCTGGGCAATGAATAGTAAATTGTGAGATATAATATTATTATTATTATTGTTATTATTAATAATAATAATGGCTCTGGGATAAACCAGTAATCGCCACCCTGGGTGCCATGCCAAAAGATCTCAGACGGCATTTGAAAACAATAAACATTGACAAAATCACGATCTGTCAACTGCAAAAAGCCACCTTACTTGGATCTGCGCGCATCATTCAATCACACAGTCCTAAATGCTTGGGAAGTGTTCGACTTGTGATTTTGTGATACAAAATCCAGCATATATATTATTTTTTTTACTGACACAAAAGCACAGTATGTCACAGAAAACGAGATTTACTAAATCCAGCATATAGATCTCGTTTGCTGTGACATACTGTGCTTTTGTGTCAGTAAAATAATAATGATGATGATTATGATGTTTATTTATATCTTGCCTCCTCTCCCCAGGGGACTTGGGGCGGCTTACAACATAATAATACAATACAAAAAGTGCAATACAGAAAATTACATAGAATGGGATAAACAATGAAAACACATCCATATGTACGCATCACTCTGATTCAAAGGTGCAGATTGTCAATAAAGCCGTTCATTGTGTAGCAAAGCAAACCAAAGATTGAGTGAAATGCATATTTCAAATGAGTACAAGTTAATTTTAAACAAGGAAAGTAACTGTAAGCTACATTTTATTCCTTCCTGTGCCCACCCCAGGTTGTTTGCTATACATTTCTAATATATTTAACAATACTGCAATTATAGCTGCTTATCTTTAATGTAATCTCATGATGACAATGGTGGTTGAGCCAAGTGTAATGCTGAACTTGCACACTCATGCCAACCTGAACACCACCATCCTATCCTGAACACATGGGTATGATTTTAGACACTGAGCAGATCACAAACTGGTAAGTACAGTAGAGTCTCACTTACATAAACGAGCCAGCAGAACGTTGGATAAGCAAAAATGTTGGATAATAAGGAGGGATTAAGGAAAAGCCTATTGAACATCAAAGTACGCTATGATTTTACAAATTAAGCACTAAAACCTCATTTTTGCAACAAATTGACAGAAAAAGCAGTTCAATACAAAGAAACGTTATGCAATCATTATTGTATTTATGAATTTAGCAGCAAAACATTGCAATATATTGAAACAGCTGTGGATTCGGGAGGGAAGAAGACTACGTTGGATAATACAGAAAGTTGGATGAGTGATGCTTGGATAAGCGAGACTCTATTGTAGGTGAATGGGGAAACACCAGGCATCCCCAGGCAGGGCTAGGAAAGTATTTCATGAAATCCTGCTGAGCTGCTGCCAGTCTAAGTTGGCAATATTGGATTGGTGAAACAAATAATTCAATAAAAGGCAACTTCCTGTTTCTTTTGGTCTTGCAGGAATGCCTGCTTTTCTTTTGCCTGCAGAAATCCAGAATAATACTGTGATTATGGTTTCTTAGCAATCTTGTTTTGTAGAATTGCCGGAGAAAACCAGTTAGCAGAGAGGGCTCGAAGATCAATAAGGGACTGCACAATGTTATCTTCTGAATCACTTTGCAGGTGTTACTTGAATACCAGAGGATTAAAGCAGATCTTTGCTATAATCACTTTCTCCGTAGCAGCGTTAGTCGTAAGAATTCAGACTCAAATGCAGAGCTGTGGAAAGTTTTATTTTGAATTAAAGCTCCCAGAATCCCCTAGAGAGCACAATCAACTCCTAGAAGATTCTGGAATTAATATTCCAAAAATGTAACATTTCCCAGCTGGGCACAGAAGTAAACATCCACAAATTCAATGAAACTTATCAGCAAATAAGTATGCAGAGCAGGCATGTAGCCGGGGGGGGGGGGGGGGGGGCTTGAGGGGCTTCAGCCCCCTCCCCCGGAAATTCTCATGGTGGTTCGCAAAAAGGCCTTACTGGTGCATTATTTAAACTGTTATGTTTATTCATATCATGATCTGATCACCATACTCAATATATCCCATATGCATGGGGGGTATTGGGGTAATGATACAAAAGGTTTGCTAGGCTGGACCCTCTTTCACTCAGACTCAGCCCCCCCCCCAAAACTCACCCCCCCCCCCCGAAATCCCCCTGAAATAGTTTTAGCCCTCCCCCCCCCTCGGAAATGAAATCCTGGCTACGGGCCTGATGCAGAGAATGGCAGCTTTAATAAGGAAATTAGATATTTTTGCAATGCTGTACCAAAGCAGATGGAGTAGAAAGTGAGTCTGTGCTACCACTGGGTTGAGCTGAGAGGCTGTGATCTGTATACAGACTTTTTTGTCTTGGTATAAACAAGTTTAAAGTCTGCATCAGTGAAAAATACTTTGAAAAGAAGGAAGACAAAAAGATATCCAACCTGTTAAACCACCAGCCAGCATTATCTTCTTCTGCACAGTTATTTTCATAGTTGTCATTATCCCTGTCTTTCGTGCTGAATTTCATTCCTTGATGATTTGCCCACCATTTGACTTCAGGGTGAAATCCTCCAGTGAGGGAGTCCCCCGCTGTGCCAGAATATCGTCCACAACTCATTGTGTAGGAACTCTAGTGAAAGGTTTGGAGAAAGCAAAAGACATAGTAGAATCATATAAACAACCCACAGTTTCATGCATAAACCAAACAGATTTTAAAATAAATACAAATATGTCATTCAGTGTCATTCAACATGCAGTGATACTGAAAGTAATGATCAAAAAGAAAAAAAAGTTGATCCAATAGTTCAATTAAAAGAACTGAAACTTAAGTGAGTCGTGGCTAATTTAAGTTTGATTTCAGCAGAACCACTCTGGATTTAACAAAAGACGTTTGATTGTGCAAATCAGATTTCCAATATAAAATCCTATGAGAATACTTTTTGTACTATCAACAGACTGGTTGCAAACGTTTGGGTAGAAATCTTGATTTTGTGAATGATCCAACATTTGGCCAAAAGAAGGAAGGTGAAATGCCAAATCAGAATTACCCTCCCAATGTTGTAGTGTCCATCACTTGATCAAATAGTGGTCTATTGATATTTAGTTTTGAAATATTCGTATTTATCAATCCTTCTACTAGTAAATTCTGGGCCATACATATGAATGGATGTGGTCCAATTGTAACCTCCCATTAACTTTGTGAAGTAGGTTAGACCAAGAAATAATGGCTTTCTGAAGGTCATCAAAGTGGGATTTGACTTGTTACTGGCCCAAGTCCAACACTCTCTTAACTAAACACCCTATCCCTCAACATGTTTGGTAGTTTTGAAACATTTTTCCATCTATAATATCAAAATTCTAATTTCTAATTGAAATTTCTCCATTGTGAAAGTTAACTTTGTTACCTGCTCGTCAGCCACCCGGAAATTTTCATATTGTGCAAAGCGTTGTTCACCCGAAAAATCAGAAAGATAAATTTTTAAGGTATAATTTCCTGAAGAAAAAAAATACTGAGGATTATTCATTTATTTATTTACTTCACTTGTATACTGCTTTTCTCACCCCAACGGTGGACTCAAAGCAGTTTCCAACATAATTACGGCAAAATTCAATGCCTCACGTTTAAAAAAAACCCTAACAAATGATAATAACATACAATTATCAATTAAATCATAAAACACAACATAATTTAACATTAAAACATAGAATTAAAAACATTAATATAGACATCGAAATCACAATCCAACAATTGTAGTCCAGGCTGTTCCAAATATCATATCTTTACCACATAATCTCTTATCATTCCTTGTACCTCTTAGTAGCTAAAGGCTTGGTCCCATAGCCAAGTTTTTACCTTCCTTCTGAAGGCCAGGAGGGAAGGGCCACCACTGGGAAGGCCCTGTCTCTTGTCCCCAGCAGTCACACTTGCGAGGGAGGTGGAACCGAAAGCAGGACAAAGATTGTATAAGCCCTATGACTCTCTGGAGACAACTCCTTGGGCCTGTTCACACTACACAGTTATAGTGCTATTATTCCACTTCTATCCTGTGGTTTGCAGTTTGGTGAAGCATTGAAGCACTCTGGCTCTAAACAACCCTCCCTAAACTACAAATCTTAGCATTCCATGGCAATTAAAGTGGAATAATGCTAAAGTGGAATAACTCTAACTTTCTGTGTGGAATAGGACTATAGCTGTACAGTTGGAATGTTACATTGCTCTTTCTTGCGGTTGGAGTTCATTACCTGGGTTCATTACTTATTTTGTGTAGTACAGTTGGCCTTCCACATTCACTAGAATTTTTAGATCTTTCAGGGTGACTCTGTGTTCAACTTTCACTGGAAGCTGATCATAGAGTTGTGCTAGAGGACCTAGAGATTAACAAAGAGGCGTTCTTTCTTGGAGCCTATACTTACTCTGGTCTTGATATAATAAATTGTGATCTCCAAATTTATGAAAGCAAAACAAACCCATGACAATTCTAGTACTGACTGAAAATGCTGAATAAACTCTTCCTTTTTGGAGAAGAGAAGGTTAAAATAAAGAGGCTTATTCTAATGTGGATCCAGACTAAGTACAGAGTCACAAGATCATTATTCTGACATGGCTTGTGCAGTTAGCATGTGATGTTGCGTTGCTTCACAATTCCATCAGATTCTGACACAATGCTTATAAGTCTCTGCCATCAAGTAGCTATCAGTAAGAAGAAAATTGTTGACCTTATCATGATGTGAATGGACTCCTACTAGTGAAACACTTTACATGAAATAAATCCTCTCTCAAACTTCAGCTCTCTAATAGGGTTGAAATGGATCGCTTTTCTCTCTGAGATGAGAAAACTTTACAGAATAAAGAAAGAAAGGCATGTAGAAGGAATTAGAAGCGGGTATCTCCAAGAAAGTGCTGTCTGACTGTAGATTTTGGAGTTGTGGTTCAGAAGATCTAGTAACAGTTAGTTCATGTCATGATGTTATGATGATGCTATAAGGCAATGAAGGTATCAAAAGTTTGTAGGAATATTTGGTATCTATTGTAATTGGAATGCAACAGGGCAAGTTCAATATGAGCTTGTAGTAGAAAGTGTTTCAAGAAATCCATTTTAGGAAAAAGAGATAGGGAAAAGAAGATGACCTAAACTTAGAAGAGCCCCAAAAAGTTGTCTCTCATATGTGGTCGTAAGTTAGCATTCATTGTTGGGGTCGGAGACGCATGGATGTTCCTTACCACATAAATAAAAACAAAGGAACGAACAAACTTCTGGAGAGAAAGAGCAATTGTCATCTCCAAATAAGAAGGAATCAAAAGGTTGAGACCAAAGAAAAATAGAGCAAGGTGAAAACAAAAAGGCAGGCCTTATCTATAACCAGGCTGTGGTGCAGCTGGTTAATAGCCAGCTGCATTAAATCACTACTGACCGAGAGGTCATGAGTTTGAAGCCAGCCTGGGTCAGAGTAAGCTCCCGACCATTAATAATCTAGTTTACTGTCAACCTATGCAGCCCAAAAGACAGTTGCATCTGTCAAGTAGGAAATTTAGGTACCGCTTTATGCAGGGAGGCTAATTTAACTAATTTACGATGCCATAAAATCTTCAAGCAGCATGCAGAAGAATGAGGAAATACTCCATCAAAGGATCCGGTGTCACAAGTGGACAGTGAAGTGGCAGCTCCCCCGTAGCCGGAACTAAACATATTTTCATGAAGCCGGAAAAGTTGAAATGTTAAATTGCTTCTATGCCTGTCTATATATGTTGTATGTCTAAACGGCATTGAATGTTTGTCATGTATATGTGCATTGTAATCCGCTTTGAGTCCCCTGCGGGGTGAGAAGGGCGGAATATAAATACTCTGTGTGTGTGTGTGTGTGTGTGTGTGTATATATATATACCCTACTCAACTCACTAATCATTGTATACAAATGTTGATACCTCATTATTTTCAATGGTTCTCCACAAATGATTATTGTCAGTATCATTTTCTTTAGTCCATTGGGTATAATGATAGTCCTTGTTGCATGTTGACCTTTAGATAGAAACAAATTCAACGTGTACATATTCGTACATTAATTTAATATAATTGATTAAAAGAAGTTTATCTGTAGGAAAACTAGGAAGTCTGTATGCCAAGGTTGCCCCTTTGTTCTTTGCCAAAACATTTAGCTGTTGTCTCAAAGGACAAAAAGATACTTCTCCCAGTTCCTTATATAAAAGCATACTCAACTTCACCTGACTATAGAAGGCTATGTGTCAGATACATACAAGTGTGTCAGCTGACACTTTGACATTACATCTTGCCCACTAGTAAAATCTGCCTACAGTTGCTGCCTCATACTGCCTAATGCAAGACTGGTTTTGAGAAAGACGTATGCATATATGATGATGTTTCATTGAGCTGGGTCTACAGAGAAGTCGTACAGTTGGTTTGAGACTGTGCTCTTAGTGTTCCACAGATTTTCTTCTCCTCACTGATTTCTTTTTCCCGAATGAACCAGAACTCTACAGATCTTACCTTGAGAAGTCAGATAATGGAGATTTTTATTTCCAAGCCAATATTCGCCATCTGGTGAAGTAAAGTCACCAAAACCTTGTTCATATTCAGCCCAATCTCTGAAAATAAAGCGTACATCTTTGATTTATCCAATACAAAGTGGATTACCAAATTATCTTAAAAATTACAGATTGCACAGATATCAATGGGTGACTGACTAGATAGCATATCATAAAACCAATATGAAACCCCCAGGAAAAACACCACAAAGCTAAGCTAAAAACAATAACAAAAAGAGAAGAGAGCTAAGCTATTATTAAAGCTTTTTGACAAATCAAAAAGTTTTCATCAGACATTATTTATTTATCGTGTCAGGAGCTAACCAAAACAGTTGTATTGCATTAAAAACAAACAGACACTGAAAAGATCACAATGTTAGGCCTAAGGCAAACAAGTGAGATATCCAAGGATAACAATATTCAGATCTATAACCAGATCCCTTCATAGTGGAATTCGCTATGGTCAAATTTCCAAGTATTCCTAGTCAAGAATCTGGCTCACAGAAGCTCGAGCCAGCATGGTCACTAGTAAAGAATGATGCAAGTTGTAGCCCAGAACATCTAGAGGGTCAAATGTTCTCACCTTTGTTTTGCACTGCAGGTCCATGGAGAATACTCATAACAGAAGTCAGTATTCTCAGGAGACACATTAAAAATCTGTGTTGTGAATTTCACTGCCAGGAATTATTGGGATCATAAGAATCTTATTTCTATGTTTAAATCCAAACCTTACCTATCAAAATTTTGGCTTCCATCTGATCGTCTTTGAAAGACTGTCCACCCTCCTCCTTCTGACATGTCACAGTAGGCAAGGAATCCATCAGAGCTCCCGACAGGTTTTATCTTATAAAATCTGCTCTGTGTGTATCCGGCCTTGTAGATTTCAGCACAGTCTGCAACAATCAGTCAATCGATCAACCAAATAATTAGTTTTTTTTTCCAAAAAGTCATATTTAGTCTTGTTCTCATGACTTCTAAAATCTATATGCTTATACAATGGTCTGTATAACTGGTTACGACTGAGTCAAGTGACACCTGTTGTCCATAGATTGTGGCTTGCTGAGTATGTTACACCTTTTAAAACTTCTCTTTATTTATTCGCAATCAAGGGCACACATAAAAGAGGTTTAATCATTATGATATCAGTCTTGATGATTAGTATGAAACATCATAATGTATCATCATAGTTTAAATCACAACACTGTTTTCAAATTTGCCTGCCAATAGTATGGGCAAGATTCTGTGAAATGGTTTGATATAGTGTTCTTAGTACCACTGTACCGTTATTGCTTGGTTTTTATGCAGCCTTCAAGTTGCCTGTTGATTTATGACAGTCATGTGAATGTAATATTGTTTTCTTAGGCAAGGAATGCTCAGAGAGGTTTGACAATTCCTTCCTCTGATGTATAGCCCAATACATATAATACTGGTACTGGTTGCCATTCTTCCATCCAAATACTAAACATGACTGATTTAGTTTCCAAGGTTAAATTTAAGGATTTGATTGCAAGCAGAACTTGAGAAGTTACTGTATTTACTCAAATATAATGCTCACCTTGTTTTACTAAATGGCCTCTCCAAACTTAGGTAAAGGTAAAGGTTTCCCCTTGATATTAAATCTAGTTGTGTCCGACTCTGGGAGGTGGTGCCCATCTCCATTTCTAAGCCAGCATTGTCCATAAATGCTTCCAAGGTCATGTGGCTGGAATGACTGCATGAAGCACCATTACCTTCCCGCTGGAGTGGTACCTATTGATCTACTTACATTTGCATGTTTTCGAGCTGCTAGGTCGGCAAAAGCTGGGGCTAACATTGGGCGCTCACCCTGCTCTCCGGATTAGAACCATCAACCTTTTGGTAAGCACGTTCAGCAGCTCAGCACCACTGGAGGCTCTAAAGTGCCGATTAGATTCATATAATACAGCAATTTTAGTGCTGAGCCAAAGCCAAAGGGGAAGCTACTTCAGGAATTGCACCTAGAGCTCCTATTTGAGGGACGTCATCTTTCATTTAATTGCCAATGCTGTTCATTCTTGGGATTTGTAGTTTGGTGAGGCATCAGCATTCTTTGGTGGAGAAGGCTCAAGACCTTTTCAAACAACTGCCCCTATTATTCCATAGCATTGAAGCAAAACAGTTAAAATGTGTTCATTCTGCAGCATAGATGCATCCCAAGGTTTTCCTTTCCATTGCTGGAAGGCTCTAACACTTTTGTTTTCAAAGAAGGAATGCTCAGCAGGCAAAAATTGCAAAGCACACCTTTTTTGGCCAAACGACAAAGAGGGCACCTTTTCCTGCTGCGCATTACATTTGGCAGCAATTTCTTTCCTCCTTTTTGGTTTCAGGGTTTTGGAAATTGAGGTGTGCATTTGATTCGACACATTAGACTCAAGTAAATATGGTAGCTTTGTGATTTATAAACTCGTAATCCAACAAGTATGTCCTTAGGAGCAGAGGTATTCTGGGAATTAAAACACAAAGGGCAACTTTTTCAAGTTCAAGGCTTACAGTTGCAATTCAGAGTGTGTTTTATTAAATCTCAAAGAGCTTCAGCACCAAAAAGCTAGACATTGATGATTCTTACATAAAGTAATCTCATCCTGGAATTTCTGTGGGTCAGAATTTAGAGAATGTGTGGGACTTGCATCCCTCTGCAGACAGGATGGCAAGCTCTAGTCCGACGTCAGCCCATCATCTTCAGCCTGGACCTTTCAGCACCAAACCTTTCCTGAGACCCTGGGCAGGATTAATGAAGGGTTTCCAGAGACAAGAGGGGTCCCTGCTGTTGGAGCTCATCTAAGGAAGCAGCTGCAGTAAATACTGAACCTTAAGACAAGTGATTAAGATGTCAGTTTGCAGCTGTCTCAGGTCAGCCCCAAATGATAATGCTTTTAGCTAATAGGTTTTGTCACTTTCACTACCCATCCTACAGTGCTGAGAACAGAAAGGGTAAAGAAGTCTGAAATCTTGTTGGAGAATTTTATTAAGCATTAAACAAGATCAGGTCTTACTTGCATGTACACTTTGAAGTAAATGCCACTCACATTCTTCAGCCAAGACACATGATATGCCTTAGCGAAACCTTTAAACTGTAAGCTGTGGGGAAAACCCCAACCATACAATAGTATTTTGCTGGCTAGATACCTAACCTGAAAACAGTTAGAAACTAAACTTACCTAACTCGTAATTACATATTGGCCCTGACAATTATTTTCCAGCTTTTCCACTCAGTCTTTATTTCAGCATGTTGTAGAAAGTATTTTAACTGGAATGTGCTATATTTTATAATCTGTTTTTAACTGTTTTTTTAAACTGTTGGGAATTAATGTTTTTGATACAATTATTTTTAAACTTTGTCTAGTGCCTTGTTTTAGGTATATTCTATTTGAACTTACATTGTAAAATATATTGAGTGTTGTAATTAGAGAAAATTAGAAGAAGGAGAGGAAGAAGGAGAAGAGGAGATATTTACTGAAAATGTATTTTTATATAAGAAGATGCCCTCTCCACTTGGAGTACTGCCAACAAGAATCACCATTCACATTATTAAGTTCTACCATGCCACCTTGAATAGATGTCATTTCAACCCATTCTAGAAGCATCAGAGAATATCAGGAACCAAAAGAAAGGTCTTAGAACAGGACAGCTTCCTATGTTACTCCCAAGTCCAGCTCTTTTGCTAAAACCCTTAGTCTGAAAAACAAACTTCCTAGAGCAATTTACAGGGGTCAGTTTCAACATCATTCCAGTCCTAACATCAGAAATAATTGCAGTATTGTTAAATATATTTGAAATACTGGGTTGCTGAGAGTTTTCCGGGCTGTATGGCCATGTTCCAGAAGCATTCTCTCCTGACGTTTTACCCACATCTATAGCAGGCATCCTCAGAGGTTGTGAGGTCTGTTTGGAAACTAGGCAAGTGAGGTTTATATATCTGTGGAATGTCCAGGGTGGAGGAAAGAACTCGTGTCTGCTTGAGGCAAGTGTGAATGTTGCAACTGGCCACCTTGATTAGCATTTAATGGCCTTGCAGTTTCAAAGCCTGGCTGGTTGCTGCCTGGGGCAATCCTTTGTTGGGAAGTATTAGCTGGCCCTGGTTGATTCTTGTATTGAATTCCCCTGTTTTTGAGTGTTGCTCTTTATTTACTGTCCTGATTTTAGAGTTTTTTTAATACTGGTAGCCAGATTTCGTTCACTTTATTTATTTATTTAAAACATTAATATTCTGCCCTTCTCACCCCGCAGGGGACTCAGGGTAGAGCACAACATATATATGGCAAACATTCAATGCCGGGACATAAAACCATAAATATATACAAACATTAAAATCACTTATATTTAGATTTAAAGTTGCTTAAAAACTTTAAAAAAACTTTTAAAAGTTGCTTAATTTTCATGGTTTCCTCCTTTCTGTTGAAATTGTTCACATGCTTGTGGATTTCAATGGCTTCCCTGTGTATTCTGACATGGTAGTTGTTAGAGTGCTCCAGCATTTCTGTGTTCTCCAGTAATACTATTGTTTCCAGGTTGATTCATCAGGTGCTCTGCCATGACTGACTTCTCAGGTTGAATTAGTTTGCAGTGCCTTTCATGTTTCTTGAGTTGTGTTGGGCACTGTGTTTGGTGATCCCTATGTAGACTTGTCAGAAGAGAATGGTTCTGGAACATGGCCATACAGCCTGGAAAACTCACAGTAACCCAGTGATTCCAGCCATGAAAGCCTGCGATAACACTCAGAGAAAACACGGGAAGCAAGTTCAGGTGTATAGGTTCCTCATTGCAATGTTTTTGTAATCGAAACAGTGGAAAGAGAAGAGGCAAAGGTTGTTGATGTCTCTGTTGAATGGCCCGTCTAGCCTTGCTTCCTATCTTCTCTTCCATTACAGCATGGTGGAATTCAGAGCTCTTTTTTCAATGCTAGCATAACAGCAGCGTATTTATATCAACAGTTACAGCATTCGACTTGACAGCTAGACGAAGCCTTCATATTCCAAGACTAAATACCTCTGGCTATCAAATGCTGGGAAAGGATAACAAGGAACAGTCACAGTTCATAAATAAATGGTCCATTTATAAAGCACCCATGGGGATCTGCAGCAGCAGCACTGTAGGGGCGGGGGCGGTAGGAGAGCAACAAACAAACTTGATTCATGCATCTTTCACTTTTTGAGAGGGTTATAGTAGAATGACTCAACTCAGTTCCATTGAATCAATGGAGTTGACATAAGTGTTGACTTGTCATTCAGCAATTGGTTCAGCGGATCTACTCCTCTTGCGACAAGCAATTGGAATTAGGCCTTGAGAATTTGACTGATGGATTGATTATAAACTGTGATGAGAGTACAGTATTATAATTTAAGCCTCAATAAAAAGTAAAACAACAACAATGAGATTCATTTCTCACCTGTATACTCTCTTTCTTCTCCCAGACTGATAACACCGTTTTCATCTCCTTTATCTTTGCTCTGAGCATCCCTCTCCATTAAAAGCTGTATTATTTTTGCCTGTTGCTGTTTCACATTGTGATCCAGAAGTCTCACCTGAGCCTGGAGCCGCAGTTGCTCTTGGAAACAACTCTCTAAAGTCTATATTAAAAGAGGTGGAAGAAGAAGGAACAAAGAGGACATTATGAACACTAGTGAATTGCTATATGTTAGGATGCAAAGCCATCATTAATCACTATAAAGTCCTCTATCACATTCTGCTCAACAAGTCACACAGGCCCCTTCTACACTGTATTTATATCCCAGGATACGATCCCAGATTATCTGCTTATCCCACATTATCTGGCAGTGGAGACACATAAAATCCAGTTTAAAGCAGATCATCTGGGATCCGATTCTGGGATATGGGGCAGTGTAGGAGGGGCCACAGACTCTCAAAGACATTATTTGCTCTTATTTGCTCTTATTTTTTGCCATGTTCCTTTTTATCTGTCATTGTATTAGTTCCATAATAATAATAATTAACAATTAATAATTATTAACAATTAATAATTAACAATTATTAATAATAATTGCAAAGACACTGGCACAAGCCAGTAAAGGTGGTCCCAGTGGTGATCGGCACACTGGGTGCAGTGCCTAAGACCTTGGCCTGCACTTAAACACAATTGGCACTGACAATATTAATATCTGTCAACTGCAAAAGGCCACCCTACTGGGATCTGCACGCATTATTTGGCAATACATCACACAGTCCTAGACACTTGGGAAGGGTCCGACATATTATCCAATACAATAGCCAGCAGAGTGACCTTGTTTGCTGCATACTAATCTTTTTGTGTTTCAAATAATGATAATCTTTATTTTTATACCCCGCCTCCATCTCCGCAAAGGGACTCAGGGTGACTTACATAGGGACAAGCCCGGAAAAACACAGATTAAAACACAACACAATCAAATCAAATCAAAATTGAAATCAAAATAATAAAAAAATAAAATAGCACATCACAGTAACACAACACAACATCATAAAAGCAATCCCTAGCCTGAATAGTAATAGATACTAAGCTCGGGGGGGGGGGGGGGGAGCTAAAAGTTTGTGTAATAGTTTCAGGACAGGGGTAAAGGAGAAGTGCAAAATCCGATGAAAGTTAGAGCTGGAAAGGTAATGTCATTTGGCGTTGGAATGCAAGGACTATGGGGCAGGGGGCTGTATTAAAGCTGTTGGAAAATTAGAGTTAGGGGCAAATCATCTGGTGAAGTGTTTAGTCATAGGCACAGTGGAACATTATGAATATTTCTGTTTACTTTTCTCTTTCCATTGATGTGACAGCACAAAATATGGCATTATTATTCAGCATTAGAATTCTGCTGATTAAAACCCCAAACCCGCAGTGTAATTCCCTTTTGGCTTAAATGTAGGAATTTTTTACCACAGCTGGGAAACATATATACAATCTGGTTCATAATTGTACACTGTTGTTTGTGGTGAAACTGGGACCAGATTTCTTTGAGTCTCCCTATTCCTCGTATTTCACATTTGTTACATAAATTCACACTTGTTAACAAATAATAGCAAATTAATTAGACATGAAGAGAGCAGGATGGAGTGTAGGGTACAAATGAAATGTCTACATGGAGTAAATTCAAGATGGAACATTATTTTTAGATGAGATCGCTCTAACCTTCAGTATTCATTTCTAGGTTGCTTTAAATAAGCATTTGTTGCTTGGGGCATGTTGACTCTGGAGCGATCTTGATTGCATGCTTGCCTTTTAAATATTTGTGTTGTGTCTCAGATGTTTGTTTTTCATTTAATTCCTACCCTTGAGTGCAATCCAATATATGGCAATGGAGAACAGCCTGGAAAACATGCGGTGGGATTAGGCAGCTTGTCAGGAAACTATTCCAGAGGGGTGGGCACAGTGCCAGTCCAAAGCAGCTTTGGTAACACTCCTAACAGTCTGTCCAAAAGGCAACTTTCCTGCTCGTTGGCAGCGATGCTACTCTGGTGCAAAGAATGGGGCCCCTCTGTGCAAAATGAAAAGTAGGACCATTCCTACACACAGAGCCTTGTTACATGTTACAGTTGTCAATTGATCAAATAATGTCTAGCATCTTATCTCTCTTTTCCTGATTCAGCATATGCACATAACTGGAAGTAAGTACAATTCAACTTAAAACAATTTAGGGCCCTTCCACACAGCCCTATATCCCAGAATATCAAGGCAGAAAATCCCACATTATCTGAGTGTGGACTCAGATAACCCAGTTCAAAGCAAGTATTGTGGGATTTTCTGCCTTGATCTAGGATATAGGGCTATATAGAAGGGCCCTTAGTTTCTGAAATATTCTCAGGCCCTTTCCACACAGCTAAAAAAAAATCCCACATTATCTGCTTTGAACTGGGATATATGGCAGTGTGGACTCAGATATTCCAGTTCAAAGCAGATATTGTGGGTTACTCTGCCTTGATATTCTGGGTTATATCATTGTGTGGAAGAGCCCTCAGTGCATTCGGACATCATGACAAGCCAGAATCTGGGACACCAGGGTTTGAATCCCGACTCAGCTATGGAAACCCACAGAGTGATCTTGGTCAAGTCACACAATAACAATAAAATTGATTTGTTATTTACCTCCCCTTATAACATGAGGCAGGGTATGACATGGAAAAATAAAACATAATACTATTAAAACGTATATATTAATATAGTACACATAATGAAGACCAACACTACTAATAAAATGTAGCTTAACATTAATTAACTAAACTTTAAAATTGATTTGGTAGGCCTGCTGGAAGAGCTAATGTCTTCAGTTGCATCTTGAATTTTGATAGCTATTGAAGCTCTTCCAGTAGGTCATTCCACAGTTTTGGAGCAGTCAGTGAAAAGTCCTCTGTGGGTCCTTCCACGAAGCCATATAACCCAGAATATCAAGGCAGATAATCCCAATATCTGCTTTAGGCTGGGTTATCTGAGTTCACACTGCCATATAATGCAGTTCAAAGCAGATAATGTGGGATCAATTGCAGGGCCTCTCCAGATGATCTTCGTGATGATTCGTATTAGGAGATACGTTTGTACATGTAATCTGGGCCAGAACCGTTTAGAGCTTTAAAGGTTAACCAGCACTCTGAATTGTGCTCGGTAGCAGATCAGCAACCAGTGGAGCTGGCATAACAGAGGAGTTGTATGCTCCCTGTATGCCGCTCCGGTGAGCAACCTGGCTGCTGACCGTTGGACTAATTGAAGCTTGCGGGAGGTCTTCAAAGGCAGCCCCAAGTAGAGTGCATTGCAGTAGTCTAATCAGGATGTAACAAGAGCGTGGACCACCATGGCCAAGTCAGACTTCCCAAGATATGGGCACAGCTGGCACACAAATTTTAATTGCATAAAACTCCCCTGGCCACCTTTCTATGCCTTTCTAGACAAGTGCCCTCTCATTCTGTATGCACAATCCTTGTGCCGGCAGGACTGCTGACCGAAAGGTGGGTGGTTTGAATCTGGGGAGAGGGGTGAGGTCCCACCTGTCAGCTCCAGATTCCCATGCAGGGACACGAGGGAAGCCTCCCACAGAATGGTAAAACATATTGGTGTCCCCTGGGCAACGTCCTTGCAGACAGCCAATTCTCTCACACCAGAAGCAACTTGCAGTTTCTCACACACAAAAAAATATTCTGTACTCCGAGTTCCATTTGAAAGATGTGAAATAATTTTGCCGTGTAATATTTTAAATACAGGGCTATTGACTGACTGCTGGGTTTCATTTTTAAAGAACAACTCCCACTGATCATTGTGCACTTATTAAGGTTGCTTTAGCATCTAACTTCCAGTCACTGAGCTTTATGAACTGCATGTTCCAGTACCTTGTCAGGAAGAATAACTCCTATTCCATATAATGCCTGTGGAGTAACATTTGGCAACATGGTGCTCCGCCTGGTGGCAATGAGGTACAATTGCTCTTTGTTAGCAAGGCACCATAAAGGAATCTATATATATATAAATGTAATGTTCGTTTGTGGGAGAAACATAACTCAAAACCACTGGGCGAATTGACACCAAATTTGGACACAATACACCTATCAGGCCAATGAGTGATCATCACTCATAAAAACAAGGAGCCTCCGGTGGCGCAGTGGGTTAAACCCCTGTGCCAGCAGGACTGAAGACAGACAGGTCGCAAGTTCGAATCCGGGGAGAGGCAGATGAGCTCCCTCTATCAGCTCCAGCTCCTCATGCGGGGACATGAGAGAAGCCCACAAGGATGATAAAACATCAAATCATCAGGGTGTCTCCTGGGCAACGTCCTTGCAGATGGCCAATTCTCTCACACCAGAAATGACTTGTAGTTTCTCAAGTCACTCCTGACACAATAAAAAAAAACACTCATAAAAACACAGTGGAAGAGACTTAAAAAGCCAAACCACATATATACATATACACACAAATACACACACACACACACAAAATGCATACACAGATTGGGCCACAGCAACATGTGGCAGGGGACGGCTAATAAACAATAAAATGTATATGAGGTGGAGGTGTCCATTTACACAGCAGCCTCCCGCCTCTACAAACAGGCTATAGTTCCAAGTGCTGAGAAGCCTCCAAAGACACTCACTCAATTGACATTACAGGTTAGAGCGAGCACCATGAACATGTAGCCCAACCGCTGCCAATGTCCTCTTCAAACACTACAGCCCACCACCCACAAAATGCTTTCATTTGGGGAGAATTTCATTTTCAATTTGATGTGTTTCCTACACCACAGACAGGCATCCCAGCGTTCCTTGTGTGGAATTTGCATGATCCTGTGCACTGCCTCTCCCTAACCCTTTCCTACCCTTTCCTATGGCACACAGCAAACACAGAGGAAATGATCAACAATTGAACAGACTGGCAGGGTCCGACAATGGATCGGGACCAAACTTGGCACAGAGAAGCCCCATGACCAACTGAACACACTGCAAGGGTTTAGGGGAAATGACCTTGAGTTTGAGAGGTGCAGTTTACCTTCATTCTGAGAGCAATCAACCCAGCTGACGATGGATCTGGAGCCTACTTGGCACAGACCCAACATGGCCAACAGCTCGTAAGAGAATTTTAAAAAGCATGGAGAAAAAGTGGTGTGAGGTGTGACAAAATGGGACCATACCAATTGCAACTGTATCACCTCTGACCATTCCCACTATGCAAGCATGGGTTCGTGTCATAAGGATTTGTTCCTCAAAGGAAAGAGACTTCCAAGGATAGAAGTGTGTATAGTAAGGTAAAGGTAAAGATTTTTCCTTGACATTAAGTCCAGTTGTATCCGACTCTGGGAGTTGGTGCTCATCTCCATTTCTTAGCTGAAGAGCCGGCATTGCCTATAGACATCTCCAAGGTTACCTTCCTGCTGGAGTGGTGCCTATTGATCTACTCACATTTGCATGTTTCAAAGTGCTAGGCTGGCAGAAGCTGGGGCTAACAGCGGGAACTCACACTCCTCCCCGGATCTGAACCTGCGACCTTTCGGTCAACAAGTTTAGCAGCTCAGCAGTTTAACCCACTGTGCTTTTGGGGTTTCCAGTGTGTATAGTAAGGATGGTTTAATGCAAGTTTATACAGAACATTGGAAAAATCTGCATCAAGGTGCTCTCGGGAGCAATGGAAACATTAATCCTTGTATGAATCTACTCTTGTCCCTGATCTTCCATCAAGTCATTTAATCACAGAGATATTTAGCATAGCAGATTTGCAATCTTTGTGAAGAAGTTGGGACAGCGGTTGTTATGTAGGTCTTTTAAAAAAGGATGGTTTTAAACATTAAAAGTTATCAGGATAGCTGTGAGTCCATGCAGCATTCCAGTTTACTCCTGCTTAACTTTGCCTGAAGTCACCGTATCTGTATTGCTCTGGCAACCTTTTTGGCTGAAGCATGCAATATAAATACTCAACAATAAAGGACCTTTCGGGGTACACCGATCTGTAAAGATTGTGAATTGATTTCTTTTGCCTTTTAAACCCCTTTGAAAGAAACAAAGTGAAAAACATTATAATATCACTGAGAAAAAATTCGTTTAGATTCCAACTATGTCACTAATTGGAAGCAGACTGAGTTTTAACTGACGTTGCCAGCTTTGTTGACTATATCTACTTTTTATTTTCTACACTAAAAGCCAAATATTAACCAGCTGCTGACATATTCTGTGGAAGATGCTGAAGCATACTTATTCCAGATTCTATAGCTTTTTCATTTTTTTTTTTACATAAGCTAATTATTATAAACCCGACCAACTCAAGGAAAATTGATACAGTGTTTTTAAAAAACCCTAACTGAAGAACTGTCCTTTCACTTCTGGTCTTTTTCATCAATATCAAAAGATGGTGATGTCAGAAGCTTCACTAAATTTGGGGAAAGATTTCTTGACTCAGCATCTAAAATTAGAATAAAAGATCAAAGGAATTGTTCCAATCTATTAGAGCAACATTTCTCAACCTGGGGGTCCGGACCCCTGGGGGGTGTCAGAGCGGTCACCAAAGACCATCAGAATACACAGTATTTTCTGTTGGTCATGGGGGTTCTGTGTAGGAAATTTGGCCCAATTTTTTTGTTGGTGGGGTTCAGAATGCTCTTTGATTGTAGGTGAACTATAAATCCCAGGAACTACAACTCCCAAATGTCAAGATCTATTTTCCCCAAACTCCACCAGTGTACACATTTGGGCATATTGAGTATTCATGCCAAGTTTGGTCCAGATCCATCATTGTTTGAGTCCACAGTGCTCCCTGGATGTAGGTGAACTACAACTCCAAAACTCATGGTCAATGCCCACCAAAACCTTCCAATATTTTTTGTTGGTCATGGGAGTTTTGTGTGCCAAATTTGGTTCAATTCCATTGGCGGTGGAGCTCAGAATGCTGTTTGCTAGTAGGTTAATTATAACTCCCAGCAACTACAACTGAAAATACATCCTGCATACAAGATATTTACATTACAATATATAACAGTAGTAAAATTACAGTTATGAAGTAGCAACAAAAATAATGTTATGATGGAGGGTCACCACAACATAAGGAACTGTATTAAGGGGTCACAGCATTAGGAAGGTTGAGAACTACTGCATTAAAGTATATAGGTACACCTGAAATTCTTATCAAGTTTAGAATATTAAATAAATGTAGTAAAACTTCTACTATTTCACCTCTGTATTAAATGTGAATGGTTACAAATAACCTTATCATTTTTTTTCAAACTTCTTTTATAAATGAGAAGTCACTTTAAATACGTGAAAACTTACCAAACCGACAATACAGGCTGCCAACACATTTGCAAGGAAGAAACAAAACAAAATGCAATTCTTCATTTTGATGAATCTGCAAAATAAAACAAGCATTTTGGGAAGCAGAATGTCAAGTATAGCTGCTTGCAACTCAGCACGATGTTTGTGGGAACAATTAGGGACCTGCTGTTTGATCCCTCATTTGCAGCAAAGTATAATGCTAGAAACCAAGTTATTCCAAAAGCTCAGCCAATTCTCTGACGAAAACAAGACAAAAAACAAGCATAACTTAATTGAGATTTTTTTAAAGAATAAATGTTCCCCAGCAAATGTTGCAAAGAAGTCAAATACAAATGTATCTGCTGCTAATAGTATGTTTCTACTCATAGTGCATAGGGTTTTTTTGTTACAGGTGGCTGACATTTGTTATCCCTTCTTTGTTGCTATCTTGCTTGTGAATGTGGCATTTTATTAATTGTATTGTGCTATATATGTTTTTGCCCTCTGGCGGCACAGTGGGTTAAACCACTGAACTGCTCAACTTGCTGACCAAAAGGTTGGCAGTTTGAATCCGGGGAGCGGGGTGAGCTCCCGCTGTTAGCCCCAGCTTCTGCCAGCCTAGCAGATAGAAAACATGCAAATGTGAGTAGATCAATAGGTACCGCTTCTGTGGGAAGGTAACAGTGCTCCATGAAGCCATGCTGGCCACATGACCTTGGAGGTGTCTACGGACAACGCTGGCTCTTTGGCTTGGAAATGGATATGAGCACCACCCCGCAGAGTTGGAAATGATAAGACTTAATGTCAGGGGAAACCTTTCACTTTATATATGTTTTTAACTAAAGGGGGAAATAGGTAGCTGTGATGACAATGATTAAAAAGATTTGTAATGCCACATAAATGGCAAATGCATTTTACAAAAAAAAAAAAAGTAAACCCTAAAACTGATTTCACAAAAAAAAACCCCAAAAAACAACCCAAACAAACAAATAAAGTGGCCAGATATATCAACTATATGGGGTCACAGTGGGAGACAGTGGTTAAGCTGCTAAGCTGCAGAACTTGTTGACCCGAAGGTCGGCGATTTGAATCCTCGGGTTTGGCTGAGCTCCTGTTGTTAGCCCCAACTTCTGTCACCCTTGCATTTCGAAAGCATACAAATGTGAGTAGATCCATAGGTACCGCTTTTGAGGGAAAGTAACGGTGCTCCATGCAGTCATGCTGGCCACATGACAGCTTCTGCCAATGTACAAGTTCGAAAACATGCAAATGTGAGTAGATCAATAGGTACCGCTTTGGCTGGAAGGTAACGGTGCTCCATGCAGTCATGCTGGCCACATGACCTAGGAGGCATCTATGGACAATGCCGTTTCTTCGGCTTAGAAATGGAGATTTCCACTACCCACTAGTGTCAGGCTCAACGAAACTTAATGCCAAGGGGAAACCTTTACTTTAACTATATTAATTGTCAAAGCATTAAAATTTTGGAATATTAAGAGTCATTAATAAAGCTTAAATTGTAAAAACAAAGCCCAATTGGAGAAACCAAGGGTTTAATGCCTGTTGGAGGAAATGAATTGTTTTACAAATGAGGGAGCCAGGAAGGTCTGACTTGGGAGATACTTTCAGTTCAGAAGGATTTGGCCCCTTTTACACTGTCATATAAAATCCAGATTATCTGCTTTGAACTGGATTATCTGGCAATGTAGACTCATATAATCCAGTTCAAAGCTGATAATGTGGATTATCTAATGTGATAATTTGGATCATATGGCAGTATAGAAGGGGCTTTTGTCTCTAGTAAGGTCTTCTGCACCACAAACTTAAATCCAGTATATTCCACTGGGTTTACTCTGAGCATGGCTTGGTCTGGACCTAATTAGCAGTATTTGATACATTTATATTTGTATGAAGTAATTAACCTTAATAAATGCCTAAGTCTAAACTCCATGGTATCTTTGTTAGGTCAACCAAACCACCCTCTATCCAAACCAAAAAAACCCACCAAATGCAGCGCCCAAACATGAATCAAGGAACATGAAAGGCACTGCAGACTAACTGAATCAGAGAAGTCAGCCATAGCAGAGGACCTGATGATGAACCAATCTGGACACAGCATATTATTTGAGAATACAGAGATGCTGGACCACTCCAACAACTATCATATCAGACTACACAGAGAAGCCATTGAAATACACAAGCATGTGGGTAATTTCAACAGAAAGGAGGATACCATGGAAAGGAACAAAATCTGGCTACCAGTATTTCAAAAATTCTAAAATTAGGACAGTAAATAAAGAGCAACACTCAAAAACGGGGGAATTCCATACAAGTATCAATCAGGGTCAACTAAAACCTTGCAACAAATGGTCGCCCCAGGCAGAACCAGCCAGGCTTTGAAGCAGCAAGGCAATTAAATGCTAATCAAGGTGGCCAATTGCAACATTCACAGTTGCCTCAAGCAGACAAGAGTTCTTTCTCCCACCCTGGGCATTCCCAGATATATAAACCCCATTTGCCTAGTTTCCAGCAGACCCCACAGCCTCTGAGGATGCCTGCCATAGGTGTGGGCAAAATGTCAGGAGAGAATGCTTCTGGAATAACAACAACAACAACAACAACAACAACAAACTTTATTTATACCCCGCTACCATCTCCCCAAGGGACTTGGTGCGGCTTACATAAGGCTGAGCCCAAAGTACATCAACAGTAAAAACAGTAAAAGCAATAAAAAACAATCAATACAACAGTTAAAATAAAGCTCATACACAAAAGTAAACAATTAACAATAACAATAACAGCAAGCATTTAAAACCTATGGCTGGAACATGGCCATACAGCCCAGAAAACTCACAGCAACCCTCTCATATTGTTGATTTGGAGGGGAAAGCGGGGTATCAACACACAATACTACAAAGCTTGATTCTCTCACAGGAGTACCTGCTATCAGCTTACAAAGTTAATACATCCATCTACATGAGCACAGCATTAGTACATCCTGTTGTTCTGCATGTCCTCTTGGCACATCTGGAGGTCATTACAACCAGTGCTGACTTCACTGACATAATAAAAGCCACTCCCTTCCCTTTTTCCCATAGTTGTCCTGTCCTTAACTTTTTCGAAAGACATTCACATTTTTTTGGCTTGGGGAACAGATCTCCGTGAGATAATTCTAAAAAGTTATCTCTGATGGGCTCCAGCGACTTGGACAAATGAAAGGTCTTTGGCTCTTTGGGGAAGTCATCCAAGGACATTAAGTGCACATTTAAATTGTATTGTTCACCAATACAATTTAAATGGGATAGTGTGTTTTTAATTTTTTAAATTGCTATTGGAAGGCTTCCAGTGTTATTAATCAGAGTGCAACTTGGACCCCATCTACACTGCCATATAATGCAGTTTGAACTGCACTGAACTGGATTATATTACTCTATATTACCATATAATCCAGTTCAATACAGTTAATCTTCATAGTGAAAGTGCATTATATGGCAATGTAGATGGGGCCTAAAATGCCCTCCTTCTCCTCCTCCTTACACACTCTCTCCCCCCCCCCCCGCTCTATATATATACTAGCCGTCCCCTGCCACGTGTTGTTATGGCCCACATGAGGGTTCTGTGTGGGAGGTTTGGCCCAATTCTATCGTTGTTGGGGTTCAGAATGCTCTGTGATTGTAGGTGAACTATAAATCCCAGCAACTACAACTCCCAAATGTCAATATTCTATTTTCTCCAAACTCTACCAGTGTTCACATTTGGGCATATTGAGTATTCGTGTAAAGTTTGGTCCAGATCCATAATTGTTTGAGTCCACAGTGATCTCTGGATGTAGGTGAACTACAACTCCCAAACCAAAGGACACTGCCCACCAAACTCTTCCAGTATTTTCTGTTGGTCAGGGGAGAACTGTGTGCCAAGTTTGGTTCAATTCCATCGTTGGTGGGGTTCAGAATGCTCTTTGATTGTAGGCGAACTATATATCCCAGAAACTACAATTCCCAAATGACAAAATCATAATTTTTTGAATGATGGTCACTCATTGTGTTGTGAGACGTTTTGCTGCCAAATTTGGTGTGATTTCATTCATTGGATCTTTTGTTTTTAAGGTACTCATTATGCACAGAGCATTTATAGATAGATAGATAGATAGATAGATAGATAGATAGATAGATAGATGAGAAAGAGGAAAAGAGACAAAAGAAGTGGTGAGCAAGAACAAGAAAGTTTACATGTATGAAGATTGCAGTGTATGGATACTCAACGACCAGTCAAAAATCAATGCCTTGAAGGGCTTAAGGGTTATTAGGAAGAGTTACTAGTCAATTAAGCTTATTACTCTTTTCTTATAACAACCACCACCACCACCACACTTTATTTGTATTCTGCCTTATCTTCCTGAAGGGACTCAGGGCGGATTCCAGCATATATACAGACACAGGCAAAGATGCAATGCCTTGAAACAATGAAACACAAATACACAGACAAATAAACAGACAAAGGCAAAGGCTTCTATTTCCAAGCCAAGGAGGCTATGTTGTCCATTTGTCCGTAGATACCTCCTACTGTGTTTCTTTCTCCATCACCCACATATTTCATTTCAAGTTTATCCATGTACTTTGAACAGCTGCATCATTAATGATGGCCAAAATCTTACAGCATTCACATAGCTATCAGAATTGTAACTTTTGACTGATTACAAGCTATATGGCATCAGAAAATGTATCTTCTGTGTTTATAACAATGTAAACATTAAACCATAAAAAACTGCTAATCGGGGACATTTGTGCTTTGTTGTCTGGGCGTGAAGTTGCCATCCCTCAAAATATTGAGCAAATCCAGAACTCAGGTCCCTTCCACACTGCTATATAAAATCCAGATTATCTGCCTTGAACTGGATTATATGGCAGAGTAGTCCCATATAATTTGGTTCAAAGTAGATAGTGTGGATTATCCACCTTGAAAATATGGATTATGGCCTTGGACTATGATTTCCAGATTATATGATTTTAATGTTTATATTAATATGTTTTTAACCGTATGTTTTAATGTCTACATGTTATTATGTTTTATGATTTAATTGACAGTCATATGTTATTATTGTTGCATGTTAAATTTTTTTGTATGTATCTTAGGCATTGAATTTTGCTGTGAATATGTTGGAAACCGCTTTGAGTCAGCCCCTCTCCCCCCCTCCCCCCTGGGGTGAGAAAAGCGGTATATAAATGAAGTAAGTAAGTAAGTAAGTAAATATTATGGCAGTGTAGAAGGGGCACGAGTCTCCTCTACTGCTCAATTTTGAGTGACCTATGATTGGAAATAACAGGATTAAATACTGTGAAGATTCTGCCAAATGCTATCAAGACATCACTACTAAGCACTAAAGGTGTAGATCTCACTGATGACAACAGCACTCATTTTTTATAAAGGCAGACATAGTTAGACCCCATATTATAAACAGAGCATAGGATGCCTTTTTCATGTTATATTTTTTTCCTTCTTACACTATTTGCCTATCACACACACATACACACCATATATACTCGAGTATATGCCGACCCGAATATAAGCCGAGGCACCTAATTTTACCACAAAAAAACTGGGAACACATATTAACTCGAGTATAAGCCGAGGGTGAGAAATGCAGCAGCTACTGGTAAATTTCAAAATAAAAATAGATACCAATAAAATTACATTAAGGGAGGCATCATTGGGTTAAATGTTTTTGAATATTTACATAAAACTAATTTAAGATAAGATTGTCCAACTCAGATTAAACCATTATTCTAACCTTGTTCAATGTAAATGTGCTTACATATCCTTCCAATAATAATAGAATATAATAACAAATGTAATAATAACAATAATAAAGTTAAATTATAAATGTAATAATAATAATAACAGAGTAAAATAATAAATGTAATAATAATAAAAAAAACTAGGCTTATACTCGAGTATATACAGTATATCTCCTTTTAAAGTTACTGCAATAGGGAGTTCCACATCTCTATAGTTTTAAAGAAAAATGAGGTGATTTCACAAAAATAATGTGAAACGTATAAATCCCTTGCTCATTAGATTATGATTTGTGCTTAAAATGTTGTAGGACTCAGCAAATGTGAAAGGAAGGACAGGCAACTTTTTTGGTTCTTGTTAAAAAGAGCAGGCACAGCTTCCGATGGGGAAGGAACCCAAACTAACTAGCTTTCCACAGAGCAGCAGAGGTTTATGGGATCTCTTACATGGAAACTGTTGATGTCCTGTGCTAATAATTTCTCCAGTAGCAATAACACTATGTAACACAATGTTTGTTCCTGGATTATAAGTGTCACTTTCTAATTGGTTCCATCATTAAAAACATGGAAAAAATTTATTAAACTGCCAAAGCTTTGTTTTTGTGGGATATCCTACAGCCCATTTTACTATAGTTTTTCAATGAATATCTCATCAAGTCTCAACCAATTTAACATAATTTGTGGCAGCCCCAAAAACAAAGTTTCTAGAGTATAACAGCTACTTGCAAAGTAAGTAACGCACAATTAAACAAGAATAACACTTTCAAAACAGGAACATTTTTTTCCAAGTTTTGTTACATAGTGCAATAAGAGCCATTATGGTGCAGTGGTTTGAGCACCAAACTATGATTCTGGAAACCAGGATTTGATTCTCTGCTCAGCCATGGAAATCCACTGGACATGAACACTTCTCACTCTCTCAGGTTACTTTCAGGCAGTGCCAAAATGTGGGACAAATAAGTGGGGCAAAAAATTGTGAGACCTGATAGCAAGTCCAAACACAGACCTATCAGTTCCTGTAAGTGTTCCCCCACTGTCCTGATGCCTTTGTTTTTACTGAATTTTAGAAACCTGCAAGATGGACAGGAGGGGGGGGGCATCCGGTGGAAGTTTACGTTTTTTTAAAAAATTGATACTCCGAGATGTACTGGACCTTATATGCACTCATGCAGATATCTAAATGTACACAGAAGCAGTTTTCTTATTATCTCTCCTCATCCTACTGTAAATTCAAGCTCTGTTTAATTTCATAAAGATCAGAACAAAGGAATGGTTGCAGAGAGTTCTCATGGGAATTGCTTTCCATTTGTGCTTCCATTTAACTACCTTTGTGTCTATTACTCCATCTGTTTACAACTCTCATTAGTTATTTTGGGATGCTAAAATGTGCACATGTGCTGGAGCAGTCCACACCAGCGTATGGCAATGAAGTCCTGTGTTTTTCCTGAGTGCAGCGATATGCGGCGTTGCAAATATGTGATTTTATTTTGGCCAATCTTGGATTTTAAGCATACGTTTTAAACCCGAGTTTTTCAGCTGGTGATGTGATTCAGTGCTTATATTCAGCGAGCATCATCTAGCCGCCTCCCCTTTATCCTGTTTCTCTCAGATTTTAGGACCTGTGTAGAAAGGCCCTCATTCTCTAAGCTTCAGAGGAATGCAAAGACAACCCCCACTGAACAAATATTGCTATGAAAACCCTGAAATAGATCTGTTTTGTGGTAACCATAAGACAAAAATGACTTGGAAGTACTCAGCAAAGCAACATTTATATCTTCCAGTGACAATAATAAAGAAGTATCTGACTTCTATCATCTTTGAACATCAATAATTATGTTGAGAGGAGCTGCAAGCACACTTAACTCTAAAAGGGATAACTGCCTTAAGTGCTTGTGATGACAATATGAATTAAAATGCAAGTAAGTGGAATATCGCTCTGCAGACTTCTCCTTATAGAAGAGAGCTGAGAATCCAGGAGCTCTCTAGATGTTGTTGGATTACAAGTCCCACCAGCCCAAGAGAGTGTAGCCAATACTGAAGAATTCTGGGAGTTGTGGTTCAACATCTGGAGGGCTATACAATTTCTACTCCTTTTTGAAGTGGTGATCCACTGCTTCGGGAGCACATATATATTCATCACTGAATCAGGCTAGCATCTATGTAATGTTGGTAAAATGGTGTTTGCTGTTTTTGCCAGTAAGCTCTCAGTATCTATGAAAACATTCAGATTACTTTCATGAACATTCTCGAGTGTCTTATCTGAAGGCTACAAAACAACACTTGGCATGTGATCATTGTCTGCTGAGTCCCAATGCATTTAATAGAAGTTACTCCCTAGTTACCATTTATGTGCATTTAGAAAATATAACCTTACTTTCTTTGTTGTCATTCGTTCGTTAAGACATTAATCCTTTTTGAGCACATCATGGCATTATGTATAAAAAGCACACCCGATAATGCACATATTGACTTTCTACCCTGACCCCAAGAAAACGTTCTTATGTTGTTTACCTCTGAGTGCTGTGGAAGTCCTTTGGTGGTTAAAGTGGTTGTCGCTGATGCAAAGAATTTCACAGTCTTCTCCAGAATGAAGTACTTTGTGCTCGTAATTTCTGAAATGTTCAAACTGTGGTGAGTCAGTGGGGAGGAATGTTCAGAGAAGCTGTAGATGAGTATTGTTAACTTGCCACAGTACAAATGCAATGCTAATATGCTCAAACATTGAAATAAAAGACAGTTAAAAGAAAAAAAAACTATTTTGTGTCTTCAATTTCTACAAGATGTACTCCAGTCCTTATATGGCAGTGTACATTACATTACACCTAAACAAGAGTCCAGCAGGGTCCCTATGAATTGCACTTGTTGGGATTGTTCTATGTGGGATTTTCATGATGAGACAATTACAAGCACTTATAGCCAAGATCTAATTGTTTATGCATGGATAAAGAATATCTTGAGAGTGGTGTCAAGCAGATGCCATTGCCATACACTTGAACAATGCATATGGGGCAGTGCAAAGACCAAAGGGGGCAAGAAATTGCCTGTGGGACAGGCTGATTGCAACATAAAAGCACACATTCTTTAGCTCTACTCATCTAGACAGATGAACACTCTCAGAACTAATGTGGCACGTAGAATTGCCAATGGGCAGATAGAGGATTTATTTATTTATCATGTCAGAAGTGAATTGGGGTTCAGTTATCATATATTTAAAAACACAAAGTTAAAAACTTGGCATTATGCTAAATATCGTTTGACCAGAAACTGGCCACTTGGAGTGCCTCTGGTGTCACTGTGAGAAGGTCCTCCATTGTGCATGTGGCACGGCTCTGGTTGCATTGTAGTAGGTAGTCTATGGTTTGATTTTCTCCACACTTGCATGTCGTGGACTCCACTTTGTGACCCCATTTCTTAAGGTTGGCTCTGCATCTCATGATCCCAAAGAGCAGCCTGTTCAGCGGCTTCCAGGTCACCTAGTCTTCTGTGTGCCCAGGAGGGAGTCTTTCATCTGGTATCAGCCACTGACAGAAGTTCCGGGTTTTTGTTTACCACTTTTGGACTCTCACTTGCTGAGATGTTCCTTTGAGTATCTCTGTAGATCTTAGAAAACAATTTCTTGATTTAAGGCATTGGCTTGTTGGCAAATAACCAAACAGAGGGTGGGCTGGAGATGTCAATGCTTTGGTCCTTTCATTACAGGCTGCTACTTCCTGACGAATGTCAGGTGGTGCAATACCAGTAAACAGTGGCATTGGACATAGACATCTTGCGATAATGCTGCATGTCTCATTAAGAGCCATATCCACTGTTTTAACATGGTGAGATGTATTTCACACTGGGCATGCATATTCAGCAGCAGATTAGCAAAGCACAAGGGTAGATATTTTCACTGTATCTGGTTGTGATCCCCAGGTTGTGCGAGTCAGCTTTTTTATGATGTTATTTCTAGCACCTACTTTGTGTTTGATAGTCAAGCAGTGCTTCTTATATGACAGAACATGGTCCAGAGTAACTCCGAAGTATTTTGGTGTGCTGCAATGCTCCAGTGGGAATCCTTTCCAGGTACTCCTCAGAGCTCAAGATGCTTGTCTGTTCTTAAGATGAAAACCACATGTATGAGTTTTAGATGGATTAGGAATCAGGTGGTTTTCCATGTAATATGAAGTTAGAGCAGCTAAAGCTTTGGAGAGCTTTGTTCAACCATCTCAAAGATCCCTGCTTGAACGGTGATTGCACGATCGTCAGCATAGACGAAACTCTCTGTCCGTTCTGACAGTGGCTGGCCATTTGTGTAAATGTTAAACATTGATGGAGCAAGCACACTTCCCTGAGGCAGGCTGTTCTTCTGGAAAGACCAACAGACATCATATCTAAGGTCCTGTTTTCTGCTTCTTGGTCGGCCACTTTTAAGACATTTTCCCAAAAGAGAGCCTTCAGCTTGGCAGTGTGTACAAACACTCACATTGCCTAGGTACAAGAGACACTAAATGCCATCCTTCTGCAGATTATTTCTATCACAAGAAGCACACTTCTTTAAGGATCTGGAGGAGTTTCTAAACCCCTGAGGGCAGGATGTGACCAACAACATCTGAACTGAAAAAACACCAAAGCTAAGACATAATTCAAGAAGAGTCTGTTCAGAGTCAAACATGAGAAGAAGGTGGCAAGCCAAATATCAAAGCCAAAGCACAGAGAATGGGGGAGAAAATGGCATTGAAAACAAGAAGTTACTCAGAATAGATGATCAAGAACAATTCCTAATAATGCTGCTACTGTGGCAGATGAAAAAAATGGTTTAGGTGGGAAGCATTATAATCATGCATTTCGAAATTGAAAATCTGTTATATCCTATCATCACCTTTTAAACTGATAGTTTATTTTTATTAGTCTAATACCCTGGCCAACCTCCTAAACAGTAAACATACTGACTAAGGCTCCTTCTACACTACCATAGAAAGTCCAGATTATCTGCTTTGAACTGGATTATATGGCAGCGTAGACTCATATAATCCAGTTCAAAGCAGATAATGTGGATTATCTGATTTGATAATCTGGATTATATGGCAGTGTAGAAGGGGCCTAAGAAATCTTTTTCTTCTCTTCTGCATATATTTTGGGAAGTAATGTGTGTAAAAAATGAACCCTGCAATTCTGGATTTTAAAGTATGACCAGAAAGGTTATTTCACTACTGAGTGAGAACATACTATGACTATGGCCCCTTCTACACTGTCATATAATCCAGATTATCAAAGCAGATAATCCACATTATCTGCTTTGAACTGGATTATATGAGTCTAAACTGTCATATCATCCATTTGAAAGCAGACAATCTGAATTTTATATGGCAGTGTAGAAGGGGCCTATGCTACTCACTCACATACTGGTTACATGTATAGATGAACGAGACCACGTGGCAGCAACAAAATGGGATTTACTTTTGAGTAAACATATATAGGATAGTGATATCGAGCTCTTTTGGGAGGGTCTTCCCAGCGGGGAAGATCCCTGGAGATCGCAAAAGGGATCTTTGGCCTTGGTGAGCTGCCAGCAAAAAGCCAATCCAAAGCGCAAAATATTAAGAATTAATCCCACCAGAGGCTGAAGAGGTATCCAGTGACCGAAGCGTTTATTTAGCGATTCAGCTGAAAAGGATGCATTACAGGGATATTTCCTCTATAAGCATACAGTACAGTGATTTTCAGGCATATTTATACAGACAGAACAAAGGAATCCTGGCTTGAATCTCCCGCCCGCCTCCTGTCAGTCCCCTCTGTCCTGATTGGCCGGCTCTGGAACAGCTGGGAGGAGGCTTGGCCGCTGGTCCCACCCTCCCTCCAATCGCCGGCCGCTGTTGCCTCCAGAGGGCCAATCAGAGCCCTCGGAGCGCCTCCAGAGATTGTCCAATCAGCGATCAGGAGGCGGGCTCTCATCTTGACAGCGCAGAGGGGCGGAACGCCTGGGAGGCGTCCGCCAGCTGATTGAACACCTTTTGTCCCTTCACAGCAGGGGAGGCGGATGGGGAAACAAGGGATTTCCTAGGTCCTGATAAAAGATGTGTATATGCAAAAAGGGCGGCTATGGATGGTGTCTGGATCTTCAACCTTGCGGGCAAAGAGGTCCTTTGTCACAAGGGAGCATGCACAAACACCATAATTGATGCAATCAGTCTGCTTTCCGGGCTTTTGGCTGACAAAATCTCTGGCTTTTGTTTGTCTGAACTCTGAAAAACAAAGCCATAGATTTGCCAGTATTTTCCATGCAATGTCAATATGAATGGAGTTCCTTCCAAGGAAATTGGATTTCCTTAACTGTAATCCCCTGGTCACATATTCTTTTATAGGGTAAAGTTCAAGAGGGGAAAGGCAAGGAAAGGGGTGAGGGTGCACCTCATTCCATTACATTCCATATTACACACACTTCATACATATATTCTTTACAGTCTTTCATAACTCATAGATTTCATAGGAAAGATCCCCATCCCAGCGAAGTTTATTAGAAAACCCACAGCAATTAATAAAGGCAATCAGCAGAGTTCCTGAGGTATGATCCTTTGCAACAAGGGCATGCACCCACAGGCGGGGGCCATTCTTCAGAAGCGGCTTGGCTTTTGGAGTTCAGGAGGAAGCCCGTGATGCCAGGGCACCAAGTCAATCAGAAAGGGCAGAAAAAGGTCCACAAAGAGTCCGCAAATGGTGGAGAGTGGGGCAATGTCCTTTGGGGAACTGCATTTCCCTGATCAGGGGCCAGGGTCCAGTGCACAAGCCAGAGAATTCACAGAGAGGAAGCAGGAACCCAGTTATGTGTGCTGGGTCAGGAAGCAGCAGAATCCATAGTCCGGCCCTTGGTGAACTACAAATACTTGGGGGGGAAAGATGCTCTGCATCAAATCCTCCCTTCGAGGCTGGGAAATGGCTACACTCATTTCCTCAAGCCTCGACACTCCCCCCAAGTATCCAGGGCCTCTTTCTAGACTGATTAGATTGTATTCGGTTGATTATTTCGGGGCCCAACTCAAGCAACAACAGCAGGACCCAGCCGGGTGGGAGAGACCAGTGGCAGAATGTTCTTTGGGTTGGAAAGAAGAAAAAAAACTGAAGTGAGAAGGTGAAGACGGTGGAGGCAGGGGATGATGGAGTCGGTGATGGCAGTCAGCATGGAGCACCCAGGGGTCCCGAGTGAGTCCCCAATGGAGAAGGATGGCACATGGTGGAATTCTCCCATCTGGCAGTGGTCCTCAGGCCTCCTGGGGGCGCTGGCTCCTCCCTAGGCACTTGGGGGAGGGAGAAGATGGGGCACAGCCTTGCTACTCCTTCTGGCGTGGCGCCTCCTGGTGACCGCAGACAGGTCCGGCTCTCCATCATCACAGAGACTCAGGGATAGTGTCTAGGACAGTCAGAAAGAAGGTTTACAGCCCCCCCACCCCCCCCTTCCCAGCCCAAGGGTAGTTAGTGGGGAAACAAAAGGGAAAAAAAACTTTCATACCTAGTGGGGGCGTCAGTGGTCTCCTTTGGGCCACCCCTCTGCACAGCTTCTGGAACGGGCAGGGCCTCCTTCCTTCATGGCAGTTGCTGTGGGATCCTGGTTGCTCCTCCTGCGATGGCATTCCCCCGTGGGGGCTCAGATCAGCCCCTAGGGGGGGCTGTCTCTTCTGGGCGGCATGGGGTCTGGTCCTGCTCTCTGTGTGATCCTCCCGTGCCATCTGGGTTCCACACAGGAAAGTCCACAGACCTCCCTTGCTCACCTCGCCCAGGTAGTTGTCCTCAGCGGCAGGAGTGGATTATGGGTCCCACAGTTCGACCAGTTGCTCTTCACTGCGCAGAGGGGTCCCCTGGACCTCGAGGCCCCCTTCATATTTAAGGCAGTTAATGGGATAATTTAGACATACACATACATGCGCTCAGGGAAAGGGGAGGGAGGAAGGGCCAGGAAGGAAAAGAGCATCAGAGGGACTGCGTGTGTGAGAGAGAGAGACTTAACCATAGATGTGGGTGAAATGTCAGGAGGGAATGCTTCTGGAACATCCCTTCCTTAGGGTTTTGGAGAAGGAGGTAAGAGGGAGCAGCAGGATTTCTCTGGGAGATAGAGGAAAGAATTCACAGAATACTGGCTTCTTAGAAGATGGGAGGGGAGGGAGAAGAGAGAGAGAGAGAGAGAAAGGATGGGTTTCAGAGACATTTCACAAGCACATGGAATTCTTTGGTGAGGTCTGGTTCTTAGAGAGGAAAGGGGAAAAGCAGAGAGAGGGAGAGAGAGAGAAAGAGAGAGAGAGAGAGAGAGAGAGAGAGAGAGGGAGAGAGAGAAACCCAGCAAACTTTATTTGGCAAAAGGAAACAGGAGCAGGAAAAAAGGTCCCCTCTTACACCTCCCTTTGCAAGAGGAGAAAGGGAGGAGGGGTTTTGGGAGAAAAAAAAAGGGAAGTTGGGGAGTAAAGAGAGAACAAAGGATAAGGCAGGGACATTGGTGACTACCCCTGAAAAATGGGTTTTGTAGTTGCACAGAAGAGAAGGGGAGAAAAAAGCTCTTGGGTCAGGGAGACCAGGAGAGAGAGAGAGAGACTTTTGCAAGGCAGCTGAGTCACATCAGTGGCAGGGTCTCTCCTGGTGAGGGGAAACACTGTTTATTATAAATAAACAGGCACTGAAGATTCAGCTTTTGAAAGAAAGGGATGTAGTAGCTTGGTGAAGGAGGGAATGAGCAATGCCTCCCTTTTCCATCTGAAGGAAGGAAAAAGGTGGCACAGGAGGAAGCAGGAGAGGAGGAGAGCAAAGAATTTCCCTGATCATTTCCTCAAGGAGCAGTGGAAAAAAAACAAACAGACAGAGGGGCATATGAATGCATCATAAATAGGGAATAGGGAAATGGAGGGGTTGGGAAGGGAAGGAAGGAGTCAGGGAGACTGGGTAAAGGGAAATGGGAATGGGATGGTAGGGGAACAAGCAATTTCTTCCAAAGGGAGAGGGTGAAGGGGTCTGGAGGGGGTTTCCTGGGGGTTGGGGTTCTGTAACCTTCCCCTTGCATGGTCGGAGTTGGTCGCAGCTACCCCCCTTCCGCCTCCCACCGGCACATGGTAAAAAAGCATGAGGCAAAGGCGGTTTCGGCCCTCTTGGCCCCCTCACAGCGATCCGACTGCCATGAGGGGCCACGAAACTCCACCTGCTGAGGGCCCGGAGGGCCACCTCTCCATGCGATTTTTACCCTACTGGCCTGCGTCGGCGACGCAACCCTGCCCCATTCCGCCAGTATCTTCCCAAAAGATGTTTCTGATGAAGCAGGACGTTTGATCCCATAATAACATGCGCCCATCTCTCTTGATAGCCCCACACTGAAGTGGCTAATCAGGGTAGCCCCCCCAACCGCTGGCAGGCTAGAGCCTGAACGGTCCCCTAGCAAGAGAGCCCGAGGCGATCAGCCCTTGGCAGCTAGGCAGTCCGAAAGGGAAGGGCTCCCTCTCCAGCGTAGCTCCAGCCAAGGCCGCAAAAGCGAGCTGAGTTGCTATTCTGGGCCTCAAACGTGGATGTTCGCTACCTCCCGCCAGGAATTTGTTACCGAGACCTAGAGAATCCCTCCCCAGTGGGCCGACTCCGAAGCTGGTTCAGAAAGCCTAGAATCCCCTCCCACCTGGCAGCCAAGGCAGCCCGCGGTTGGCTTCTTACCCGTCCGGACGTTTTCTTCCCCCCTTTCCGCGTCGGTCGCTCCTCTTCCTGGAAGTCCTTAGATCAAGGCTTCCCTGGCGCTCCTTTGTGCTGAAACCCTAGGTCAGAGCTTGGGAGGAAGTGGCTGCGGGAGAATTTGTAGTTTTGGTTAGCTGGTCAAATGAAAGTCCGAATTGGGAGAGGCGCCTCTTTTCCCAAGCCGTTCCTCCTTCGCTGCTGGCCCAAAGAATCAGACCAAGGCGCCTGCTTGAGAATTTAGGCTATAATTTAGTCTGGAACCTCAAGCAGCAGTCCCTTCGTGGTAAAGCCAAATGATATCGAGCTCTTTTGGGAGGGTCTTCCCAGCGGGGAAGATCCCTGGAGATCGCAAAAGGGATCTTTGGCCTTGGTGAGCTGCCAGCAAAAAGCCAATCCAAAGCGCAAAATATTAAGAATTAATCCCACCAGAGGCTGAAGAGGTATCCAGTGACCGAAGCGTTTATTTAGCGATTCAGCTGAAAAGGATGCATTACAGGGATATTTCCTCTATAAGCATACAGTACAGTGATTTTCAGGCATATTTATACAGACAGAACAAAGGAATCCTGGCTTGAATCTCCCGCCCGCCTCCTGTCAGTCCCCTCTGTCCTGATTGGCCGGCTCTGGAACAGCTGGGAGGAGGCTTGGCCGCTGGTCCCACCCTCCCTCCAATCGCCGGCCGCTGTTGCCTCCAGAGGGCCAATCAGAGCCCTCGGAGCGCCTCCAGAGATTGTCCAATCAGCGATCAGGAGGCGGGCTCTCATCTTGACAGCGCAGAGGGGCGGAACGCCTGGGAGGCGTCCGCCAGCTGATTGAACACCTTTTGTCCCTTCACAGCAGGGGAGGCGGATGGGGAAACAAGGGATTTCCTAGGTCCTGATAAAAGATGTGTATATGCAAAAAGGGCGGCTATGGATGGTGTCTGGATCTTCAACCTTGCGGGCAAAGAGGTCCTTTGTCACAAGGGAGCATGCACAAACACCATAATTGATGCAATCAGTCTGCTTTCCGGGCTTTTGGCTGACAAAATCTCTGGCTTTTGTTTGTCTGAACTCTGAAAAACAAAGCCATAGATTTGCCAGTATTTTCCATGCAATGTCAATATGAATGGAGTTCCTTCCAAGGAAATTGGATTTCCTTAACTGTAATCCCCTGGTCACATATTCTTTTATAGGGTAAAGTTCAAGAGGGGAAAGGCAAGGAAAGGGGTGAGGGTGCACCTCATTCCATTACATTCCATATTACACACACTTCATACATATATTCTTTACAGTCTTTCATAACTCATAGATTTCATAGGAAAGATCCCCATCCCAGCGAAGTTTATTAGAAAACCCACAGCAATTAATAAAGGCAATCAGCAGAGTTCCTGAGGTATGATCCTTTGCAACAAGGGCATGCACCCACAGGCGGGGGCCATTCTTCAGAAGCGGCTTGGCTTTTGGAGTTCAGGAGGAAGCCCGTGATGCCAGGGCACCAAGTCAATCAGAAAGGGCAGAAAAAGGTCCACAAAGAGTCCGCAAATGGTGGAGAGTGGGGCAATGTCCTTTGGGGAACTGCATTTCCCTGATCAGGGGCCAGGGTCCAGTGCACAAGCCAGAGAATTCACAGAGAGGAAGCAGGAACCCAGTTATGTGTGCTGGGTCAGGAAGCAGCAGAATCCATAGTCCGGCCCTTGGTGAACTACAAATACTTGGGGGGGAAAGATGCTCTGCATCAATAGTACCATGAAAATCTACGAACTATGCCCTTAGCCAGAAGAAATACAACCCATTAAATATTATTGTGCGCACATCAAGAGCCATTGCTGTCTTTAAGTACTTTTTCTCCATGAAGATTTCTACACAAACTGTTAATGGTTCCATTTTAATTGCTTCCTTAACACATGACAATTTACCTATAATCAGATAAACAAACATTTCCGTTAGTTACATTGATATTTCTGGTTTTAAAATTTCTCAATTACAATTGTTTCTTATGTCATTAGTTTTTAAAGCGGAGCTCTTCCTACTTGGCAAAACGTCAGGATCTGGTAAAAATCTGTGTTTGCAGGAGAATGTTACACATCTGTTATTCAGAGCATTGGGGATGAATATCATGTCTTGCATGGACTACGCACCACCTGGAGGCTTTGCCTTTTCACAGAAATCATCTTCAGCTGTTGTGAAAAAAAATACAGATAAGTTAGTTTGCAAAAACGATTGCTCAGTCCTAGCTCAAATCGATTTTCATGCCATCTGTTAAGAATTAATTTGTTTACATTCCTTTCCCATTTTCTAACTGTACAATGTCAAAGACAAACAAAACTGGACTTTATTACTGAAAAAAATAACAAAATGTAAATTGATGCAAACAGGCTGTGCAAAATTAAAATTTTATAGTCATAGAATCATACAGTTGAAAGACACCACAAGGGCTATCCTGTTTGACCCCCTGACATGCAGAAATACAGAATCAAAGCACCCCCAACAGATGGCCATCCAACTTCAAGAGAATGAGACTCCAGCCCCTTCTACACTGCCATATAACCATATTATCAAAGCATATAATCCACATTATCTGCTTTGAACTGGATTATATGAGTCAACACTGCCATATAATCCAGTTCAAAGATGATAATCTGGATTTTATATGGCAGTGTAGAAGGGGTCTCCATCACACCCCGAGGTATTACTGACAAACAGCTCTTACTGTCAGGAAGTTCTTCCTAATGTTTAGGTGAAATGTCTTTTCCTAGACTGGATCTACACTGCTCTATACTGCAGGAGTTCATCCTGGATTATTTGCTTTAAACTGGATTATATGAGTCTACACTACCAGGCAATGAGGGATAAGCAGATAATCTGGGGGGGGGGGGGAGGTGACTAAATGACACTAGGGGTAAATCTGTGCGGACAAAAACACATGTTTAAAAAATCCGCTTATATCCTGATTCTGGATGGAAAATGTGCATATTTGCATAACTGTATATCCCTGCACTCACAAAAAACACGTACTTTCCTTCCCTCCCCGTGTAGACTGGTCCAGTACACATGCACTTTTAAAAAGCCTGAAACAGATTATCAGCTTATTGCGCTGTCAAATGGACACACAGGTGGCTCAAGGGAAGAACAAGTGGAAAGCAATTAGAACTCTCTGAAACTCTTTATTTTACACTTTATAAACAGAGGTTGAATTAACAATTGGGGGAAGAGGGAGGTTTTTTTAAAAAATCAGTCCATTATGCGCTGGACCTCATATGTGCACATATGAATCTGCTTATATTTATATTAAGATATTTGCATATGTACATATACAGTCAAGTGCATAACGGACTGAATTTTAAAAACCCTTCTGCTGGATGTCCATGTCTGCCTTCCATCTTGTTCCGATACAGAGGAAGCCTGTGAGGACAGTGGAGGACCCAATCCAGGGACTGACAGGTCAGGTCCTGGGGTTTTTTAACTTCCACTCCCCATTTAGAACACTGATTTTGTGCTGTTTGGAAGCGCCTGGGTATCTGATCTTGGGATATAAGGCAGTATAGATCCAACCTTAGTCTAGTCTAACAATTTATGTGGATCTTTCTCCCAAGTTATATGCAGAGGACTAAGATGCATCATATTCACCTCCTTTTTTAGTTTTTCAAACACCATATTATTATTTTTAATCATTTTTATTGAAATATAGTGTGATTACATGGAAAGTGGGGGAATATTGTGAAGGAGATAGAAAAGTAGGAAATGAAAGTGGGGTTTGGGGAGGGGGGGGGGTGGGACTAGGAAGGAAAAAAGATACAAAAAAAGAAAGATTTTTTTTTAAAAAAAAATTAGGACACTCCACAATCCCATGGAGTCTAATCAAAGGTTCTCCTGGGGGAGAGAAAAATAATAACAAAAATAAAGATCAAGATAAAAAATGGATTTTTTTTTAAAAAAAAGACAAAATAAAAGCTTTGGTTGGACTTCCATCTGTTCTTTGAAGATCTTATATATATATATATATATATATATATATATGAAAAGAAAAAAATCTTTCAATCTAAGTAGTCCAGCATGCTTTCCTGCGTTACTGCTATTATAGATCATATTATTGTCCTTCAGGAAATGACCTCTATTTTTTGTTGTTTGAAATAATTTTTCACCAAGTCCCAATTTGTATGTTTCTTTGGTTTTCCTTTGTTCGGCAACAGCTAATATGTTAATTCATCCATATTCATTATTTCCAGTATTTTACTTTGCCATTCTTCTCTTTGTGGTATTTCTTTCTGCCTCCAGTTCTTAGCATATACAATTCTGGCTGCGGTGGTTAAGTAGTTGAAAATAATGTCTTTGTTTTTATCTCCTTTAACATCGAACATTTCCAGCAAGAAGAACTCTGGTTCTTTTTTCAGTCTTATTTCAAGGATCTTTTGTATGTCAATGTAAATTGTATTCCAGAATTCTTTGGCTTTTGGGCATGACCACCAGATATGAAAAAAGGATCCTATTTGTTGTTCACATTTCCAACATTTATTGGATGTATTTTTGTAGAATTTTGAAATCTTTTGTGGTGTAATATACGATCTATGTATCATTTTTAACAGTTTTTCTTTCAGATTGTATGAGTAGGTGTATTTCATTTTTTTTTATTCCAGATCTTCTCCCATTCATCTAAGCGGATTTGATTACCTATATTTTGTGCCCATTTAATCATGGATTCTTTTATTGTTCTGTCAAACACCATATTATTACTTCTGCAAGATATCTTACGTACATGAGGCCTTTTCCTATATATAGATGGCTGCAGTTAGAACGTACCTGTTCCAACTTCAAAATTAGAATTGTAGCTTCCAACAATTCTACAGACAATGCCATTGCTGTTGCCCATTTTTGGTTAAAAAACTATTTTTATTAGTTTTATACTAATTTATGCAATGCTTTTGATATGAAATAAAAATAACTTCCCATCTATTTCTGAACGAAGAATATAAAATCTTCCAGGGCAGTCCTCACTTGCTAGACATTTTTGGAAGCTCTTAGGGCCCTTCCACACTGCCATATAACCCAGATTATCAAATCAGATAATCCATATTATATCCCTTGAACTGGATTATATGATTCACTGCCAGATAATCTGCCAGTTCAAGCCAGATAATCTAGATTTTATATGTCAGTGTAGAAGGAGCCTTAATCTGTAGTCACAGTTTGTTAAACCATACACAGAAAATGTGTGTGTTTATTTCCTTATATTCTTCTGCCACCTGCTGGATAGAATATATATTTGTATACCAGCATGAGAGAAATACTCTTTTTAAAACCTGTTCAAGACTGGGTTGTTGTAGGTTTTTTGGGCTATATGGCCATGTTCTAGAAGCATTCTCTCTTGACGTTTCGCCTGCATCTATGGCAGGCATCCTCAGAGATTGTGCGGTTTGACAACCTCTTAGGATGCCTGTCATAGATGCAGGTGAAACGTCAGGAGAGAATGCATCTAGAATGCAATTAGCCATATAGCCTGAAAAACCTACAACAACCCAGAGATTCCACCCATGAAAGCCTTCGACAATACTATTTAAGACTATTTAATATAGTTTGACAAAAGACTAACAAAAAGAGTAATGCACATAAAACTAAAGATAAAAAAAAACATGTGACAAGAAGACAGGATAATTTCAATAAGACTGAACAAATATCTAGAAGCATTCTAGATATTTCTCTTTTCTCTTTCGAAGGCTAAACTCCCTTCTGCAGTTGTATAAAATCCAGATTATCGGTTTTAAACTGGATTATTAGGCAGTGTAGATTTAGGGCACTCCTACACTGCAATATAATCCAGGTATCAAGACAGATAATGCACAATATCTGCTTTGAACTGGGTTATCTGAGTCCACACTGCTATATAATCCAATTCAATGTGGATTTTATACGGATAATGCAGAGCCTTTCCACACAGCCATATAACCCAGAATGTCAAGGCAGAAAATCTCACAATATCTATTTTGAACTGCCTTATCTGAGTCCACACTGCCATATATTCCAGTTCAAAGAGGAAAATGTGGGGTTTTATTCAGCTGTGTGGAAGGGCCCCCAATTCAAAGCAGATAATGCAGATTATCTGATTTGACATTCTGGATTATATGGCAGTGTATCTGACAAAAAGTCGAACAAGCAAAAGACACAAAGCTGGAAAGTGGAGGAAAGTGAATAAAGGGCAGTCTTAGGCCCCTTCTACGCTGTCATATAAAAACCAAATTATCTACTTTGGATTATATGGTAATGTAGACTCATATAATAAAGTTCAAAGCAGATAATGTGGATTATCTATTTTCATAATCTGGATGACATGGCAATGTACAAGGAGCCTGAAGGTGCATCTAATCAATGCAGTTTGACACCACTTTAGTAGCTGTGATGCAATGCTAAGTCATTGCTCGGACTACATCATGAGAGTTGTAGTTTCATAAGAGCCCCATCTACACTGCCAGATAAAATTCAGATTTTCTGCTTTGAACTGAATTATATTAGTTTACACCAGGGGTCCTCAAACTAAGGCCCGGGGCCCGGATGCGGCCCTCCAAGGTCATTTACCCGGCCCTCGCTCAGAGTCAACCTAAGTCTGAAACTACTTGAAAGCACACAACAACAACAATCCTATCTCATCAGCCAAAAGCAGGCCCATACTTTCCATTGGAATACTAATGTTTATATTTGTTAAAATTGTTCTTAATTTTAATTATTGTATTGTTTTAAAATGTTTTTTGAACTACAAATAAGATATGTGCAGTGTGCATAGGAATTCATTCATGTTTTTCCCCCCGAATTATAATCCGGCCCTCCAACAGTTTGAGGGACTGTGACCTGGCCCTCTGTTTAAAAAGTTTGAGGACCCTTGGTCTACACTGTCATATAATCCAGTTCAAAGATGATAATCTGGATATTATCTGGCAGCTCAGATGGGGTCAAGGTGTTTACTAAGTGTTGGTATCTCACGCAACTCCAACTCCCATAATGCTATAGCATTGAGTCCCATTTGAGTGTCCTAGTGCCCATCTACACAACCACATAACATAGACTATCAAGGCAGAAAATCCCAGAATATCTTTGAATTGGGTTATCCGAGTCCACACTGCCATATATTCCAGTTCAAAGTAGATAATGTGGGATTTTATTCAGTTGTATTTAAGGGGCCTCAGATAACCCAGTTCAAAGCAGATATTGTGGATTATCTGCCTTGACATTCTGCCTTCTGGAACTGGGGGCCCTTCCACACAGACCTATATCCCAGAATATCAAGGCAGAATATCCTACAATATCTGCTTTGTCCTTGGGTTATCTGATTCCACACTCAGATAATGTGGGATTTTCTGCCTTGATATTTTGGGATATAGGGCTGTGTGGTAGGGCCCTGGGTCACATGGCTGTGTGGAAGGGCCCTAAGCACCTTCTGTACAATGTTTGTTTGTTTGTTTGTCTGTCGTGTCAGGACAACCAGTCAAATTATATTACATTTCTAACAGAACAAAGCAAACAAACAGATAAAATACAGCATTTGTGAGTTTGGTAGTTGGTTAAATGTCCTTTGACCAGTATCTGGCCACTTGGAGTGCTTCTGGTGTTGCTGCAAGAAGGTCCTCCATTGTGCATGTGGCGCAGGTTGCATTGCAGCAGGTGGTCAGTGGTTTGCTTTTCTCCACACTCGCATGTCGAGGATTCCACTTTGTAGCCCCATTTCTGAAGGTTGGCTCTGCATCTCGTGGTGCCAGAGCGCAGTCTGTTCAGCGCCTTCCAAGTCGCCCAGTCCTCTGAGTGCCCAGGGGGGAGTCTCTCATTTGGTATCAGCCATTGGTTGAGGTTCTGGGTTTGAGCCTGCCACTTTTGGACTCTCGCTTGCTGAGGTGTTCCAGATAGTGTCTCTGTAGATCTTAGAAAACTATTTCTTGATTTAAGTCGTTGACGTGCTGGCTGATACCCAAACGGGATGAGCTGGAGATGTCTCTGCCTTGGTCCTTTCACTATTGGCTGCTACTTCCTGGCGGATGTCAGGTGGTGCAATACCGGCTAAGCAGTGTAATTTCTCCAGTGGTGTAGGGCGCAGACACCCCGTGATAATGCGGCATGTCTCATTCAGAGCTGTACAATAAGGAACCCCCACGAGGGATCTGAAAGGCCAACGCTCCACTGTGAGCGAGTCCCTTGCGTAGGATGTAGAACTACAGTTCCCAGGAGGCCTTCTGTCGAGGAACGCCGAGGGTTTGAGGCAGCCCCCGCGCACTGCACTCTGGGAAACGTAGTCCTACGCACGGCTCCGCCTTCGGGGTTGTTGGGCAGAGCAGAGGCCGCACTGCACCTGCCTTGCCGGCCACGTGACCCTGGCGGGGGCGGGGATGCCCGCGCGCCAGAGCCTCGTCGGCGTTGCCGTGGAAGAGGTTACTAAGTAACGGTGTGTGTATCCGCCCGCCCCCTTTCGCTTCCCCCTTTTTTTTGTCAACGGAAGGAAGACCAAGATGGCGGCGGTGGCAGCCGTTAGAGTTTCTGTGTGAAGGTTGGGGAGGCTTTTCCCTCAAGCCGCGGAGGCTTTTCCCTCTACAACAAGGGAAAGAGCGCCATTCCCAGGTAAAGCAGAGGCGTTCCTCGCCTTCCTTCCTTCCTTCCTTCCTGAGAGAGAGAGAGAGAGACCCTTCACAACATCTCTGAGGGAATAATGGGGGCGTTGTTTCTCAGTGGGCCGCGGCGCGCGCGAGGCCGTATTTGCATGAAGGGGGCGTGGCCTCGTCGCGGGCCACGCGCTCCTTTGCTTTTCCTTCATTTCCCCCCTCCCGCCTCCGCGAGCGCCTTTGATAGGCTCCGCCTCTTTTGCGGAGGCAGGGTCGGGGGCTGCCTTTGTTGCTAAGGGCGACGGTTCCATCGCCTTTCCTGATTGGCCCACCGCCAAGCTGCCAGTCTTGTTCGTTCCCGCCCACTCCCCTTGCCCTGGACTTTGCCGCCCGTTTGAGGGCAGGCGCGGGCTCGCTGGCTCTGCCCTTTAACTGCTCCCCCCCCCCCCCAAGTGACCCTCCATTTCTGACACAACTTCTAGTTTGGAGGCAGGTAAGATCTTGGCCGTGGTAAGCGGGTGGGGGAAAGCACCCAAAGACTCCTATATTCCGAATGGGGCAGCTCAGCCTCAGGTGGGCCTCTGTTAAGGTTCTGTGTTTATGTATTGTCGAAGGCTTTCTCACAACCTCTGAGGATGCTTGCCATAGATGCAGGCGAAACGTCAGGAGAGAATGCCTCTAGAACATGGCCATATAGCCCGAAAAAACCTACAATAACCCAGTTCTGTTTATGTGTTTTTTGTTGTGCCTTCAGATCTGTTCTGATCTATGGGGTTTTTGTTGGCATTTGGTTGTGTTGCCCCTTTCAAAGGCAAATTCTGAAACCTCTCGATCTGTTCCTAATCTGACACTATGGCCCCTTCCACACAGTTGTGTAAAATCCCACATTATCAGCTTTGAACTGGAATATATGGCAGTGTGGACTGAGGGCCCTTCCATACAGCCATATAACCCAGAATATCAAGGCAAAAATTCCCATAAAATCTGCTTTGAACTGGGGCTCTTTCTACAGTTTCCTCCTGGGAACTGTAGTTCTACATCCTACGCAGGGGACTCGCTCACAGTGGAGCGTTGGCCTTTCAGATCCCTCGTGGGGGTTCCTTATTGTACAGCAGGTGCTAAGGGCCCTTCTACACAGCCATGTAACCCAGAATATCAAGGCAAAAAATTCCACAAAATCTGCTTTGAACTGGGGCTCTTTCTACAGTTTTCTCCTGGGAACTGTAGTTCTACATCCTACACAGGGGAATCGCTCACAGTGGAGCGTTGGCCTTTCAGATCCCTCTTTGAGGGTTCCTTATTGTACAGCAGGAGCTTAGGGCCCTTCCACACAGCCATGTAACCCAGAGCCCTACTACACAGCCCTATATCCCAGAACATCAAGGCAGAAACATCCTACATGATCAGAGTGTGGACTCAGATAACCCAGATCAAAGCAGATATTGTGGGATTTTCTGCCTTGATATTCTGGGATATAGGACTGCGTGGAAGGGCCCTGTGATAACCTAGTTCAAAACAGATATTGTGGGGTTTTCTGCCTTGTTATTCTGGGTTATATGGCTGTCTGGAAGGGCCCTGAGAGGTGCGGAGAAAAAAATACAACAGCTTTATTTGCAAATAAGGCCTGTCAGATGAGCAAAGGAAGAAAGTGCCACACAGAAACCTAGCTCAAGTGGAGCTTTTATAAGATTTCCAAATATGTTTCACACTTTCACACATTTTCCTTTCATATTCCTCTTTACCTTTTTTCTTGACCATAAAGCTTTCATCAGTTGTTTACCTAAATAATTCAAGTAAGCAATTTCCCAACAATTTTTCAATTGCAGGTCATTCAACCCATCAAACACTGTTTGGACTTTCTGAGGCCCCTTCCACACAGCTGAATAAAATCCCACATTTTTTGGCTTTGATCTGGAATATATGGCAGTGTGGACTCAGATAACTAAGGACTCTTCCACCACAGCCCTATATCCCAGAATATGAAGGCAGAAAATCCCACAATATCTGTTTTGATCTGGGTTATCACAATGTGGGATTTTCTGCCTTGATATTCTAGGATATAGGGCTGTGTGGAAGGGGTCCTAGTTCAAAGCAGATATTGTGGGATTTTCTGCCTTGATATTCTGGGTTATATGGCTGTGTGGAAGGGCCCTGAATTCTTTTTGAACTTTCTTCCTTCTCTTTAATGTCTCATGCTTCCATTTGGTGCATTTGTTTAAACTTCCTTCCTTACATCTGAGGGTATTGCCTTCATCTGGCATTTATTGCCTGGTCTCTCTCTCTCCCTCTCTCCTCCCCTTCCTGTGGTATTTCCCAGGCCCTTCAGTTGATTTCTCTACATGACTAAAAGAGACTATTTATTAATCAAACCGTCATCTCTTAATACTACTTATTTTTCATATTACTTAAATCAGGTCCTTATCCCCTTCAGTTTGCCATCCTCTTCCTCAGAGACTAAGAGGATATGTCTTGCCCAAGAACACTTGGTGGGTTTCTGTTTTTTTTATTGTGTCAGAAGCGACTTGAGAACATACTGCAAGTTGCTTCTGATGTGAAAGAATTGGCCACCTATAGAGACATTGCCCAGGAGATGCCCGGATGTGTTACTATCCTGCTGGGAGGGTTCTCTCATGTCACTGCAAGCTAGAGCTGACAGATGGGAGCTCACTCAGTCTTGCAGATTCAAACTGGCAACCTTCAGGTCAGCAGTCCAACCAGCACAAGGGTTTAACCCATTGCACTACTGCAGCTCCAGTGGATTTCTATTCATACAGCATCTTAAAATAGCTGTTTATTTTTTAATGTTGGTTATATATATTATATAGTAACTTACCATCATGCATAGGATATACAGCATTCTGACCAATGCCTCCCATTTAAAGCTGTCTTCCTTATATTATCTGAGCTATTTATCACAGAGATCCATGTCATTAGCACTGAAATTTAGCTGTGGACTTTTAAAAAACTTTATATTATGCAGTTGGCAAATTTTTGCATACAGTAACTAATGTAAAGCTGAATATGTTACTTAGATCTACACCACCACTGTAGAAAATACCAATCTCTATGTGTAGCAATCACAGTGGAATTAAAACTTCATGGATCAGATAAAATGTGCTGTAGTCCAAAATATATCACAATAAAAATGTTAATACCTTTCCATCATTTTGGATTTAGCTGATTAAGATGCTGCTTCTTGCTGATTGTTTTTAAGGGATGTTGTTAACTCTGATGCATGGTTTTAAATTGGACTGATAAAAATATGTGCAAAATATCTACCAAGTCAAACTAATAGTTGAAGAGGAACATTGCTACTTTTGAATAACAACTGGGATTGTATTGTTTTTTACATGACATGTGAAATTGGCATGGTGTCTGAGTCCCTGGTTGCATTGGCTTGGCAGGAGCAACTGTGCCTCCATTATTATTCAGCATGGGACAAACCATATGTGGAAGAGAATTCCTAGTGTCAGGTTATTGGGATAACTATTAAAGATAGAGCCAGTATTTTAGGAGCCTGATCCCATGCGTATAGCAGGCTTCAGTTCCTAGGAAATACTGCCTTTTGACTTTGAAGAACACTTGTGCTATATCATAATAACTAATTACTATAAGTAACAACTATATTTTAGCAACATTTACCTGTAATTTTTCTAATAAAACAGTTACCTTTTAGCAGCATTCCTGAATTAATTCACCCTCTTTTGTCCAACCTCCTGTCTTGAAACAGTATCTACTGGATTGCAACCATAGGGTATCATATTTTTTCTTTAAACATTGGCTATGCCCTTTTGTTTGTGGCAGTTCATAAGGTGATAAAAGAGTTCTTGTGGCTGATCTTAGATACTGACAACACCTATTGGAAACTTGCTTTTCACAGTTTGATATTACATTACTGCCCGTATTTGATGATAGCAGTTTATTTAGAGAATTGAATTGAGTTGTGTCTGTGGCTTTCCATTTCAGGTAAGTTGGTGTAGCTCATAGGAAAATTCCACGTGCTTGTTAATGGTTCTGTGATACCTAATTTTGAAAGGGCATTTTTGACTTTTTTTTGTATTGTAAACACATTTTAAAAGGAATGTCTTGTAATGCTAGCACTTTCATTATTTCTGTTTAGGGTTCTGGCACTGAAAACTTTAACACACACAACTCCCATTTTAATGAGATCATAAGGTTCAAGTTTGCTCCCACATATCCAGTGGTGTGTCTCATTGAACTGCAGAATTGTCTTCCAAATAAACAGATTTCACTGAAAATGTATCAGAAACAGGACTCTGATATTTTGTCAGTATTTTTCTGCAAGAGTAAAAGTGAAAAGTTGGAGACATTTTAGTATGCATTTCCATTCATCATAGGTTTTACTTGGTACTAGTTGATAAGGAACCACATATCTATCCAGGAGATTAGTGCCAACCTGTGTGGCATCTTGTAACTTCTAATGGAAGTGAAAGAGCATGACAGGGCAGCAAAGCTTTTATAAGAGGATTCTTCTGAAAATAGCTTCTAGGAAGATGAGAATGAAGTCAGAAAAGCAAATAAAGAATGTATAAATATTCTTAATCACATACACATGTAATCTTTCTAATTCAAGATATATCTTATACAAACAACAATGATAGACAACTGCAATAGATACTAGGGGGCATATTTCTGTCCTTTGAACTCTATGTGAGCCCACAGAACCTGCCCAGTATGCAATCACCAACTAAAATAAATGAGTGTCAAAAGTTAATTTCCAGTTTTGAAAAATTGATGTTTAATTATATATGCTTATGTGTGCATGGATGCAATTAATTTAGAAGATGAATTTCTGTTCTTAGAAACTTCCAGGAGTTTACCTTAGGAGCAGTCTGTCAAATTTGAAAGGGGTCAAGACCTGCAAAGATCGCCTCAGGAGGTGACATAGGGCCCAGGGCAACCCTTGCTAACTCTTGTTGTAGAAGTCATTATTACTACTCCTTAAGAAAAATGATGAAACTTTGATGAGGCTTTCTGTATGAATGTTGTTGCTATCTTTCAGCCCAATATTTCTTGAAATATATTTATTTTTAGGAAGTAATTTTTAAAACTGGCCCAAAGAGTGGTTTGATTTTTTTCCATTAAATAAGCTTGTGTTTATTATGATCTGTAATTAAATTAGTAGAACATTGCATAATAGTCAAGTGGGTCAGGTGAGATATAATGGAAATTGTGTTTGTTTTGTTATACAGGTGAAAGCACCTGTATAGTCACAAGACTGATAATGTTGCAGGAAAACAGGGGTTCCTGTTACATGTGAACTGGCTTAGTGACTAAGCTTAACTAGAAGAGTGATTCACTTAAACTGTGTGTTTTCTCTTGAAGGTAATTATTGTTAGCAGTTGATTATACAACATGGCAGCTGGAGGTGGTCCTTTTGAAGAAGGAATGGATGATCATGACTTACCCAATTGGAGTAATGAGAGTCTTGATGATCGATTGAACAATACGGTAAAACTACAATTCTTGGTGTTTGTATTAAAATATAATATTATAATATTAAGCTGTTATGTATATTATATGTCATAGTAAACCCTTTTAACATTTATAGTGTTTATAATCAATAAATTGTGGTTCTTTTCATTAGGATAGCTAAAGATAAGCATGCAATCTATTTTAGTGTGCTGTCCAGAGTTTTTGTAAATGATAGTGTCCTGCTGTCTTGTTTTAAATGGAAAATATAATACAATTTAATTTAAATGCTTCTTATTTAGTGTGGGTTTTTTTTGCTAAGAATCAGTAGCTTCGGATAATAATTTTTTATTCAGTTATGGCAATAAAGTTTATTTTTATTTTGTGAATGTGTGTATTATTTGTTTTTGTGTGTGTTTAGAGCTGGGGCGGTCAACCAAAGAGACCAAACAAATCTTCAGAAAAAAACAAGAAAAAAGTTTCTAGTGAAAGTGAAACAAGACTTACTAATGACATCTCTCCAGAATCCACTCCAGGAGTTGGACGAAGGAAATCGAAGGCTCCTCATAGCTTTCCTCATACAAGATATATGACTCAGATGTCTGTCCCAGAGCAGGCAGAACTAGAAAAACTTAAACAAAGAATAAACTTCAGTGATTTGGATCAGGTTTGTGTTTGTACTCAAAAGAAAAATGTGGTCCTGAAAGCCTATTAATATTGTTTATGTTATTTTAAGAAACAAGGTGATTATAACTTGAAAGCATATATTATGTTTGTGTGCATAGATTTAATTGGTTGTAACTAGATTCTGGACCTGTATGTGCATAGGGTTTAATGCATTTGTTTGCATCGCCCATTTCACTTGATTATAATACTTTTGATTCACACTTTTAAAATGCATTTCCCCTCAGTTACATTTCTAGAGATGCAACAGGGGTTTTATAGCACATTTATCACAACTGTAACTCTTAACCTTGGAAGGAAGTGTCAATGTGTCTAGCTCAGGAATGCTGTGTTTTTTTACTTGTTCCTTTAATAGGGATTGAGGGCAGGTAGAAGTAGAAGATAGCAATGCCTTGAATGCTACCTCAGGTTGCAAGCTAGAAAACATGACCAGATGTGTGTCTTGTCAGTTGGTTCACCTTCCATGTTCTTTTGATAAAAGAGTCAGCATGTGTTTGTGTGTAAAACTGGCAGTTGTCAAAGGGTCCTGATGTTTGTTCTGCCATCATCTCATAACTCAGACTGATAAGGAACTGGGATAATAAAATGAAGCTATGGATTACATTGCATTTGGCAACTTTTCAGTTCAGTCCTCTGCCACTATTCTTACCTGTAGCTATGGTAAACAAGAGAATAGAGAACTGGGAGAACTAGGATGGGCAATGAGAAGGGCAGGACAGGAGCTAAACTCAAGCGGTTGAAGTAGGGGATGGGCAACTCTAGACTGCATTCCTATATGTATTTTATGATGATACATTATTCAATAGCTATCACTTATTTGTTCATATTTTTATCTCTAGATTTGAAGAACCGTAGATTATATTTAAAAAATGATTTAAGTAATTTGTTGATATTTTATTCTTGTAGAGAAGTATTGGAAGTGATTCTCAGGGAAGAGCAACAGCTGCTAACAACAAACGTCAGCTAAATGAAAACAGAAAGCCGTTCAACTTCCTCTCACTACAAATTAATACTAACAAAGGCAAGGATGGTGCTACAAGTTCTCAAACACAGGAAACTGCTGGTTCATCACAATATAAAGACTTAATTACAGCTGCCTTGAGTAAGGATTTGCTGCAGAATTGTCCTGTCTCAATTGAAGAAGATGGAAGAGGTGAACCTGCAGTGGACAGTAGTCAGGTATGGTTTTTGCTTCATGTCTCTGATTCATGTAGAAACAAAATTTGAGTAGAATGTGTAATTGTTGTGTTTCTTACAATACAAACTTTTTTCAAAATTTTATTATGAAAGGGAGGCAACATTTAAGAGTGTGGTTGAAGGTGTTCGTGGCCGGAATCACTGGGTTGCTGTGAGCTTTCCGGGCTGTATGGCCATGTTCCAGAAGCATTTCCTCCAGACAAGAGGTCTTTCTCCCACCCTGGACATTCTACAGATATATAAACCTCACTTGCCTAGTTTCCAGAGACCCCTCAACCTCTGAAGATGCCTGCCATAGATGTATGTGAAATCTCAGGAGAGAATGCTTCTGGAACATGGCCATTCAGCCCGGAAAACTCACAGCAACCCATTATTTAAGAGATCATAAGCTATAAGACTTGGAAGATAGTAGTATATCAGTCAAACAATTTTGCAATTTTGGTTTTTTTATGCAAGGATACATTTTTTTATTGAATCATGATTTGCTTCTAGAGTAGTGTTCACAAACCAGACACCCTCTTTACACTTTGAACTTCAGTCAGAACCCCCAGTCAACATGACTAATGGTCAAGTTGTAACAGTAGTAGTCCCCACCTTCTGCATGGCACCATGTTGGGAAAGCCTGCTTGAGAGACTTCAGGACAGCTAACCAAACAAGTTATATGAGTAGAAATGAAAATGTAGGACTTGGGCTGATTGAATTTCTGCCTTTAACATTTTAATTTTTTCATACATTCTTTGTCTATGTATGCTTAACTGGGAGTAACCTCAACCCAGTGATGATGATGATGATGATGCTAATAACAGTAATAATAATAATAATAATAAATGAGATTGAACTGTTAGCAGTCACACAAAGAGATGCTTATTAATGTTATAAGTTATTTATATAATTATCCACATATATCCCTATATTGGGGTGGTAAATGTGGAATTCCATTTGTTGACTTGAAAAGCAGCTATTTTTAATGTTAAATGGTGCAGGCGAGTGCTGGATCCTATTTAAAAGGAGAATAGCTACCCAAGGGACTTACAAAAGAAGTAACTGACTTTGTTTATCTTTCCCTTTCCTTCTCTTTTTTGTTTTAAGAAAATGGGCTATCTGGATGAGTCAAAGACTGCATGGAACAGTGTAGCTGGGTGCACTTTACCCATCCTGACTTATATCCTTAATTCACTAGCTTAGATTTGAGTTTAGCTTACAAGGTTACCATAAACTTTGTGTTTCGTTGTGGTGCTCTTGTTGTCCTACATGAACATATCTCATGCTGGATTTCTAATAGTAGAATGGGCGTTTTAAAAAAAACTGGATGGGGTGACCACCCTCTCAGAAAACTTTTGCACAGTCTATAGGGCAACCACTAGCAGATCATTACAATTGACCCTGAAGTCTTTAACTCTGTATATATCTGTTACTGTCTTGTAACATTTTCAGATTGTGAGCAGATTAGTTCAAATTCGTGATTATATTGCAAAAGCCAGTTCCATGCGAGATGATCTTGTTGAGAAAAATGAGAGATCTGCTAACGTTGAACGCTTATCACATCTCATAAATCATCTGAAAGAACAGGAGAAATCTTACCTGAAATTTTTACAGAAGATACTAGTAAGTTTGAGAATTTAAATTATCTTTCAACTCTATACAAACATTCTTGGAAATAGCATGGTGAATGAGTTTATTATGTAGCAGTTTCCCTTTAACTTTCCCTTTATTACTCCATTTATATAGTTTTTTGTTTATGCCACTAAAATATTCCAGGCTAGAAAGAATGAGGAGGAGGATGGTCGAACTGTAGATTCAGCTGTGGGATCTGGTTCTGTAGCTGAGAGCACATCGCTAAACATAGATGTGCAGTCTGAAGTTTCAGATACAACGGTAAGCTGCTTTTTAGTAATTAAGGTAGTAGCAAATATGCTTTCTTCTGCAGATAAATGTTTTTATTCTGAATCTTACTTCAAGAAAAAAAAATAGCAAGCTAAAAGTCTTGACATTGTTTTTATTCTGAATCTTACTTCAAGAAAAAAAATAGCAAGCTAAAAGTCTTGACAGTGTCATAGAGAATTTAATTATTTTAAATCAGATGTGGTTAGATCCTAACTACCATGAAACTGAGAGCATTGTTTCACTTTCACCATCCCCAATTTGGCCTGTTTGGGAACAAGTCTCCCAAGGTTACAAACCCCCTGGGGTGGAATCTGTTGCAGGGCGTTGCAGCAGGAAAGGGAAATTGCTCAGTATAAAAACCCTCAGATGCTCAAACAGTTTTTACTTATTTTATGCTAGGAATAGTTAATGGATACTCACTGCTTAATAAAATTTGCCTAATGTAAAAGGTTCCAGGCTTAGAGAGACCTCACCCTCTTCTAGAACATGCAGTCTACACATTTTTCAGATTGTGGCATTCTAATGAACTCTTGATAGGTGTGAAATTGGACCCCTCTGACCATACATTCTTAATTGTTTATAACTTTCAAAGTGTTATCTTCAAATCTATTTATTTGAAGTTGTTCCATTCCTTGCCTATTGTGTTCTCTGTTGTCTGCTAAAATAATTCAGGTATCTGATAATGTGGTTTTCACTTCAAATGCAATCCTATATTTATTTAGAGGTAAGCACCACTGACCTCCATGGGACTTACCCTTAGGTGAGTGAAACTAGACGCTTCTCTCCATGTTTCTGCTTAAATTGGCACACACAAATATTGTAAATGTAACAAGCCTGAAAAATGAGCATAGAGAAACCTTAAAACTCCAGGATTTCTTTTTCTGAATCGGCCATGACACAGAAGAGGAATTGTTTGGAATAATATCCCCCATCTCCAAAAGTCACAGTTACTTGATCTTGGTTACTATTTCCTACTTTTCCCTGCCTGCCAATTTTAAGAAACATCTACACTGTAGAATTAATGCAGTTTGACACCACTTTAACTGCCGTGACTCAGTGCTATAGAATCCTGGGCTTTGTAGTTTGGTGGGACGTCACCACTCTCTTATTGTAGTTCCACAAAGCTAAAGGCCTTGAAGACTACAACTTCCATGATTCCATAGCATTGAGACATAGCAGTTAACATGGCAGGGACACTGTGATTCTCAAGTGTAAAGTACTTTTTCACTCTGCTTCTACAGATTTTTTTCCCCTCTGAGATGGAAGAGTAGATGAATCATTTAACAGCATCTTTATCACCCTAATATTTCTCTCACTATGCCCTAATAGTTTCTGACCTTCCTAAATTTATTCTGTTCTCACTTAAAATTAGCTGTTCAATGTGTGCAGTTATTGATGAGGTGAGAACAAATGATCATGGCCATAACAACAACAACAACAACAAACTTTATTTATATCCCACCCCCTCTCCAAACAGGACTCAGGGTGGCTTACAGAAAATAAAACACAGTACCAAAACCAAAGCAAAAATAATACATAATACATGAACAGCAATCTCAAAAATCTAACAGAAAAGAAAATACAATACAAAAACCAAGGCAAAAATAAAAACATAATACATAAACGGCAATCTCAAATCCTAATAGACTAACATAACAATAACACAGTAGAAAATAACATGAATTTTAAAAAATTGCTGGATTTTGTTGGTGCACTACATTGAACAACATACAGCAGCTTGTGTCATATACAAGGAAATAATTGGTTTTGACTAGTCTATCGTTCAATGGTGGCTATACCTATGGCCTTTTTCTTGATCTCTCCACAGTGCTGTAATTATGTTGCTGTTTTGCCTTGACAGGATGCTGGCCTGTGTCCTTTTGTAGTTGGTAGAAAATAATTACACAGGCAAGAAGAAGTATTTATGGTTCTTGGAAGTTCCAAGTTGGGCCATGGGTGTTAAATTAGAATATTGTATCTCAAAAACAATTCAAATGGTGAATTTTGTTTTCTTTGGAAGCTTGTCTCTAGTGATAAAATAGTAAATTGTTCAATACTCTTGAATTCTAGTTGAAACACTGAACAATATTCAGTTGGAAACTTATTGGCATTTAATTGGGCACTATGGTTTCCTACTCTCTTTTGTGAAGTGTAATGCTTTGTATGAATGAGATTTTTCTGCATAAACATGTGGCAGTAATGTATTGGAAGAAACAAGTTGTGAGTAATAGTAATTAGATTTTAAAAAGTAAGTAGCCACATTGCTACTTTGTAAATGATCCACAAGCTTAAAACATTACTGGGAACATAGTGGGATAGCCATTTCTGTACAGTTCTGACATTGCTGCTGGTAATGTATAAATTAGGTTGTCACGTTCTTAATGTTTTCTTTCTTTTACAGTCTGGGGTTTGCTTGGACAGATTTTTAAATAGTAGAAATTCAAATAATACATTACTAATAATACAAGAGAAATGTTCAGGTGTCAGTCGTGTCCACAGAAGGTGTATTTAAAGTAGGAATCTTTGTTAAATTTCCAGTCTGATTCTTTCAGGTTTGTGGGATCTGATGTTTGAGTTGTCCCCCATGCCTCTACTTAATCTAGTCACTTTTTGGGTTGTCTGTCTGCCAAACCTACAAATTGCCTATTCAGTTTTTGGGATCTTGGAGCAATTGAGGGATTTTGTAGAAGGAGCTGCAGTAATAGAAATTCAAAGACACTCTTGTTCTCCTGCATAACTGTTAATCTGTCCATTTCGCAAAAAATAAAATAAAAATCTATTATACGGTATATAGACATAGCTTAAATTGGCTGTTAGATTAACAAATAAAATAGTTGAATAGATCTGTAGTTTTATTAGCTTAATAGCTATGATTAGCAGAAGTATGTACTTACAGTCTAACTTACTAAACTATTTGATAAAGGAAGCATCTTTTAGCCTGGGACCTCGACCCGGCATTGAGGACAAACTAGGGAATTCAACTTCTCAAGGACAGGTTTCAAACATGGATGATACAGGAAGTCCAAAAGTGAGATGTGACAGAGCTGCCCTGAATGGCAGCTGGCCTAGTAGGATTAATAACCAAGAACCTGGATTGCCCTCAAAGGTACACTTATCAGATTTTGCCTTGGAAAATTTACAATATAGGTATTAATGTGGATTCTTTCCTCCCACATAATTGTTTTTATTTCAAATCTATACATGCATTAATCAACTGCTTTAGCCCTTATATAGATGATCTTTCTTAATACTTATTGATAGTTAATAGGCAGTCTGTTTTAATGATTTATAAGGATTAATTGCTTAGAATTAGTCATCACAAACTACAATTTTAAAACTGTTTAATCTCCTTTCTCAATTACTCTGTCACAGCACGATTCCCATTTGCCATCATGCCAAACTTGATTCATAAGTCTAACATGCTGTTTACATTTTGTTCTACATATGTGTGTGTGTGAACAAGAACATTTCTCTGATGTAGTGTATTAACCTTTTTGCAATCAAAATTATTCATTTTGTTGGTGAAAATAGTTGCTCAGTTCTAAATGTCACCTTTCAGTACTATGGATTGTAGACAGACTTGCTTTTCTGCAAATGGAAAATGTAGTGAATGTTCTTGCTTTGTGATCTAGATGTTCCTGTGGGGAGAGGGGAGGAAACTGATTTCCCCCAGTTTCATCTTCCTCTCCGCTCATAACCACCAAACTTGCTGTTATGGAAGGTCCCCAAGTCTAGTTGCTCTCATCTGGAAGATTTCCCTTCTTCTTCCTGTTGCATTAAAATTGTGATTTGATTGGCCTTCTTTGGATGGCTTTCTTTTTTCCTTAATGTTCATAGTATTGTTAGTGTTGCGACATCACAGTGCTGGGAGATAGATACAAGACAGTAGGACTTGAATGTGCCCTGGCTGGATGATTCTCCTTTGTGGTTGTACAAAACAAAAGCAGTGGTTGTTAAACTTTTTCATTCACTCATTCTTAAAGCAGACTCTAAAAAGTAAGGGCCTTTTCACATTAATATGGCAGTGCTGTAAGCACTTATTTTGGAAAGAGCCCCAACTAAACACAGTGGATTACAATGTATGTAACACTGTTCAGTATTGGTGATTTTATTGAAATAACGTACAAGACATAGTCAGATTTTTTTTTAAAAAAACTGAATATAAGTAACCTTGGCTAATGAGCTATTGGCCATGAGGAAAGGGTGACAAATATACTTGATGATCAGTGTATAAAGTAAGCTTGCAGTGCATTATACATTTGTATTAATTGCATTTATCTTTTTTGCATTACTGTCTGTTTTCTAAACATTTATTTTCCAGGCTAGAGATCCTCAGCAAGAAGCTACAGAAGAACTTGTAAATTTAAAGAAGCAGCATGATTTACTAAAGAGGATGTTACAACAGCAGGAACAATTGAAAGCTCTTCAAGGGAGGCAGGCTGCCCTTCTTGCTCTACAACATAAAGCAGAACAGGCTATTGCTGTCATGGATGATTCCGGTATGCTTTTGTTATATACCCAAACAGAAGTTCTCAATCAGTAACACAGACCCACCCCCCCTCCATTTCTCTCTTGGTGTTGCATCCCAGTTCAAGAAACGAGACCATAAGATTAAATCCACCACACTGGACTGTAGGAAAAGCAATCCTTGTTTATTGATGAAAAATTGGTTACAAAAGAAAGGTAAATGCAAAGTCAAAAAGCCACAGAAAAACACAGCAGTCAGTAGAATCTCTGAACTTGAGCAAAATTTCAAAAGCCACAATACAAGAACCAGGAACCTGTTAGTCTTTTACTAACCATGAACTTGATAAATACAAGCCTCTGGGATTACCGGCCATGAAACACAGGAATTCTGCCAAGGCACAGCCACAGTCCCAAACGTTGCTTGATCTAAAGAGGCACCCGGCAGGAGGCCTCTTAAACCAAAGAAGCTATTCTTTGAAACGCCCCTTGACTTTGGAGCCTGGGCCTGTCTCTCCTGTAAATGAAGTGACCTTCGTAGAAACTGGGAAATATTTCTGTCTCTAACTATCTGTTCTCTTTGGTCCTCATTAAAAACCCCAGGTGGAGAGATATCACGGCTAGTTTCCAAAACATTTTCCTCCAGCTGTTGAGTTTCATTTTCATCACCGTTGACCTCTGTATCAACAACAGATTCCACACTGTCAGGGTCAGGGAGAGCTTGCTCAGTTGGAAAAACTATCAGAGAATCCGGTTCACACAGATCAGGATCAGGCTGAACCCCAACACCAACACTTGGTGTTTGGTTTTGTGGTCTGTTTTTGGGGGGTGCTGATTTAGAAAATTGCATTAGATAGACTGCATCAGCTCTAATTTCTTAGAAATGGTTGTGGTTTTCTATGGGTGAGCAGTTTGCGACTGGTAGTTGGCATATATTCTGTATCTCAAAAGCTAGATCTGATAGGGGAAAACTGGTGTCATGTTTGGAATCAGCACGTCAAATGTAAGAACCATCAGCAGTGAAATTGTGTACATTATTTTTCCGGTGCTGTTACTTAAAAATGAGAAATTTACTCAAAATTGCATCCCAACTAACTTATTTATTTACCACACTTGTACCCCACCCCTCTCATCCCAAGGGGACTTTAGAGCGGCTTTACAAAGGCAACAGTTTGATGCCACACATATACATATTGATAAATAAACAATATATTAAAATTCAAAACAATGAAAACCATCAGCATTAAAACATCAGTTAAAATCACGCTATCAAGTCATACTCCAGGGCCATTCCATTCGTCATTGTGTTATTTCGTAATGTCTTATTACATTGCTCCAATTTACTTATCCAGAAGCCAGTGTAATGTCCTATTATGTATATAATAACCAAGAAGTATTTGAGGTATGATAGTGGGGAATAATGTATTCCATGTCTTGTTGGAAGAAGCTATACAAAAGGATGGTTTTATATTCTTTTACTGTTCAAGAAATCGGGGATGACATGGCCATCATTTTGGTCTCATGTTAGTGATCCAAGGTTACTCCTTTAGTTGACACTGTTTTTGGCCATAATAGAGCTTTTTCTGAGCTGTATTTTCTTTTAATTTCCCAGCAGCTGCTTCTGCCTTTATTGATGCTCCAGTAGTGGTCCCTAAAGATGGAGATAAAACTGCTAGAGGGGTTCAAGGTAATGTAGACTGGGCATGTGTAGCGGCTGTCTTGGCTACTTCTATTGATTGCATAGAGAGGATAGTATAAACTTAGTTCAACCCATGCTGGGAATTGTATTTCAGCAACATCTTGGGGGTGATCAAACTGGGTTTAGATCATCTATATTTATTTGTCGTGTCAGGGCAACCAGTCAATAGATAATCTATGATCTTGATGTTACTGCACTCCGCTAAAAAGCCACCCTGGCCTAATGACTAAAGACATTCATTTTCATAGCTCATAAAGTGCAGTGTTCTCTGGAGTCAAAGGAGATAATTGTGCACTCTATTAGGACCAAAGAAAATGCATCCTATACTTTGGGATGTACTTCCCCACTGGACACATGCATTTCTCATGAAGATTAATCTGGTGGGACGGAAACACCCTGGGGCAACTTAGTTTAGAGAGGAGTCTTCAGTTGTGAACTTTTAAAATGTGCCTGCACCTCCCATTGCCGTAAAGTTTCAGCAGCATGCCTCCCTTAAAAGCTAACCCATGTCTCCATTAAGGGACTCTTTGAGTTATCTGCTGTATATTTTGACATGGTTGAGCTTGAGAAGGAGCCAAGTGGCACTAATGCTAGACCAAAAATTGTGGTCATCCGATCCCTGCTTTTCTGGGTAGAAAAACTTACCCCATCCTTTTAGATGTCTTCTTTAAACTAGACCAGAAGAAATCTTCTGTGTGCATTCTCTAGTGTGATTAGTAATCTCCCAAGATATAAAGACCTTTTTTGTATGATGTTTTGCATTGTGAGCCAATCAGTTTTTCTAAAGTAGAAAAATATTTTTCAGATATTTAAAATGTTTCTGTGTTCCATACTGGAGCCCCCGGTGGTGCAGTGGGTTAAACCACTGAGCTGCTGAACTTGCTGACCGAAAGGTTGGCAGTTCGAATCTGGGGAGAGGGGTGAGCTCCTGTTGTTATCCCCAGCTTCTGATAGCTTAGCAGTTTGAAAACATGCAAATGTGAGTAGATCAATAGGTACTACTTCTGCAGGAAGGTAACGGCACTCCATACAGTCATGCCGGCCACATGACCTTGGAGGCATCTAGAAATGGAGATGAGCACCACACCCAAGAGTCAGACATGACTAGACTTAATGTCAGGGGAAACCTTTACCTTATATTCCATAGTTCATGATATGATTGCATTTTCTGTACCTTGGCACCTTGGCCTACTTTGATTGAAAAGGTTATCTTTTCTAATACATGTTGTTTCCTTATCCTATCTGTAGTGGTAACAGAAACCACAGGTAGCATTTCAGGAGTGAGTCTAACTTCTGAGCTGAATGAAGAATTGAATGACTTAATTCAGCGCTTTCACAATCAGCTTCATGATTCTCAGGTAACCCCTTTTATGTATGGACTATACAGGTTTTCCTCAGTTAACAAAATATATGTGTTCAACAGTATTAATATTTTAACAGAAAATTTGGTTCCAGGGAAGAAATAACCTGGAAAGAATAGAGATTGGTCCATATACCACAAAAACAGAAGAAGTGTTCAATAAGCTTCAGCATTTTATTCAAAATCAAAAATATGCATGTGAAGAATAAAACAACTTGATCAGACAAACCTTCAGTAAATAAAGAAAAAACATTTAAGATTGATGACAGTAGAAGTTTGTTCATTCTAGCTCAAAATTTACTTTTTTTTCCTTTGCATTGTTTACACATATTACACATATTTCTGTAGCTTGACATTGCAAGGTTGTATTTTCCCATTCTTCCTTTACCACTAGTGTCTTGATGCTGATGCTGAGAAATGTCCAGCTGCACAGAGGACAAAAAGAAATGGGACTAAGGCATAAGAAGCTTCACGCCTTGTGTATGGGACTTCTAAAACCTTTGTTTTAAAAATAGACTAATAAAAGAGATATATAAAAAGGTTTCTCAGAGAACTAGCTGAGAAGTGTCCATCAACAAGGACAGATTCTTGACCTGGAACTTGAGTTGGTTTAAAATGTATTAACAGAGCAATTATTTGATCCTTTAAAAGAGTGAAAAACCATGGGATGCTAGTGGCTGCATGGAACCCCTCCAGAGATATTTCCCCAAAATTCACTCAGTGTTTACCCCCAAATGTTTCCAGACACACTCTAGAGGACATGTGGGCTTATTTTGCTTTTTGGGCCCTTTTTAGGAGAGGCTTTTTCTTAGCAGGAAGTGATTTGAGGATGGAGTGAGTGCTTTTCTTTTGGCAAGACTTTGTAGCAGAACCGAAGAAGAGAAAGGAGTCAATAATTAAATGCCTGATAATCATGTGACCTCTGCCTCCTGCCAGCCATGAAGAAAGATAAGCCATATGATCATAAATTGCTACTTTGAACACAGAATGACTTAAAAAAAACAACATTCCATTATCTTCTAGTCACAATCCTTTAATAGACTGAAGCAGAAAAAGATTGAAAGGTGGTATGATTTGTGTTTGAGTTTACATTTGCAGTGTTAAAACACTGTTATATAAACCACTTTAAGCTGCGTTATTGTAAGCTGCCTTGATCCCTCCAAATAAAGATGATAAAGATGATATATTTACTTTTAGGTTCAAGCGGTGCCAGATAATAGAAGGCAAGCAGAAAGTCTCTCTCTTACCAGGGAAGTTTCCCAAAGCAGGAATTCCTCCATGTCTGAGCATTTGTCTGAAGAGAAAGCACAACTCTTTAGTAAGATGATAGCACTGCAGGGTAAAAAGCAAAAAATGGACAAATTGCTAGGAGAATTGCATACGCTTCGTGACCACCATCTTAACAACTCATCTTGTAAGTATTGTGCAGTTTTATGAATTCCATTTTGTGCTTGTATTATTTTAAGGTGATGATACAGTCTAATGGTGCAAACTTTCTGTGAAGTTTTTAGTTGATATTTGAATGTATAATCTTGAGATTTGAATTCCCGCTTAGGTTCATTTTCCTACATAAAGTTAGGAAAACTGTTTTTAGAAGCAAGTAAGGAAGGGGTATTGCATATTTGTATATGCACATGTTTTAATATATATACACAGAAGTTACCATAGTTGTCCCTAACCATTCAGACTTGATAGAGCTACCTATTCAGATTTCTTCTATTTTCTTGACTTCTTTTCACAGAAAGTAATGTGTTGATTTTATGCTTTTACAATGCTGTTGCAAGGCTAAACATCATATGTTTGCAATAAGTTAGAGCATATGCCTCCAAAAATAAATAGCAGAAATTCATTTTCTAGCAGTTCAGTTGACGTTAAAGCATTTCTTTGTAAATAGGTTAAGTTGATCTTAATCATAATAAAATTTTACTTATTTGTAATAGGGCTGACCTAAATTATTCTATAGGTTCTCAACCTGTGGGTGCCCAGATGTTTTGACCTTCAACTCCCAGAAAAGCTAACAGATGGTAAACTGGCTGGAATTTCTGGGAATTGTAGGCCAAAATATCTGGGGACTTATAGGTTGAGAACCACTGCTATAGGGTATCAGATAATTCTGCCTAATGAATTTAAACAAAAGGGAGGGATACCTGCCTGTTTGTTGCCAAATATCATATTTGTCTATTTTCTCTTCTATAAAAAGAGATTGGTGAAATACAAATTAAAATTGTAACGCAATGGCAGCTGAAGTTAGTATTATATTGATTTCATCCAATGCAACAATTAAGATACACATTTTTTCTTTTCTCTTTGCACATAATATATAAAGTTACTTTTCATTTAGGTAAAACTGAGCAAAAATTGAAATATCATGTGTCACGGATTGATCAGAAATTATAAACTAATTCCCAGACAAGAATTCGACACCTTCTTTCTATGTATTTAAAAAAGAGAAAAGTCACTATATGGGCCTATATCCGGTGCCTTTCTGATGTTTTGGAATTAGGTTTCTATCAAGTTCAACATGATGGTAATTGTGCTCCTCTGGAAAGTACTGAGTTGGAGAGAGCTACATTAATTGATCAGTCAAATGTTCCAGCCAATCCTTTATTCCTTTTGCACAGAAGATAAAATCCGTTTGTTTTCTTATTTACAGTGTTGCCTGGTTCAGGTTCTCCTCAAAGGAGTGTTGATCAAAGAAGTGCAACTTCGGTAGCTTCTGCACCTGTAGGGATAGCAGCAGGCGTCAATGAAGAACCGAACAGCTTAGCATCATCCGTTGTCTATCATCCAGACTCTGTAACCTCACAGAATGAAAGTGAAGAGGATGACAACCTAAATGCAACGGAAAAGCTTCAGTAATATACCCTTACTTGTTAATTTTGGATATATAGTTGAATCAATTGTCTGTAAGAAACAGTTGGGAATAACATTTATTTGAGAACATGCTATGTACTAGTTGCAGTTTTAGTCATGGATATTTTCTATTTTTACACGATTCTATCAATAGGTACTACACTGCAATGGATTACAGTTCTATTGTGAGTTCAAATTGTGTGCTGGTAAAAAGGCAAGGTTGTATGTTCACTGCTAATTTGTTCACTGCTAGTTTCATACTGAATGGTCGATGTATGCATAGCCTCAGGTTCCTTCAAGAAAGTATAAATAAATGTCTGTGGTCCCTTATAAATACTTTTCTGACAGTGCTTGGTAATTCTGTTTTTATCTGTGCAGCCCACTAGAGACTAATCTTAGTATAGGTTAAGCATTCCTTATCCAGAATGCTGATGTTTGAAATGCTCCAAAATCCAAAATTGTCTGGATAGATCAGGTAGTGACTTTTTTTTCTTTCTGATGGTTCAGTGTCAAAAACCTTTGTTGCATGCACAAAAATATTTGATTTACAATATTTTATTTAAAATTACCTTCATGCTATGTGTATAAGGTGCATATGAAACAAATTAGTTTTATCTTTAGATTTGAACCTCATCTCCAAGATGTCTCCTTATGTATATGTACGTAAATACAAGTATTCCAAAGTGCAAAAACAAAAAACAAAAAAACAAAACCAAAAAAAAACAAACCCCTCCAATATTCAAAATATTTTTGGTCCCAAGTATTTTGGATAAAGGATACTTAACCTGTATGTGGTCTTGGACTCTAATGAGTAGAGTGCATAGCTGTAGAACTGTTCTGGGAGGTGGTGTAATGGTTAGGAGGTAGAGGCATTAATTGTGATGTCTTGGGTTCAGATCAACTCTATTCTCACTAGTGGCTTTAGATGTGTCACTGTCCCTCTACTTTGGCAAACGTATCTGAAGTATAGGTATAAGACCAACCTACAGTGTAGATATAAAACCTATAATGATGTATCATTGTTGTAAGATGTTATAGCAGAAAATTTACCATATTCATTTGTAAGATGCCATCGATTGTAAGATACACCCTAATATCAGTATCACCACCACTATCAAAAGTATATAGGGCACACATGCGATTCTAAGTTGCACCCAATTTTTAGGGATGTTTATATAGGAAAAACAGCATCTTAGAATGGAAGAAATTTAGTTTTTGAAGTAATCTGAACATTCCCCAGAAATTTTATTAAATAATTGATCCCAAAAACCTGGGTTGACTTATCCTTGGGCCAGTGTAATTACTGTGCTAATTCTTACAAAAAAATGAACCATTCCCTACTCTGAGTAGAATGGCAGAAGGCAAGAGCTTGGTCTGTCCTGGGAGAGCCCAAAAGAAGAACTAACTCCCACTACTTTCTCCACCATAGTGTTGCTTCTGGCCTTTTTGAATGCCTTGAGCAGTACTGGCCACTATGTGGAATGACCCTATGGGAGATCAAAATCCACAATTTTGGCCCCCCAACCCCCCATTGACTAATACATGAGGTTGGCTTATACAGGAGTATATACGGTATGTATATGCTAAGCAGTAGCAGCCAGATTTTAAAGGAACTGCGCAGGTGTTTGAAACAACTCTTTAGCAACCGCTTTAACATAAACCCCAATCTTGCTTGCTTAGCTTATGTGAAGTTAGAGTAATCAGATGTTTTTGTATTTCCTTGTTGTTGTGGTTGTTTTCATTCTCTTCCTCTTCTGCCCAATTTTTCTAGTATGTATCCAGAAAATCATGATAGTTACCAACATTTTGGCAAAAACTAGTTTCCTTGAGGAAAACCCCAACATTCTATTTTCCTTTGCACAAAAAATTTAAAAAGACTCTTAAATAATTCAAACTCTACTGAACATTCTGTCACTTTAAACACTTTGCATTGTAGGAAATTGAATGAAGTTCGGAAGAGGCTTAATGAATTGCGTGAATTAGTGCACTACTATGAACAGACCTCAGATATGATGACAGATGCCGTTAATGAGAACACTAAAGGGGAAGAAGAGACAGAGGATTCAGAGTGTGATTCTGACCTTGAGAATCCACAGCCTGTTACCAATATTAGGTTGGTTATTATTGGCATTCTTCTGTTAAAATGATGGTGACAAAATGACATAGATCTTACATTATCAAAATCAAATCATGCTACAATAATTGGTTTTATCTGGAATACCTGAGAAATGAGCATATTCTTAGAGGAAGTGAGGAAAAGGAAGCCTGTGTGTCCTGCTGCTTCTTATTACCAATTGCTTTGTCTTACCTATTTTTCTCTTTTATCCCAGAATGCACCTAATTTAATTCATGTCTGGAAGTGACATTTTTTTCACGCTTTGCCCCCAAATAACTGTTATATTCCTTATCGCATCAAGATATGTGTCACTGCCTCTTCCAGGTTATATCTTGAACAGGAGGTGCTTAACTCCATTCATTCACCAAGAGTAGGATATTCTCTATTCATACCTGAAAAAAGAAGTCTCATAGTAACTAACTGCTTCTCTGTTTTCCAGCAGCAGCGAAGAATATGCTACTCTTGGTGAGTGGTAGGAGTTAACTAAAATGGAAGTAAAATACATTATGTGTACTACTGAAGCACATTGTAAATTAGTCCATCATGTTTCATTCAAGAAATAAGCAGGCTGGGCACTTGCTTCACTGCAGACAGTGCTTGTCCTGCAGTTTAAAGACTGGGATTTCTGAGTGGTACGAAGGAGCAGTTGACACAAATTGTCACCACCCAGAAAAGAAGCAGGTGTTCTACTCTCCCTTTGTTTTTTCTTCTGTCTCATGTAGATAAATGAAGTTTCAGAGAAGTGAAACATCAGACGTGAAATTGATTGTACTAGAAGATAGCCTTTTAACTCAAATCTAATGCTCACCTTTTTTGGCTAAATTACCTTGCTGAAATGAGGGTGCACATTAGATTTGTGTCATATTTAGTAATCTTCGTGCTGAACTGAAGAAAAAGGGGAAGCTACTTCAGTAGCTGTTCTTGGAGTTCCTGTTTGAGGGATTCTATCTCTAATTTAATGGCCATGGCTCCATGCTGTGCCATCTTGGATTTGTAGTGAGGCATCAGCATCCTTTGGCAGAGAAGGCTCAAGACCTTATCAAACTGCAGCCCCCGTGATTCCATAGCATTGAACCAAAGCTAGAAAGTTAGAGTGGATCTACAGCAGGCATGGTCAAACTTCGCCCTCCAGGTGTTTTGGACTTCAACTTCCACAATTCCTAACAGCCTTGTTAGGAATTTGAAGTCCAAAACATCTGGATGGCCAAAGTTTGCCCATGCCTGATCTACGGCATAGATGTGCCCCCAAGGTTTTCCTTTCCATTGCTGGGAGCATTGGCGTTCTAACACTTCCTGAGTCATTGCTTCCCAGGTTTCACTTATTAGATGTGGCAAACTGTTTTTGATGCATAATAGTTTCAGAAGCAGGATGTGATGAGACCCAACTCTTCTTTCCCCTCTCTTTGTACTTGTGAATCTAAGGAGTTATTTGGATCCTAGCCACAATGTTAAGATATATGGTTTTTGGATCAGTGTGATGGGTTTTCTCCAAGATAATTATTTAATTGCTGTTGGTACAATGAGGTATGAATAAATTCTGCTTATCTGCTTTGGTAATGTACACACACTGCTTCCCAAAATATTGAATTTTCAATGGATTTGACTCTTGTGTTGCAGTGAGTTTTCTGGACTGTATGGCCATGTTCCAAAAGGATTCTCTCCTGAGGTTTCACCCACATTTATGGCAGGCATCATCAGAGGTTGAGGGGGTTCTGTTGGAAACTAAGCAAGTGAGGTTTGTATATCTGTAGAATGTCCAGGGTGGGAGAAAGAACTCTTGTCTGGAGGGAATGCTTCTGGAACATGGCCATACAGCCCGGAAAGCTCACAGCAACCCAGTGATTCTGGCCGTGAAAACCTTCGACAACACAATTTGGGTTTCCTATCCTTTAGTATATTGCACGTTGTTGCTGTTTTGAAAGTAAGAGAAAGCTATATTGGAAGAACCACATACATTTCATAATACAGTTTGCCTTTGGTGTCTGTTGGAGTTTGGTTTCAAGACCTCTCGTCATAAATAGTGGCGTAGTGAAATGTTGTCCCTAATACTAAATGGCAATTTTATTTTATTTATTTATTGCTGGGGGGTTGGAGGGCAGGGTATTTTTTAATCTATGATGGTGGAATCTGTGGCTATTGGGAGCAGCCAGTATGTCTTTCTCATACTTTTTGTTACACAATTTTGTTTTGATTATTTTTGGTATAGAACTTGAGATGACATAAGTAAATGATATTTAATGTTGTTTTTTTCCTACCTAGAAATCCACAGGGCAGTAGTAACTGGAGTGAAATCAATTGTAACAGTAATTTGCAGTGTGGAACTAATAATAGAAGTGGAAATCACCTTAATACAGCCTGTGAAATAAACAACCGATCTGCTAACATAAGGATGTTGAATATGCCTTCAAGCGTAGGTATGTTTTGGGAATAATGTTAGAGCTGATTTTCTAAGAGCAGAAAAAAAAGTTACATTAATATTTTGATTGCTGAAATATTACTTTTTGGTTTGTTTTTTAAAATCTTTTTTTGAATCTTGAACATGAGATGTATTGATTGTTTTTAAAATGTCCTCTTATATCCTCAGTAACCTGAGGCTGACATTCTTAGAATACATTTGGAGTATAATTCCAAAAAATAATACTTAATTTAGTTTTATGTTAGAATAGCCTGTTAGGACAATAGTGTGTTCACATTAATATGCATATCTTAATATGATATTGCTCAAGGATTTAAAACAGAATATTGGATCAGTTCTTATTGGTACTTGGATGTCAGACTAGCAATGAATAACAGGCTGTGTTCCAGAGGAAGAAACTGCCAAAAACCACATCTGAATATTCCATACCTAAGAAAACCCTACGAAATACATAGAGTTGTCATAATATTATTTATTTATTTACTGTATTTATATTCCACCCTTCTCACCATGAAGGGAACTCAGAGTGGCCATGCTTTTGAAGACACATGCACACACAAGCTTACACCGCAGAGCAACATCAGAGGAAGTTGTCTTATATTGACTGAAACTATTGTTCCCACTGACTCAGTGTTGTGAACTCAGAAAGGAAGCAAGGGCTTTCAGAGGTTTCAGGCAGAATTCTTTCCTTCCATTTCCTTGAGTTCCCTGGTGTTTCCTGGTCTCCCATCTAAGTACTAATCAGACCAAGTCCTAGTTACTCTCAGACATGATCAGAAGTATTCAGTTAGATGCTAATGTAATTTTCTTCATATGAGAGAAGGGAGAATGCTCTTTGAAGCAGGTGCTTGCTATCTGTCTTTGTGATAAGCACTTAACTAAAAAGAGATTTTAAAAAATCTATCTCATTAATTTAAGATGCTTGAAAATGTTTAATTGACTAATGTGGATTAAGTGATTTAAATATTTCAGCATTGCTTATAATTAGCCATTTCATTTTGTTTACTTTGAGACTGTCATTATAATAGAGAAGATGATAGTATAGAAATACCTCAAGGTGAGGATGACGACATTGGTCCTGAAGCTGATAGAGCTAGTGAAGCTTCCTTATCCAGTCGCAGAAGCAGCATTGTTGACGAGGCACCTGTTGATGCAGAGTTTGAGCAAAAGATTAACAGACTTATAGCAGCCAAACAGAAACTAAGGCAGCTACAAAATCTGGTTGCTATGGTTCAGGTATGTTCCCGTTAATAAAGATGGCAGTTCATTGACTTAAAACACATCATTTTGATATTGGTTTTATTTTGAAAATCAGTGTGCTATAATTCTGGTTGGTTTAAGATTAGCTTTGTCCTGCATGTTTTGAAATCCTTTCCAGCCAGAAAATATTTAGAATGTGTTTTCTTTCCTCCAGGTTTAAAAATTTATTTATTTATTTAGTGTAAAAAATAATAGCAAAATTCAATGCCTCACATACATAAAAACCAAATCATAAATCTAAACAAAACAAACAACTATGCAATAAGACAATTAACCATAAGATAAAACAACATTTAAACATGGAGACATAAAAATGAAAACCACCTAATAAAAACATTAAAATCACATGATCCAAACTCGTAGACCAGGGCCATTCCAAATGTTGATTGCACAAATTCCATATTTACTTCTTGTACTGCTTTACTTTACTATGAAATGAAATAAGAATTATATTTTATGAAAGAAACTGATTTTTAAAGTAACAGAATTATGACATTTTAAGATGTGATCCCAACAAATTAAATCACACTAATTCCTGTGAAGAAAAGTTGAACAAATGGTTAATTCTTTCATCAAAATCAGTTGGGACTTAATTTGGCTAGGTAGCATTCAAACAGTCCCCCCTCCCCTCATAGATATGTGTATCCATGCTTATACAGTAGACTCACAGTTAACTGGAACACCAGAACTCTCAAACAACTTACAATAAATAAATAATAGTACTGCATTCATAAAGATGTTTTTATAACACAGTAAAACTGTGTTACTTAAGTTTTTTTTACTGTGCTACATAAGTAACACAGTAAAATTGTGTTACTTATTTGTTTTAATTTGGTTTTAATTATTTTATTTAACTATCAATATCAAGTGAATTCAGAGTTTATTATATGGTATAGTATGGGGTATAGTATTAATTAGGCCTGTTATTACCAGTAACTCTCAAGCAATCTGAAACTACATGTATTTGAAATCTACCAGTCCCCATGAGTACTGGTTAACTGAGATTGTTTTGTGTATATTCACACACACACACAGCGCTAGAGTAGGCACTCTCATTTTAGGTTAGAGATGCAGGTTTTCCATGAAAGTGAAAAAACCACAAATAAAAACCTTCTATTTTTTTTACTTGAGATAAAACCCAGGAATCCCAGCCAGCTTAACTGCTGTTAGGAACTGTGGAATCTGAAGTCCAAAACACCTGGAGAACCAAAGGTTGGGAACCACTGCTCTAGGTCCTCCAGCACAACACTTTGATCGACTTCTGGAGGACCTGGAGGAATTAGAAATTCATAGGGATAAGACATTAATCAAATCTGCCAAAGTCAAACCCTCAAATGTTCGTGTGTATAAACTATGTGCTATGTGTATAAAGGTTCCATTTATTATATCACCTTAGAATTGGGTCTAAATATAATTATTTTTACTGAAAATGAGATAATTTAGTGTGCTTGTAAGACTTCAAATTGCTTGTGTAGTTTTCTACTACAGAGAATGTATTTGACACTTCTGTCCTTCTGCCTTGGACTTTGGGAAACACCTCTGTCCCCAAACAGGATTAAATTCCATTGTTTAAAAACCAACATGTAGCAATGTTTGCATCAAATGTTCAGCATAATGTCTCAATTTCAGTGCAGCCAGAGATCGAGAACTTGTTTGTATGACCTCATATTTTGAAAATGAATTCAGAGAGATCACACCTGAAAATACTACTGCTCTTTTTAGGATGATGAAGGTGCACCAGAGGCTGCAGGGCGGGATAATGTAGATCAGTACTATTTGGCTGAAGAAGAAAAAGAACAACAGCAGCCAAATAATGTCCTAACAAATGCAAACAAGTCAGAGAAGGCTGTGGCTCTGAATGAAAAAGCAAGGTATGGCTACTTTGACTTGAAGTTTGTAATGAACTGGATCCAAAATTTCAGGGTCTATTTTTAGGCTGAGATGTTAAATTGGATATTTATTTATTTACTATGTATACTGCTTTTCTCACCCCTGAGGAGAGACAAAGCCGTGTACATCAAACAATGGCAAAATTAAATGCCAACGTACATACAAACAAAGCATATAACTTAAACATGTCACATCACTATACATTATATAGTTAAAACATGACTTAGATCAGTGTTTCTCAAACTCTTCCCCTCCAGGTGTTTTGGACATCAGCTCCTAGAAATTCCAGCCAGCTTATTAGATATAAGGAATTATGGAAGCTGAAGTCCAAACAATCTGGAGGAGCAGAGTTACTGTCACATACAGATTATTTTATTTAGCACACTTTTTGGTATACTGTTCCCTGTATAGCCATGAATGGCAGTGTCTGAGACTTCACTTTCCTATCATCTTCAACATAATAGTTGTCTAACGCTCTTGGTCAAACCCAACCTCTTGTTTGAGTAGGTGATCACCAGTTCTCATATGCCACCACTACTTTATTTACTCTTGTGCAATCTGGTTCCAGAAGACGATAAAATGGGAATTTCCTTATTTTAGGGAGAAATTTTATGAAGCAAAACTTCAGCAGCAGCAGAGAGAACTCAAGCATCTCCAGGAAGAAAGAAAGAAATTAATAAAGATCCAAGAAAAAATCCAGGTGTTGCAGAAGGCTTGTCCAGATCTCCAAGTAGGTGAAATGCTTGAATGAGGATAGCCCTGCCCCCAAAGAGATCTTTTTGTTAGCATAATGCCCTGATATTAACAGTGATAGTTCGCTTTTAGCCGGGCAATTCAAGGCTGGAACAAGCTGAGCTGGGGCACAAACATTGCTATTAGCCATGTGCTTTGTGGATGCAAAGGTAATTCTTGAAAATGTGGCACTATTGTATTGAAAGGTCAGAGAACAGAAAAAAATGTATTTTGGAAAAGGAGCCCTGATAGTGGAATGGTTGGATGAGGAGGTCAAAAGCATAAAAAATGATAGAAAGTATCATACAGTTACTAAGAAGCATATTGCAGTTCAGTGTTATCTATTATACAATTTTGCCACTTTTGCCTGTTAATCAAACAATGCTACAGAATTCAGATTAGGGATCTTAGAACATTGATTTCATTGTAATTTTAATATTCTGTTCACTCTAGCTGTCATCTAGCTTGGATAATTGTCCAGGGAATACTTCAACTGCTAATGAAATCAATGCAGGAAACAAAGCTATGGATCAGCCAGAAGAAAAGGCCTTGGTGGATAGTGAGGTACCATATCAGAGTTTTTATGAATGTATTTCCAGTCAATCTTTGTTTGTAAATGCACTGTTGCATTGGACTGTTCACCATCCATTTTATTACTTTAATTGAAGTATACAGTGAGTCTTTTGAATTTTTTTTAATTCCAGATAGTATCCATATCAAATCACCCTGACAAGATTAATGCTTTTTGAGAAGTTACATTGGACAACAATTTAGAAGTTTTAAGAAGAAAAGCTGGATGAGAATTAAGATGTAAAAGGGCCATTGGGATCCTATGGGGAAGAGATTTTTTTGTATCATTCTCTTGCATCTCTTTCTCTCCTCATGGTTTTACAGAAAAGCTGTGCTTGTTTAACAGCAGATTGCTCTCTGAACTAGTCGAACCATAAGCATCTCAAAGGCTCACATATGCTAACAAGAATGTAATATTGATTTATATTTCATATTAATATTTTCAATTAATATTTTATTTTCCAAACAGCTTTGGTCTGAGATGCGTAGACATGAGCTTCTAAGGGAGGAATTACGGCAGAGAAGAAAACAGCTTGAAGCTTTAATGGCTGAGCACCAGAGAAGAAGAGATTTAGCAGATACCACATCTGCTGGTGCTGCTTCTGTGAAAAGTGATGGATCAGAAACTCAATGCACTCCCCATCAAAGCAGAACAGAAAAGTAAGGGGAAAACCTTCATTTAATTTTATATAAGAATGGAAATTTAAGCTACTGCTATGTTTGAGGATGCATCAGAACACCTTTGTCCTTACAGTCCTCTGTGGCTGTAGAATTTTGTTGGGGAATTTTGGAGGCTTCTGGAAAAAGTGTGTTTTCCCAGTTTAGTTTCTAGAAACATGTTCTATATTCTAGTCATGTATTGTAAAGACAGCTATTTCTTCAGAATTGTAATTGGACAAGGAATATTTTTTAAATAGTCATAATTTGAATAACTATAGTGCTTTCCCCCACAAATTTTAAGAGTTATAATAATTTATCATGGTTATGGTCATTTTCAGTGCCTCTCTGTACTTAAAATTATCATGAAAAACCAGATGATGTACATTTTTAAAATTACATTTATACCCCACCCTCTCTCACCCCAAAGGGGACTCAGAGCGGCTTACAAGTAATATGTACATACAATGCAACATATTATTAGCATAGCACAATATTAACATTATATATTACTATATTGTACAATAACTATACTGTAATATTATTAGTAATATTGCATGAAATATATAATTAATATTATATTCTTTTATATTGTATTAAATTATAATATTATTATCAATATTATATATCTATGTACAATATTTATTTATTTATTTATTTATTTACTTTGCTTATATTATTATATTATATATTATATTATTGCCGAGGGGAAGGGCCTGCAACTGATGGCACAGGAGACAAGTTGGAACTTTAGTTGGCTCTGTGTGACCTAACTTTTCTTCTTAGGCCCTAGCACACCATGACTGTTTTCTTTTTAAAATACCTGCTACTAGAACAATGGCCACATGGGGAGGGTCTACTCAGTGTGCACTTGATGAAGATGAAGTCGATGAAGATGCTTATCTTTCTGATGGACTTGCTCAAGCAGAAGAGGAGGAAGAGGAAGAACAAGATTCTAGTTCCAATGAACTGTCCATATGTCCCAATAATGTAGACCAAAGCTCATACTGTGCAAAGGAAGATAAACAGAGGTTAGTTGTGTGTTGTTTATCAATATTAAAGTTGTGGTAAATTGCTCCAAGAGGGCAATTACTCCTTGACACTATTTAAAACACTGTTTTTAATTGAGTGTTACTTATTGTTTTATATGTCTAAATGTTTTATTTAATTGTATTTTAAAATTGTTTTCTTTTTTTTTTTTTTTTGGTTCTGTTTTCAGGTACCTTGTGCTTTGTATAAGCCGCACCGAGTCCCTTTGGAGAGATGGTGGTGGGATATAATAATCATCATCATCTTTATTTATATCCCATCACCATCTCCCGGTGGGGACTCGGGGCGGCTTAAAAAGGCACTCCAGGGTGCATATATATAATATTACAAGAATAAAGTTGTTATTAATAGTTCTTTATGATGTAAGTGCTTTGTGTTATTTTGGTTGCTTCATGTGTGAGTTTACCATTCAACTATACAGAGTTGTAGCTAATTAATTTTGGAAATTCAACTGAAATATTTATGGAGATGGTAAAAGTCTGTAAAGGAACAGAAGCACATGTGTTCCATCTGGATTATAGATACAAGCAACTCCCCTCAAAAAGATAGGGAAGGGAGAATGTATGTATAAATTAGTTATCTAATCTATGATCTTACCTGTATGACAGCAGGGAAGAAGTGTGTCTACGGAAATATAGACCTGTGATTTTTTTACGCTGAATATAGGCTTGTAATGTTTTGCCCCAAAAGCAGAATTTTGAAATATGTAACTCCTTGTCATAATACTCATTATTCTAGCTGGAAAAATCCACGTCCATTTTCAGCAGATGGAAACTACCGTCCTCTAGCAAAAGCAAAGCAACAACAAAACATCAGCATGCGCCGTCAAGAAAACCATCGTTGGATGTCTGAACTTTCTTATGTGGAGGAGAAAGAACAATGGCAAGAACAAATTAACCAGCTGAAAAAACAGCTTGAATTTAGCGTTAGTATTTGCCAGACCTTAATGCAGGATCAACAGGTAAAAGGCTTTTTGGGTTTTCTTTCTTATATCCTAACTTATTTGAGAGATAATATCATTGTTGAAACAGAGTCAGGACTAAAGCTTTTAGAAGTGGCCAGTACATTGATGTACTTGGTGGGTTATTTCAACTTTCAAATTAAGGAGAGCATTGCAGACTATTTCTTTTTGTGTAGCCCAACACTTGGTGTCTGGGATCGTCTTCTTCCTATTGATTGTAAGCATTGAACGAGACATCTGTGAATGGATTAACTCTCGTCAAGACTCACTCCAGCTAGAATTATGCACTATTGTTGTATAGAACCCTGGGTTCCTTCCATTTCATTAATTTTTGCCTGTTTACTATTACTGGAATTCTTTGATTCCTTACTGTTTCTGCATTTTAAAGGTATTTTCCTTACTGTGCTAATCTTTGTCTTTCATGCTTTCTTGGATAAAAACAAGACACCCTTCATCTTTCTTCCCTTTTTTTCCTTTGACTTTTACTGATTCCTTCTCTGGGTTTCCCATTTTGAATTGAAAAAATTGCTCAACCAAATTGAGGCTATTGTGTGAACAGGAGAGGAAGTAGCCATAATTTTTATGAGTTATTAAATCTGTCTTGAAATGTAGTGGCAATCTTGGTTAATATAAATTGTTATCCCAACTCTGATTTCTTGTGAGCATGTTACTAGACTAACTCCAGAGACAGCATAATTCCTGGAGCATATTCTGTTTATTTTTTGGGCTAGTTTTAGTAAATTTGGACTAATCATCAGATTCTGTGTTTCATGTATACATCAAGATGGTTATGAGACATTGCATATTCCTTGGCCATTACGGTCAGCTGTGATAAAGTCACTTTAGTGGTCTTCTTGCCTGTGGCTTTCCTTTTGGGAATCTGAAAGGCAGTCCATATGATCCTGTTGTTAGGATTTAATAGTGGATATTATTACTTTTATGGCCACCTGGTAGCACAGTGGTTTAAACCGCTGAGCTGCTGAACTTGCTGACAAAAGGTTGGCGGTACGAATCCGGGGAGCGGGCTGAGCTCCTGCTGTTAGTGCCAGCTTCTGCCAACCTAGCAGTTTGAAAACATGCAAATGTGAGTAGATCAATAAGTACTGCTTCTGTGGGAAGGTAACAGCGCTCCATGCAGTCATGCTGGCCACATGACCTTGAAGGTGTCCATGGACAACGCTGACTCTTCAGCATCACCCCCCAAAGTCAGATACAACTAGACTTAAAGGCAGGGGAAACCTTTATCTTTACTATTGTTACTTTTTCTATTGCTGCTTCTTTTAAATATTTTTGCTTGTTTTTGTTTTGCTCTACTGTGCATTATGTTTGAGGCATAGAAGAATAAAATATTTTAAGTGGCAAACTTTAATAAGAATTAAATTAGAATCAACATGTATTTTTTTTTCTTTGCAGAACCTTTCCTGCCTATTACAAACCTTGCTCACTGGTCCTTACAGTGTGATGCCCAGTAATGTTTCTTCACCACAAGTACATCTTATAATGCACCAGTTAAATCAATGCTATTCTCAACTGACCTGGCAACAAAATAATGTACAAAGGTATCGGTTTAATTTTTTTTTAGTCTGCCTTTCTCCACTGCTGAGCAGATAAATAAAATGGTACAAAGTATTTTGCTAGTAGAGAAAGAGAGTGGAGTATTTTGGAAGTGCAGTAAAGTCAAAAAGATAATGCAGTGAGGTGTGTCACATAATATAAAACTAATCACATTTTGGTACTATTTGTATTAATGTGATATAAATGAGAACATTATAATGGTCTGACATTCTTTGATGATATTTGTTTTATTTTGCCCTTCTTTGGCTGATATTTGGAAACTAGGTACAGCTGAAATTTAGCACTAGATGTGTTCTTATGTAGTACTGCTTGCTGAATAGCCTGGCATGCTTCTGACTATTGTTGTTAATAATTTGAATAACATTGTGCTTAAAAATCTGTTTTATAACTCACTTTTTAAAAAGCTTTCTTATTTCCTAGATTGAAGCAAATGTTAAACGATTTAATGCATCAACAAGAGCAGCAGCAGGCAAGAACAACCAAAAAGGAAAAATCCAGCAGGGCTCCACCACCTCCATCACCAACTGTGTTTTGTCCCTTCAGTTTTCCTTCCCAGACAATGAACTTATTCAACATGCCTGGATTCACAAATTTCTCTTCTTTTCCACCAGGTGGGCATTTCAGAATTGCATGGAAGATCATTAAATGGCTAGTATGGAAACTCCATGAGCCTTACCTTTTATTTCTAGATGAATGCTGGATGCAGTGGTGATAAGGACACAATGCGTAATCCATTTTAAAATCCTTGGAGAAAAATTGGATATAAATTTAATGAACTTTTCATACGTTATCTGACATTTACTATTTTTGCATTTTATGATATAAATATGTGCACTGAGCAGTGAGTCAAGTTATCAATTTCTTATTTGATTTTCTTTAATAGGTATCAACTTCAGCCCAATGTTTCCACCTGGTTTAGGGGATTTCTCACAAAACTGTAATGTTCAAAACAATGAGCAGCAGCCATTAGAACATAACACTACTGGGAAGACTGATTATATGGCATTTCCAAAACCATTTGAAAGTAGTTCCACTCCTGGAGCAGAGAAGCCAAGGTATTTTTTTAGTATCATTTGAATTATATGTGAGCTGTATTGCTTTTTTATCCCTTGCCTACATTTAAAAGAAAAAAATTGAATTGAATTAGCTTGTTACTAAGTTTTCTGAAAGTGTGTTTTTTCCTCTCATTTCATTACTTGTGAAACAGTGCTATGAATATCAATTTTGTAGTTGAACAATAATAACCTAGTTAAGAAAATCTGAACCCATTTGAAACATTTTGAAAGAAAACCCAACAGTTAATTTTATCAAGTGCATTTTCAGTTTCAAGCGGAATAATGACAGTAGAGTCGGATCTTTAGTATTTGAAGCATTTGATATCAAGTATTTGATATCAAGTAAGCCCTTGATATCCATGGGCTTTGGTTCCAAAACTCCCTGTGACTACCAAAATCCTTGGATGCTTAAATCCCACTACTTATAGTCGCATAGTAAACGGATTTCCCTTATATAAAGTAGCAAAAAATAAGGTTTGCTTTTGTTTTTTTTTATTTTTTTAAAACATTTTCAAGTTATGGATGGTTTAATCTATGAATTCTGAATTGGTAGATAGTAGTACGCTTTATTGATTAGCCCATCGGCTGTATCAAAACACTTGACAAACACATTTAACATATACATATACAGCATACAACCCACAGTACAACAGAAGTTAAAATAAACAAGCTCTGAATTGGTAGATAATTGAGAGGTGGCCATAATCAAATTTGTGACTAACCTTTTTAGTGAATTAATGCTTGTGAGTACATTTTGAAGTCTATTAGGCATTATCACAGTATTATAACCCTCTTTGTTTCTGTTAAGAGGCCAGAGGCAGTCTGAAGAAGAGCTGGAGAGTAGATCCGCATGGTTAAATGAACATCAAGGAGGAGGGAAAGAGAAACCGTTGTTCCTGAAGACTGGATTCGCAGTACCAGTACAAAATACAGCGTGTAGTAGTCAGAAAAGCCAGCCTGACACTGTCAGGAGAAGGGAATTTGATGAAGAATCTTTAGAGAGCTATAGCAGCATGCCAGATCCAGTGGATCCAACTACTGTGACAAAAACATTTAAACCTAGAAAAGCATCTGCACAGGCCAGCCTGGCTTCAAAAGACAAGACACCAAAGTCCAAGAGCAAGAGGAGCACTTCTCAGTTTAAAAACTGGCCTAGAACTAATGGTATGCTCATTTTAAGCAAACATAATTTGAGAGTGTTTGTTTTCTTTGCTTGTATATGGAATTTGTATATGGAATTTTCCTCTCATACAGGTAAATATACTTGCCCTCTATAGTCAATTCAAAGGCATATTTTTGTGGGATTTGCAATACGTATTTAAAATAAATAATAGAGTTGAAGAGAAATATTTACTTAAAATTGACCTCTGATAGTGTCACTTCCCTACATGGTTTTACAAGGAACTAATAATGGACTGCTACTGGAGCATACTTAGCATAAATTTGTTATCTTTATACATTCTTGAGTTCTGTACTACAAAGGGGTATATTAAAAATAAAATGAAAATAAAATTGATAGGTCATTTCTAAGTGAACATGTTTGGGAGCAAAATTGATTACTATTATTGGAATTTTATGGGATCAGATTGTTGTGACAGTCTATATTGAGAAAATATATTTCAAATACATTAATAGTAATGTAGATAAAATAACATTGTCTAATCCATGGGTTGCTGTGAGTTTTTCGGGCTGTATGCCATGTTCCAGAAATATTCTCTCCCAACGTTTAGCCCACATCGATAGCAGGCATCCTCAGACATTTCGAGGTCAGTTGGAAACTAGGCAAGTGAGGTTTATATATCTGTGGAATATCCAGGGTGGGAGAAAAAACACTTGTTTGCTTGAGGCAAGTGTGAATGTTGTAATTGGCCACATTGATTAGCATCTAATCCTTTTTTTCTGGTTTGGTCACTCTGATTTGAATATTGATTTCCTCAGAATCTTCTAATGGAGATCTTTAATATATACGGTTCATTAATCTGGGATTATGATATTTGACTCTGTGCAAAATCTTCAATAACTTGTGCAAGTTTTAAAAGCACATCTTTTCATTTTAAGGATTTGAAAGTGCCAGTGCATCTAGTACGTGTGAGCCTTATAAGCGAAATAGGAGTAGGCACTCCACTCGAAAAGAAGAAGTTACTCAAGCAAAAGTGTTCAGTAAAAAGAATCGGGAACAGCTGGAAAAAATAATTAAATACAGTAGATCATCAGAAATGTCTTCAGGTACAACAAGTTAAAAGTTTGCATTAAAATGAATTGTTACTTAAGATAAAATAGGATCAAAATTTGTTGGTAATGATGTATACTATTAATATAAGAGTTACTTACTGTTGTTACCAAATCACCACTAAATGTAGATAAATTGAGAAGTACTTTTGCATTCAATTATGGTCTTTTCAAATGGTTGCAGATAATACTTCATAGAATCCAGGGTTACTCATTTTTTTAACTATTTAAATTATATTATGTTATACTTTTAAATAAAATTTAATAGTACCGTATTTTCCAGTGTATAAGATGACTTTTTAACCCTGGAAAATCTTATGAAAAGTCGGGGGTCATCTTATATGCCAGGTACAAAAATTATGATATACAAGTACCATATTTTCTGGTGTACAAGACAGTTTTTAAAAGAGAAGAATAAAATCCAAGCTGTGTAGCTTGGATCTCCCTCCTGCTCTCTCCTTCTCTCCCTCCCTTCATGGGGCGGGTGGAGAAGGAGGCTCCCAGTGGCTCCCAGCCTCACATCGCTGCCGCCACCTCTTCTTTCACCCCTTTCCCTTGGAGACAGAGGGAAGGAGGTCCTCCGTGGGCAGAAGTGAGAGCTCTTTCAGTTGGGTAAAACCAAGGGAGAGACAGCAACCCTTTCCAAGTTCATTGAAAGCAGATTGAGTGAGGGAGAGTGGAGGAGGTGGCTTCTCCTCTTCTCTGTTGCCCAGAGGCTCCCAGCCTCGGGTCGCCGCCTCCTCCTCAGCCGCCGTACTGTCAGCCGAGGCAGGCATGGAGTGGAGGAGCCCCTCGGGGAGGCTGAAGCCTGGCAGCAGGAGCCTGGGCAGCCGAGGGGTGCAGCAGCAGCAGAAGCAGGCTTCCTCGCCCTTGGCATCTCTGAGCGGCGTGGCCTGAGGAGGAGAAGGGAGGGAGGAGGAGGAGGGTGGAGGGAGGGCTCAAGGAGGAGGAGCAGCAGGCCACATTGCCATGAAGACAATGGTGGCCCACTGAGTTGTACCCGCTGCTGCCACCAGCCTGCTGCTGGCTATGCCTCGCCATGAACCTCCTTCAGAAGACAGCCCTCAAGCCCGGAGCAAAGAAAGTTTTAGGAAAAGGATGTTGGAAGAGGGTAGTCTTATACGGCGAGTATATCCCAAACTCTATATTTTAATTGGAAAAATTGGAAGTCGTCTTATATGCCCAGTTGTCTTGTATGCTAGAAGATACATTATTTAACTGACAAAAATTGTTTCTATTTAATGAGCGACAACTTAAGTAAAAGCTTCATTCTCTAAACTTTTTTTAGAGCTTGGAAATGGGGAATAAATTGTGATTAAATCTTTATTTCACTAATGGTGATACAATGGAGTAAAATTCCAATTATAGCTTGATAACTTTCTTTTGCTTTTAATTATCTTTATATTTAAGGGAATGTGGCTTCACTGAATGGTGAAAGAGAAATACTACATAATTAAGGCACTGGCACATGCTGCTTCATTCAGTCATTATTTTAGAAAGTTATTCATTTTGGTTATTTTTGAGGAAAATAGGAGGCTTCCTTTTGGGAGCAAGGAGAAGTGATTGACACTTTGAGTCAGTTTTGAGAGTTAATTTTTTTTTGTTTTTGATGTCTCCCACAGTCTTATTTAGTAAAATCTGTCCCGGATGAGTGTGCTTTCGTCTTGCATTTTTTTTGGCCATTAAAAAAAACCAGGGGAAGTTTAAGACAGATCAGGATAGTCCCACAGGTTGCACTGATCTGCAAAGCCTGCATGTAGTTTGCAGATTGCCTGAATTAGACAACTAGTTTTCTTCCGATTTTGGTTGTATTTTGTGAACATATATAGTAAGTTAGCAGTGGCTGAGTTGGATACAGCATTAAGTTATAATTTAGTACTGTGAGAGCAAACAAATGTCACCTACCACCACAGGTTTCAGAGGAGGTTTCTTCCATTTTGATTAATTGCATTTCACTACGTTGTCTGAAATAGTAATTCATATTTACTATGGTTAACCTTGGTTTATGAAGTTGGCTTGCTTTCACTGACCATAATTAATCTTAACTGCTATCAAGAGTTCAAGTAATCAATTATAGTTAAGCTCAAATGCAAGCATCTAGTCTTTTCATATATGTTTGGCAGAAGAAGAAAGGAGTGTCTAGTCCAGAGGAAGGGAAGGGTCAGTTTCATCATCCACACACATTCATTTGTATAGCGGTGATGGGTGGTGGCAATATATTTGTGTGTGTTCTCCCACCCACCCCTTTTTGTGTGGTTCTTTGAAATTGTGGGAGATTATTTTAAATTTGAATTGTGAAGTATTTTTTAAAATTGGAAGTATTATATGTCTAATGTACTCTCAGCTATACACAAATTGCTGGCTTTAGCAGAATTGATATGCCGTTTTTTGCATATCAATTGAGACATATACTCAAATAATCCTTTTAGGAATCTTTTTTAAAAATTCATTTTGTTCTCTTGTGATTTTTTTGTTTCACCCCTGCCAAAAAACAAACAAGCAAAAGCCTGAAATATAAGGGCTCTTTGGGGATTGATTTGAAATGTTAATTAATTTTTCCCTTAAATATAAAGCTGTCTCAAGTCCCCATATTGGGACAAAGGCAGGATATAAATAAGTAAGTAAGTGACATTTCTCCCATTATTTCATTTGGCCTTGCTTTTATTTCTGATGCACATTTCTGTGTTTATCACTGTCTGTCCTTCCCGTCCACACCTTCCCTACAGCACATGCTAGAATACTGCAGCAGTCTAACAGAAATGCATGCCTAGAACCACCAGGTAATGCAGTAGTTGCTTAGCTTCTAAGCTTATCTGTCTTTATTCTCTGATCTCTTTTTCTAACTTTCATTGTTTTGCTTGTTGAAATAGCAAAAACTGTACAAATTGATTCTGCAAATTAATGTAACTGGCTTTTATCAGTTTGTTTTCTGTTATTATTGTCATTGTAATAATAACCAAATCTAGAATGTGAGTGGATTTGATTTTGATAAATCTGGTGCTTGATTCTAGTCTCAAACCCAACAAAATGTAATACCATGCACTGTTTTGTGCATTCTGCTGTTTGTTGCCATTGGCATACCAGGCATGCATGTAGCATGACATGGTTGTATCAGGAATGTGTATGTATGAGTGTTGCAGGTGTCTAGACTAGTGGTTCCCATTGCAACAAGAGCAACTGGTCTCGTGAAACTCTTATAGTGCCATGGCAATGGGGATGTTGGGGGGCGGGGGGAGGCTATCCATGAAAGGTGCGACAACAAACCTCTTGACTGCTGCTTCTTCTCCTCCTCCCTCCTCCTGAACTGAGCCGTTCCATGTTGCACCTGGAAGTGGGGGCGCCTTGGGGTCTTCATTTTTAGGCCTGTACCTGGGGTTATTTGGGGTGCTGATTCAGAAAATTGCATTGGATAGACCATATCAGCTATAGATTATTAAATATGTTTTTTTGTGGGTGAGCAGATGGTGACTACAGGATGGCATATGTTCTTTATCAGAAACTAGAGCTGATGTTGTCTATCCAATACAATTTTCTGAATTATCACCCCAAATAACCAAGCCAAATCTAAAATTGACTAAAAATTGATTTGTAACCCGTTTGGTATTAATGTTGGAGAGTGGTCCCTGGTCAAAATGGTCCCTGGTCAAGTGGTCCCTAGTCAAAAAAAGGTTGGGAACCACTGGTTTAGACACTTTGGTCAGCTATTACGTTTGAATTGGGGGTAGAGAATCAGAGGCCCCGGGGGTGTTGTGTATGTGAACCATGAGTCGTATCTGGCCCATCCCAGAGTACAGAAAGTGTTCTGTTGTGATTCTTAAACTTTCCTTGTACCTAGGTTTTCAGAAATTATTTTGGGGAAGTAAAGAATGGGTAGAGGTAAATAAATAGCCTGCCTTCTTATTCATTGTAACATTTATGAGTTCTCCCCCCTGCCTCAAATTTCAGGAAAAAATGTGGTGGGCAACACAGAGAAATAGGAAAACCCTGCTTATGTCTGTGTGTTTTGTCTCATCATCTGCACTTGCAAGATATTCACATTTCTGCCTTTCACAACTATAGCTGTGGTGACTAAGATGCTTTGAATCTCAGTTATGATTTTTTAATGATGGATGACCGACCCTAGTCCCATGTTCTCTCAACACATGAAGGGAAATCAGACTAGTCATGTCTCTTTCATGTTATTTCTGCCTTTCTCATGTGAAGTGATGAATTTAAATAGCAGACGTGTACTTTCCACATACATATAAAAAACAACATGAAAAAGGAGTTCTCTTGTTCATAGTCTTCCTCTCCATATGAGGAGAAGGGTGGAACAGTTCCCTCCTTAACAGGTACATAGAGCTTTTGTGTTATAACTTCATAGTATGACTAGTATTCTGAAAATACTCACTTTTACTTGAACACAGTCAATTGCTTTATTTATATCTTGCTTTTCCATCAAAGTGGGACTCAAGGCTACCTAAAGAGTAAAAGATATAAGCATACCACCTGATAGTAGAGTATGTTACTTTAGCAAACTAATATTTGAGAATAAGATGGATCCAATGGGCTGGGGGATGAAAGTGCTGGGCTATGAGCATATTGTCACCAAATAACATTCCAGTGTATTGTGATATGTGATTCTTACATGGCTGCAAATATTCAGGGCTGCTATGTTGGGTTAGCTGTGTTCTTTATTACTAAGGGTAAAACAAATTCTTACCTGTTCTGTTCTAACTTATTTGTAGTATTCTTAAGTAGGACCTTTTGTGAAAATGTCTGGTATAAATATTTATGTAATCTATAAAATATGGGTTTCAGAAAATAATTCATAGTTGTACTATTAGCTCTTTAAAAGCACACAGCTACTTTGCGTTGTATAGTGTTGCCTTTAGGATATGTGTTTCCCATATCGAGGTAGTGTACATTATAATAGAAGAGAAGTGTCGGTGGAACACAAGATGGTACTTAATACTTGGTTTTTTTTATTCACAGAAACAGGCAGTGACCTTTCTATGTTTGAAGCTTTGCGAGACACCATTTATTCTGAGGTTGCTACTTTGATATCACAAAATGAATCTCGGCCTCATTTTCTGATTGAGCTTTTTCATGAGCTACAGATGCTAAATACAGATTATTTGAGGCAAAGAGCATTGTATGCTTTACAGGTATTTGAAATGTCATGATTCTATTGTTGCTGTTATTATTATTACTACAATTACTACTACTGCGAAATGAAAGTTTCCACAATATAATTTTAACAGAGGTTTTGCCTTATATAGGATATAGTGACCAAACATGCTTCAGATGATAATGAAAAAGGAGAATGTTCAAAACCACTGAGCTCAGCAGCTTGGGTAGGATCAAATTCAGAGCTTACTCCTAGTGAAAGCCTTGCAACTACAGATGATGTAAGCTTTTTTAAAAAATATTTATTGCGTTGTCCTGCAATTATTTTTTTGTGTTACATTGAACAGAGAATTGCCTGTGAGTAGACATGCATGGTGTTCTGCAGGCACTTAAATGTAATTTGTACTCCCATCCTAACAATTGTGATCACCCCTCACCCTGGCTTAAGGGAGTCATAGATTCTCTGCTTTGAACTGAATTATATGGCAGTGTAGAAGGGGCCGAAATCTCCTGTCTCCCTTTATCTAATAATGGGTGGTTGCTTTTAAACAACCAGGTGTTTTTGATTTTGTATTGAATGACAAGGATGCTTTATAAATAAATAAAGAAATAAATATTCTGTCATTCATAGTCACCATAAATCAAACTGCTTTGACAGCAGCATTATTAAGAATGTTAATGTTAAACTGTGAGTTGATCTATTCAGGGTGATTTCTGGATTAAATTGCATACATTTAACCCAGAAAATGTTAGGAATAATTTTAACATAATATCTCATTCCTGAATATTTCCTGTCCCTTGTGATCATTAGATTTACTTAATTATGCAGATTAGATGCTTCCTAGAGAATATTTTTATTAATACAATTTAACGTTCTTTGCTAGTAAAACTTTGAAACTTTTTGTTAGATTCTTCGTGGAGAAAAATTCATAGTAATCCAGTTTAAGATTCTTTTCCAGCTTTTTTATTTGATGCATGCGACTGAAGAATTGGTTTGATGCATGTATACTTGAAGTTGTTCTGAAACTTTTATAGTCTTTTATAGCTTATGAAAATAGTGTTGAGAGTGGCTCATTGTTAGTGGAAGCATATTTGCCAACTTATTTTACTGCATGATTTTTAGGAGACATTTGAGAAGAATTTTGACCAAGGAGCCTGTAGAGAGTGTGAGAAAAATGATGCAGACAATGGCAGCACTATGTCTATATCTTCAAATTTTGAACCCTTTGCTACTGATGATCTTGGTAAGCATGGATTGGGAAAGGGCTATCATAGAGATCTTACTCAGCAGAGATTTCACTGGTGTACTTTTTATTCCAACAATAAACATTTTTTTTCTTTAATAGAGTAAGTTTAATCTGTTTGATTTTTCAAAACATAATAAAAGTTTTTGTTGTAGGCAACACTGTAATTCACCTAGATCAGGCACTGGCTCGGATGAGAGAGTATGAACGGATGAAAATGGCTGCTGAAAATAACCTTGACTCAGAAGATGGTGTTTCTTCTTCTAAGCTGGAAGGTATATGTTTGTTCATTTGTCACTATTTTCTCTCATATTGTTTCAAAGAAACGTATGGATCAGGACTGCACAACTTGGCCAAAAATCTTTTTGGTGGGCCACCCTGCCAATCAGGAAGCCCAGCTGCTTCCATGGGCTGCACGGAAGCCCTTTTCGGGTCACATCTGGCTGAGGGCCCTATGTTGTGTAGACCTGGCATAAATATTTGTCAGATAGTTTTCAAGACAGATATTGTCTGGACCTATTGTGCCTTCTTATTGTCCTCTGGGCATACGTATTTGATGTTATTTCCAAGCAGTTGATATTTTTACACTTGATGAATGTCACTTTATTTCTTTGAATAAGTATTATGGCTATAGTAAACTGTGTAAGTGGTATAAATCAGTTAGCCAGACAAAGTTACCTATTTTAAACAGCAGTTTTGTGAACACTTACTTGATTGTACTTTCTTTTTGTGAAGGTTCAGATGTAGTTGAGAGTCACAGTGCAGCACAGCCTACTGAAGTGTCGGCTGTTCCTTGCCCTCGAATAGATACTCAGCAGCTTGATCGGCAAATTAAAGCTATTATGAAAGAGGTCATCCCCTTCCTGAAGGTAATCAAATTTCTCGTTGAAGTAAACAGAAATCAAACAATATGTTTTTTCCAGAAAGTTGCAGGCTTAGAAACATTGTTCTCTCCTGAAGTGATAAATATTTATTCCCATGACATGTACAAGATCAGAACAATAGTATTAGTACATAATGAAAACAAACGTTATCTACAACCAGATTTGTGTTTGGGAGGAGAGACGTAAAGATGCAGAAACTATGGTTAAGCAAAGCACTACTTTTCTGTGTGAGAACATAGCACTTGGTACCTGAAGCACCCTTGGCGAAATTGACAGATTCAGTATATGTATATAAAACATAGACTAATAGTACAGTGGAGCCTCTACTTATGAGCTTCCTAACATAAGAGCATTTTGAGTTAAGAGCAGTTGCTCAGTCTGGTTTTGCTTTGACATACAAGGAGTGTTTTGAGTTAAGAGCAAGTGCTTGCATGAGAGTACAGGGCTTTAGGGCTTCAAGGGAGAAGTTTCTGTGCCTCTTGTCTGCTTTAGGAGATTGATGTCTGATTTGCTCTTGTCTGCTTTGAAAAAGTTTGGGTTAGTTGATTTTGTGTGGTTTTTATTCATGCTTCATGCACTTTGTGCTTGTCACAACTTTGTGATTCTATCAATTTAAAGTTGATCTTTCTTTCCTTTTCCACGGGAATGTGTATTTATACATTAGTCATTATTTATAAACTACATTTTATTTAAAAACAGGAAGCAAAAAAATTAGAAGTGAAGGTTTAGGGGGCTGGAATGGATTAATAGCATTTCAGTGGGAAATTTGCTTTGACATAAGAGTGTTTTGAGTTAACTCAGTTACAGAACAAATAAAACTCTTATCTCAAAGTATCACTATACAATCTGAAATAATTTATCTTTTATTCAGTAGCCTAAATGCAATTGCTGGCTTTAAAGTAGTCTCTTGAATAAATAGATGAATGCTAAGTAAAGAGTAGTGTAGATTCCATTGATTCACTGGGTATACTTTAGTTGGAAGCAACAGTTGTATATGGACTAATAAATAAAACAAAATGTTAGGTTTTTTCTGAAAAAGAGTTCTTTTGCAGAGTAATATACTTTTAATATTACCCTAGGAGCACATGGATGAGGTATGTTCTACTCAGCTTTTGACTTCAGTAAGACGCATGGTCTTAACCCTTACTCAGCAAAATGATGAAAGCAAAGAATTTGTGAAGATATTTCATAAGCAACTTGGTAGCATATTGCAGGTCAGTATGTACATTATTTGGCCTAAAACCAGGGTGGTGTAGTGTTGGACTAGGGTTGTAGGAGACGAGGGTTTGAATCACCCCTTGGCCATGGAAACCCACCTGATTTGGACAGAGAAGGACTAGGTTCATTCCTGTCACCTCCCAGGCTAAAAAAGCTACTCATCTGAGGCATTGAGTGCTTGCCTTTTTGTATGTGTAAACTGCCCTGAGCCCCATTGGGGAAAGAGGGTGGTCTAGAAATAAAGGATGATGATGATGATGCTTATTATTATTATTATTATTATTATTATTATTATTATTATTTTACCTAAAATTAACCTTTGTCTGTCCTCATCTCCTCCTGCTTCAATTCCTACTGGTTCACCCTCCCTGGAATGAGCATTCACATTTAGTATCAGCTTCTCATAGTCTTTAAAAAACTATCTGACTGTTATTAGTTTTATTTTAGAGTTGGAAATGTCAATAAGATTTGTACAGGAGAGTTTCATGCTTAGAATGTCACTTGTATTTCTGCTTTAGACTTCTCAAAAGTTGGCATTTCATTGTAATCTATCTTTGTATGTTAATCACTGTTGTGTGTATAAGAGTACATGTGATATTAGTGAACCATCTTGGGCTTGAATTGAAGAAGATTCAAGTTCAATGCCATATTTGACCACAATACTCACTACATGACCTTAAGCAAGTCAATCAAGTAGTAACGGTGATTGTGAGTGAAATTATGTAATCCCATGGATGTAATCCTAGGAGTCCCTGGGGGTGAAGTGGGTTAAACTGCTGAGCTGCTGAACTTGCTGACCAAAAGGTCGGCGGTTCAAATCCAGGGAGCGGGTGAGCTTCCCTTCTTAACCCCAGCTTCTGCCAACCTAGCAGTTTGAAAACATGCAAATGGGAGTAGATGAATAGGTACTGCTCTGGTGGGAAGGTAACAGCACTCCATGCACTCATGCCAGCCACATGACCTTGGTGGCGTCTATGGACAATGCCGGCTCTTCGGCTTAGAAATTGAGATAAGCATCACCCCCCCCCCCCCCCCCGAGACAGACACGACAAGACTTAATATCAAGGGGAAACCTTTACTTTGACGTATGGATGTCAATCTTAGTTATTGGAGAGATAAGTGATGCCTTTCAACTAATAAACCCAAATTTCTTTTTCCACAGGATTCACTGGCAAAATTTGCTGGCAAGAAACTGAAGGATTGTGGGGAAGACCTTCTAGTGGAAATTTCTGAAGTATTATTCAACGAACTAGCCTTCTTCAAACTTATGCAAGACTTAGACAACAATAGTTTGACTGTAAAGCAAAGATGTAAAAGAAAAGTGGAAGAAGATGGAGCAATGCAGTCTTATGCCAAAGAGGTTAATATCACATGTTAAATTTTCATAAATACACTTTTTATATATTTAAACTTCCTAAAGAATGGACAAAATTGCATTTTGTATCTTTTCAATTTTTTTCCAAGACCATTTTACATTTGATCAACTTTGCTATTTTCACAGTAGAATTTGTAACTTGCCACTTTGACTTGTGTAAATTTAAATTGAACAATGGATACTATTTTTCCTTGATATTTGTCATTTGGCCTGCATTCTCCTTTGAAGTCAATATCTAGCTCAATCTTTTGTTCAGATTTTGGACTTCAATTTCCATAACTCCAGACTACTTCCTGTGATGTGGTTGATGGGAATTGTAATCTAAAACACTGGGAGGGCCCTAAGTTGGAGAAAGCTAATCATGTTGAATACTTTAAAAGCAGAGCTGCATGCTTTCTTACATTCTCCTCACTGAGGGAAGTTTACTAACATGTCTATAAGTGCTTTTCAGAAACTTCTTGTTCTTCTGTGTTGGGACAAGTCATATATCTTTGTTCATGGGCTTTATCTTTAATAATGGCTGTGGTTTGTTCCTACCGGAGTTGTATATAACACACCAAAGAACATCTTTGGTGCTTGTAAATAGGAGCAATATGGAAATAAGCAGAATGAATGTGCTTACAATATAAAAAAACTCAACCCCACTCCTAAATCCTGGAAATTATTCCCATTTTAACATATTTGATTCTCATTTAGAAAGTTGAAGAATATTTGACATAACTTTAAATTTATTACAGCACAATAAGTGACCAGGAATATATTCACCTCATGCATTCATTCATTCATACATATATACTCCACCTTTCTCTCAATAATGGGATTCAAAAATGCTGACAACTTATTTAAAACAATACAATTAAAATGTAAATAGCTGTCTTGTGATAAGAAATCAAATTGATTTCTTTACTAGAGTGAGTCCAATATTTGATTTTTCTAGCACGTGATTGTTTGCTTGGTTTAGAACTTAAAACACATCTTTTTTTAAGGCAAAAAGAGCACTTGAAGGAGGAGCTTGTTCATCTACTGAAGATATTGATGAAGATAAGGTAAGTTTTTTTTTCAAGACTTTGGAGAAAAAGACCTTATCTTTTAATAAAAATTTGCAAATTTAATGTAATTTTAAACACACTGGATAGAAATTTCCTGAGAAGTGATCATTTCAAACCTAATAAACATTTTTCTTCAATGCAATAATTATTGAAAAATAATTCAACGAGATATGTAAAAAATGTATTGCAGTGTCTTGAAACAGCTTTGGTGTTTCCATTTTTAACTCATTTGTTTGTTAGGTTTTTTTTCTCTTCAGCCTTAGTGAAACAGTAATGTTACTTTACAAGGGTGCTGTAGAATTGACATTCATATTAGACAAAATGGGTGAATCTAAATGCTGTAAGCATGTATGGAACGTGACTTTTGTTTATGTCTAGGATAAAGATGAATCTGAAACTATTAAGCAAGTTCATGAATCAGCAATATTCAATAATAGAGAAGTGCCTAGAACTATTAGATCAGATGCTTCGGATCAGGAAGAAGAAGAGAATGAGAGTTGCCCAGTGTCTATAAGTAAGTCATTTTCACAGATTCTGTCATAACTTTTATACTTCTCTCATAAGAATGAGATTAAAAATTAATAATTTATAGATAAGAGAATATGTAATACGTATTACAGATTGAGCATGTCTTATCCAAAATACACTAAAATTGTTGGAAATAGCAACTTTCTCAAGCCTCCACTATTTGTTTGTTATGTATATAATTGCTTACTGCATTTTATGTGTGTATTGGTTTGCAATTTTACATAACCTCTTTGTTGTGGGAGGTGCTGCAGAACATGTGATCAGGTCTGGACATGTTCAGGACTAAGACTCCGTTTTATTGTGCTTTAGAGGTAGAAGCTATTAGATTCTTAGAGAGAGTAGAAGGTATCTTTATGCTTTTAGACTTCGCTGTGTGTTTGCATCAGCAGCTGTGAGTACAGTTTAGTCTTCAATATAGGAGTAGTATGCTATATAGAAGCTATTAGGCTCCATTGTTCAATGGTCTCTAAGTAAGATGCCCTGTGTTACCTACACAGAGACACTACCTAACATCATATTGTAATTAGATTCATAAGCAAAGCACCTGTATGCTGTATACATGAAGTTTTGTGAGTACATCAACTCTGTTACTTTTAAAGAAGACTATTTTGTCTCTTGAGAGCATAATTTAAATGCAAATATATTTTAAGGGAGACTATATTTTTTGGGGCAACTAAAGGAACAATTCTGAAACTCTGATGAATATATGTTTTTTGTGCATTGGGATGTCTTTGTCCCTAACAGTTCAAAGACATAACTAGGTGCGTAAGTTTAACAGCTGAGTGATCCAGTTGCTTTGCATGAATGCTGGTGAACATGATTTTTCAAAAGGTTGTGACTTCTATCAAGGTCATGCCTTTCCTGTGACCAGTGGTTTTTCAAAAAGGTTATGAATCCTATTTCCCAAATGGTTATGGAGATTTACATTTTTTAAAAAAATAGTCTAGATGACCTTTGCTTTTATTTGGTTTTATGTAAAAAAATAATAAAAAATATCGTGCCTTCAGGCTATGTGTATTAAGGTGTGTGTGTATGTGTGTGTGTGTACACACACACACACACACACACATCTTAATACACATAGCCTTAATACACATATGTCGTGTCAGGAGCAACTTGAGAAACTGCAAATCGCTTCTAGTGTGAGAGAATTGGCCGTCTGCAAGGACGTTGCCCAGGGGATGCCCATATGATTTGATATCTTTATCATCCTTGTGGGAGGCTTCTCTCATGTCCCCGCATGAGGAGCTGGAGCTAATAGAGGGAGCTCATCTGCCTCTCCCTGGATTTGAACCTGCAACCTGTTGGTCTTCAGTCCTGCCGGCACAGGGGTTTTACCCACTGCGCCACCAGGGGCTCCAGGTATAAGATGTAGATGAAATACATATGTTGTTGGTTTTTTTGTTTAGAGTTGAGTCTCTTCTCCAAAATAGTCCATTATGTACATATATGCAAATAAAAGTATTCCAAAATCCAATTTTTCTTTCAAAATCCAAAACATTTTGAGTAAGGGAGACTTGACTTGTAATGCATTTATTAATCCATTTCAATATGAAGTTTGCTGCCTAGGGTGATAGCCGATTTTATAATGCTTGATAATACATACACAATATTTAGTTTACTCTTAAATTTTATTTCAGGCTTGTCTAAAGCAGAAACCCAGGCTCTAACTAATTATGGAAGTGGAGAAGATGAAAATGAAGATGAAGAAATAGATGAATTTGAAGAAGGGCCTGTAGATGTCCAAACCTCCCTCCAAGCAAACAATGAAACTACTGCTGAAAATGAACAGGAGCAGGTATAAGACAACTTTGGATAATATTGGATCTTTATGGTTCGCTGTTCCTTGGGAAAATTTGTTAACCTTCTTAAATGAATTGGTTTGTGTAACATTTTTTAATATGTACAAAGGTGATGAAAATGCTCCCAAAATTTTAACTTGATAAACAAGCTTTAAGACTAGTTTTTAAAACTAGGAAGACTCAGGAAGGAAATGACTTTATTCATCCATATTAAGGTCATACATTGGGAACAAAAAATGTAACTGCATACATTTTGTTTCTAAACTAGACATTGTGGAGCATTGTGATGGTTTTTTTCTTTCTGCTTTTTGAATTGTAAATTGCATTCATATTGACTGGACACATGCCTAGTCTGCATGCAGGAAGCATCAGAGCACTATTTTATGAATAATTAAAATGTGGTTGAAATTTGTAGACGTTTACTGTTTTGATCTGTATTTAAATTTTTTACAGATTTCACAACCCAAATCTGAAAATTCAGATGATTGTATCACAGTGCTTTCTGAACAAGAATCTGTGGCTAAAGGTAGAGTGATTCGTTTTTCAAAAGGACTAATTTTCATTAGATCATTTATTTTTAATATTCATACATATGCACAGCTGCATTATTTTTATCAGATACGTTTTTAAAGGCTATTATAATTAGGATGTATTGTATACTAAATAATGAAATATGCTATTTTAAAACTCTTTATTTAGCCAGTTCTCATTACCAAGTTTTCTGTTATTTGACATGGCATAAAAATTGATGTTATGAATGCTGATTAACAGCATGAATTACCTTGTTCAGATCTCTATTCTTTCAAAACGACACAGGTTTTTTTTTTAACAAAGGAATTACCATTTAATGAAACCTTGAAAAAGTAAGCATTGTTCACATGGGTTGCTGTGAGTTTTTCAGACTGTATGGCTGTGTTCTAGAAGCATTCTCTCCTGGCATTTTGCCCACATCTATGGCAGGCACCCTCAGAGGTTGTGAAACTAGTGAGTTTATATATGTGTGGAATGTCCAGGGTGGGAGAAAGAAGTCTTGTCCATTTGAGGCAAGTGTGAATGTTGCAATTGGCCAGGTTGATTAGCATTTAATACCCTTGCAGCTTCAAAGCCTGGCTGCCTCCTGCATTTAATCATTGTTCACATGATTAAAACTTTGATCATCTCCTTTAAAATATAAAACAACTAATTGTGGAGGATAGATTAAAAAGAGTTAATTTTGTACAACTGTCAAATAGTTGGGTTTGGATTATCTTGACAGTAAGATCTAGCTTGCCACAAAATGCTCATCTGTCCGGTTTAGGTACATGCTGTGTAAAATACATTATTTATGTACAGCTTTGTTGCCTTTATTGCCAGCTTCTAGTGCAGGATACTGCAACTTTATGCCTATTTACCTGGAAGAAATCCCTGTTGAAATCAGTGGGCTTTGGGGTTTTTTTGTACGAATACATTTAGGATAGCAATGTAAAATGTAATGTTTACCTGACCAAATTTAAATGGTGATAACTCTATTAGGTATTTTTTAAAAAAATGCAGGTATTTTTATTGAATATTTCCAGATATTTTCACACAGGAGGTGAAAATGAAAGTCGGATAAAAAGGAAAAAAGGGAGGATTTATTTATTTATTTATCGTGTCATCAGCAACCAACCAACCAATCAACCAAACAGACAAAACACAGAATTTGCAAGCTTGGTAGTTGATTAAATGTCCTTTGACCAGTATCTGGCCAGTTGGAGTGCCTCTGGTGTTGCCGCAAGTAGGTCCTCCATTGTGCATGTGGCAGGGCTCAGGTTGCATTGCAGCAGGTGGTCTGTAGTTTGCTTTTCTCCACACTCACATGTCGTGGATTCCACTTTGTAGCCCCATTTCTGAAGATTGGCTCTGCATCTCATGGTGCCAGAGTGTAGTCTGTTCAGCGCCTTCCAAGTCACCCAGTTTTCTGAGTGCCCAGGGGGGAGTCTCTCATTTGGCATCAGCCATTGATTGAGGTTCTGGGTTTGAGCCTGCCACTTTTGGACTCTTGCTTGCTGGGGTATTCCAGCGAGTGTCTCTGTAGATCTTAGAAAACTATTTCTTGGTTTAAGTCGTTGACTTAAAAGGGAGGGTGAGGTTAATGGAGTTATTGTTAATAGGTTAACTCTTTACAAATACCTAGTATGTTGCCAAGGGAGATTCCATATATATATAAGAAAAAAAAGGAATAATAATTGTCTCTCCTTATATTTTTTGTATTATTCCGTGTTCTTCTTGTCATCTTCTCCAGCATTTCTTCATTAAAAGCTCAGCGTCATTGTTCTTATTTACATTATTTCTTTTAATTCTTCTATCAAATTTTAATTTTAATTTAATTTAAATGTTTAGTTTCATCTGTTAGTTAGTAAATTAGTATTGTGCAGACAAAAATTACTATGTATCATTATTCTACCCCAATGATCCCAATCTATTTAGGGGGTACCAGCTTCTCTTATTCAAAGATTCTTAAGTGAGGGGTTAATAAGTATTACGAAGTGTATATATAGTCTTGAAATCTCACTCTTGCAATTTTTTGTGTGGTTATTAGTTATTTAAGCACGTTAGTTTGTCCATTTTGACCATTTTACAGACTCATATGCTCTATGTAAAGACTTTCAAAATTACAGTTTCCTTGATACCCATTTTTACAGGATCCCTGTGTTGCCATCTAAGGATTGAGTCTCTTAGTCTCCTTTTCATTAGGCCTTTTGAAGTGTCTTTAGCACTTCTGAACTATGGTGTTCATATTACTCTATCCTTTCTATACTTCTTCCAAGTAATACGAAATGCCTCAAGTACTTTTCCAGGCTCTGTAGCAAACTGCTGTGGTCTTTTTTTTAGGTGACCTGGATTCACCTGCTGTTGTGCCTCAGTATCTTAACATTATAGAAGATACAAAGCCCATCCCTGTTGGTGCTGCTGAGGATCTCAATCCAAGCACTATAGTAATAGAAGAACAAGACTTGCCGTTAGCAGAAAACGAAAGCCATGCATCAGTTACTGTACATGAAGAACCCACCAAATCTTCATTGGGAACGCCTGAAAGCTCTGTGGTTGACAGTCCAGATACAGAGTCTCCTGTGTTGGTGAATGAATATGTATGTATTCGTACAGATGAGGCACAGCTGTGCATCTTCCTTTAAATATTAAATTGGGGGTGAAAAGTGATTTAAATTCCTAAGTTTTGTTCATCAATATGTAATGGAGGGACTAAATCAGGCATGGGCAAACTTTTTAACTTGGGGGCCACATGGTGGGCCGGAGCAGGGTGGGCAGGCTGGGAGGGAGAGGAGTTCTCCCCAAGCACCCTCTCTGCCCTTTCCACCTCTCCCTCCTCTCTTTTGAAGGCTGAAAGTGAAGGAAAGACTGGAAATATTTGGATTCTAAAAGGGTTAGCTTTGGTCAGGATGAGATGGTGGATGGGAGAGAAAAACGGAAGGAAGGAAGGAAGGAAGGAAGGAAGGAAGGAAGGAAGGAGAGAGGGAAGGTGAGAGGGAAGGTGAGAGGGAACGGTGAAAGTGAAGGAAGCGGGTGGAGAAAGAGGGAAGTAAGGGAGAGAGGGAAGGAGAGAATGAGAAAGAGGGAAGGAGGAGGGAGGAAAGAGGGAAGGAAGGGTGAAAGGGAAGGAAGTAAGGGAGGGAGGAAAGGAGGAAGGAAAGACAAAGGGGAAGGATGGGAGGGAGGAGAAAGAGGGGAAGGAGGGAGGAAAGAGGGAAGGAAGGAAAGGTGAAAAGGAGGAAGGGAGAAAGGGAAGAGATGGTAGGAGGAAGGAAATAGAGAAGGAAGGAAGGATAGGATGGTGTGAGAGAGAAGGTCCTGAGAAAAGAGCCCAGGGGACCGCATCCGGCCCCTGGGCCTGGGTTTGCCCATACCAGGACTAAATCCTTTCCCCCCATTTCTGTTCAAATGGGATACACCAGCTGTACTCCCCATTAACAATACATTTTCCCCCAAGAGAACAGATTTTCCACTTGGGATGTTACAGCTTTAAAATGAATAATCTGCTCCATTATCTAAATTGCATCAATTAATTGATCTCATAGATTTTAATGGTATAAAGCAGTGATACTCAACCTGTGGCTCCCCAGGTATTTTTGCCTACAACTTCCAGAAATCCCAGCTAGTTTACCAGCTGTTAGGATTTCTGGGAGTTGAAGGCCAAAACATCTAGGGACCCACAGGTTGAGAACCACTGGTCTAAAGGTATATCGCTGCTCTCCATCCAAATCAAATCGCATGGCAATAGCTCAACATTGGTTATACAGAGGGATCTTGGTATCCACTGAGGTTTGGTTTTAGACTCCACACGGATAGTAAAATCCATAGATGCTCAAGTCCCATTATAAAGAATGACGTAGTTAAATAGCACCCTTTATATAATGGTATAGCTTTTTGGATCATTCTTGTTTTCTTTTCTGTTAATATTTTCAAGCCACAAATGCTTGAATCTGTGGATGGAAGGCTGACTGTATAAGTTAATAACAACCATGTTCTGACAACAGGAAACTGGTTCTGGAAATAACAGTCAGAAATCTGATGAGGATGACTTTGTGAAAGTTGAAGATGTATCCCTTAAACTTGCAGTCTATTCTGAGGTACATTTCTTGAAAATCTTTTTTTTTTTTGGTTTGTTTTGAAAGTATCATACAGAGAAGGCAGTTAAGAATATTAAATTTATAAGAACTAATCTAATTTTAATCAATTTCCAGGAAGAGCTGATGAAAACAATGGAGGCGGAGGCTCAGACTAACAATATTACTTCAGAAATACTGGCCAGTGCAGAAAACCATGGTGAAGATTTAGTGGGAGATCCTCAAATCCTGAAAGAACCTGGTGAGGTCCTTTAATGTCTTTGCTGTCCTCCTTAACTTAATTTTACAATTTTACTTAATGCAGTTTAAATACTCTAGTGAACATGAAAACTTTGAACAATTAACTTTTTAGTGTTAATTGGAGCAAACCGAGTGTTGACAGAGCTATTTTACTCATATTTGTTTGATGTATTTGTGATCCAGTTAATGGATTTAGCCATGTGGATGAAGGGCAGTTTGGTGCACCAGTACTACTCCCATTTCATTCTGTCATATCATCTGATAGATGCAGGATCAGCAATGCACCCATTGGTGCTTTCCCATTTATTTCAGTGGAAGAAGTTGATATTTGTAGTTCTTTGTCCTCTGGGTGTGGATGAACTGCAACACCCATCATCTTGGGGCCACCCCAACAACCCCTCCAGTACTTTAAATTGGTCATGTTTAGTATGTGTGCCAAGTTTGGTAAAGATCCAGTGTCAGTGGGGTTCACAGTGCTCCCTGGATGTTGGTGGATTACAGTTCTCATCATACTGGTTCAGCCTGCCCCCCTCCCCCCAGTATTTCAAGTTGTTCATGAGGGGTATGTGTGTATACCAAGGTTGGTCCAGATTCATCATTGGTGGGAGTTCACATTGCTCTCAGGATTTGAGTGGACTGCAAGTCCTAACATCCCAGGTGGGCAACAGCCACCACATTGTCTGTAGCTTTAATTCTTCTGTGCATGCGGCAGGGCATTGTGGGCACGCATACAGATGTGGAGTTGTTTGTTCTGCTCCGCAGTTGTACAAGGTGGAGGGTTCTTCTAGGTCAGTGGTTCTCAGGCTGTGGGTCCCCAGGTGTTTTGGTCTATAGCTCCCAGAAATCCCAGCCAGTTTACCAGCTCTTAGGATTTCTGGGAGTTGAAGGTCAAAACCTCTGGAGACCCACAGGTTGAGAACTACTGTTCTAGGTAGTGCCATTTGCCAGGTTGTATTTTGATATGCCCACTCCACTTCTGAGTCTGTTCAGGGACTTCCAAGTTGCCCATTCTTGGTTTGATCCTGGAGGAAGACCCTTGGGCACGCAGCCTGGTGAGGAAGGGACCCTTTGACACAGAGAGCAGCAGAGGTGGCGAGGAGGAGGCCGCTGCCGAAGAGGGCCTCAACGATGGCAGCAGCTTCCCCCTCATTCCTGTGCTGCTCCACGCTCTTTCCTCGTGAGGCTTGGGTGCCCAGTCTGGCAGGGAGCAGCAGAGGTGGTGAAGGAGGCTGCTGTCGAAGAGGACCTTGGTGGTGGCGGCTTCCCCCTTGCCTCTCCGCGCTCCTTCCTCTCTAGGCTTGAGCCCCCAGCCTGGCAAGGAAGACCCTCTGAGGCAGGGAGCAGTGGAGGTGGCAAGGAGGAGGCCGCCACGAAGTAGGGACACTCTGCCCACTTGAGTGGGCGGCGTGTCCCTACTTTGTTGATTTTCACTTATCAAAGGTGGTCCCGGAACGGAACACTCGCGATAAGTACGGGATTACTGTACATGTTTTGTTCAGTGCTATATTCATCTGCTTTGTGTGGGTAGACATGTGCCAAACAGGGCAGGAATACTCAACAGTTGAGTAAGACAAGCCCAAGGCTGATGTTCTTATTAATTTTGGGTCTGCACCCCATGTGATACCATTAAGTTTTTACAGGATGTTATTGCGTGCAGCTACTTTGTGCTTGGTGTTCATGCAGTTTCCTAAATGTTCGTGTTCAATCTAAGGTGACACCAAGATATTTAGGATGGAGCAGTGTTCGAGCTCTTGGCCTTCCCAGATAACTTACAATTCCTCTTGGCTTCATGGGTACATAGGAAGAAAGCACATACTTGTGTCTTGGCAGGGTTAGGCTTCAGGTGGTTATCTTTGTAGTAACTGGAGAGATCTTTCAAGGCGTTAGTAAGTTGGTTTTCAATTGTTTCAAAGTCTTTTGCTTGTGTTGTTAGGCCAAGGTCATCAGTATATAAAAAGCTCTTTGTGAGTAGTGGCTGTGGCTGAATGTTAGTAAAGATGTTAAACAAAGTTGGTGCAAGAACACTGCCTTGAGGTAAACCATTCTTTCGCCTCCTCCATCTACTTTCCTGCCTTGAAACTCCACATAGAAGCTGCGGTTTTCTAGGAGGGTCTGGACAGTTTTTCTAAAAGCATAGTTCCGGGTAGTATGATAGACATTATGCAGCATTTTTCTAGGCTTCACTGCCGTAAGGTCCACAAAACCTGTTCCCGTAATGCAACCTTTCTCATGTGCTTTCTCGATTCACTCAGTCAGATTAAGTTGAGCTGTACAGTTTTTCCATGGTCTGAAGCCTGCTTGTTGTGCAATAACAGGTCCAAGTAGGTTTAATAGCATCCTCTCATATACTTTATATAGATAATATAAGAGAGAGATATTGGTCAGTAGTTCCTTCATTGGAGACATCTCAACATCATCATCATTATAGCCAAGAATATTTCTTATCACTGCTTTAATCATGAACGTATTCTCTTCTTTTTCCAGAAACTCTTGGAGCCCAAAGTGCGTGAAAAATCATTTCAAGGGTAACTCCTTGGCCTACTTCATCTACAGATGCATATAGAAAATGGCTACTAAATTCCATGCATTGTAATCTGTATAAAAATGTAAATTAGTTTTTCATACACCGCCTTTTAGAGTAGGCACGCTAACTTTGGCCCATAAAACTTAAAACGGCTACAACTGAGCTTTCAGTCTGGCTGCACAGTTCTTTGCTGTCTTGTCTTTTTTATGATTTGATTGTGATTTTAGCAATTTCAAAAATGTAGTTTTAATAAAAGTTGGCTTGTAAGTAGGTGTGTTTTGAACTATGCTATACAAAATTATGAAGAGTCAAGTTTTATAAATTCAAAGCATTTTTTTTTAAAAGAAGGTACTTAGGCAAAGTGTTTGTTTTGCAGGAACACTGTTGCCTCCTAAGGAACAACTAACATGCTGTATGCAAAAGTGTCATGCAGTGTTTCCTAAATGTTCGTGATACCTGATACGCCCAAATTAGAATATTGGTGGGATTGGCAGGGGTCGATTTTGTCATTTGGGAGTTGTAGTTGCTGGGATTCATAGTTCACCTACCATCAAAGAGCAGCCTTTACCATGTGAACAGGGAGTGATGGATCCTGCCTCATTGAAAAGCTTCAAGTAGAGACTAGATGACAAATGGTTGGAGATACCCTAGTTCTAGATTTGCTTGCATTTGATGTAGGCAGGACTGTATGAAGCCGCCTTCAAATAAAATTCATGGCACTGCAATTATATCTGTTGCGATGTGAGAATTAGGTGGATTTCAGATATGTAGGAGCTGAATCTTTGAGAACTGAAGAAGTCCCAGCAGACTGGAGGAAAGCAAATGTTCCAATGTGTCGTCAAAGGCTTTCATGGCCAGACTCACTGAGTTGCTGTGAGTTTTCTGGGCTGTATGGCCATGTGCCAGAAGCATTTTTTCCTGATGTTTCAGCCACATCTGTGGCAGGCATCCTCAGAGGATGTGAGGTCACAACCTCTTGAGGATGCTTGCCATAGATGTGGGAAAATGTCAGGAGAGAATGCTTCTGGAACATGGCCATACAGCCTGGAAAACTCACAGCAACCCAGGGCAAATGTTATCTCTATCTTCAAGAAGGGAAAAAGGAGGACCGAAACAATTACTGTCCAGTCAGGCTGACATCAATACCAGAAAAGATTCTGGAGCAGATCATTAAGGAGGCAGTCTGTCATCATTTACAAAAGAATGTTACAATCACTAAAAGTCAACAAGGATTTTTCAAAAAGAAATCTTGCCTGGCTAATCTTTTTTCCCAATAGAGTTACAAGCTTGGTAGATATAGGGAATGCTGTGGATGTAGCAGACCTTGATTTCGGTAAGGCCTTCGGCAAGGTCACCCACGACCTTCTTTCAAACAAGATAGTAAAATGTGGGATAGACAATACTACTGTTAGGTGATTTTGTAATTTGTTAAGCAACCAAAATCAAAGGGTGTTCACCAGTGGTTCGTCTTTAACCTGGAAAGAACTAGTGGAGGGCTGTAGGGTTTGGTCCTGGGCTCAGGGCTGTTCAACATCTTTATTATTGAATTAGATGAAGGTTTAGAGGGCATGCTTATTAAGTTTGCAGATGATATCAAATTAGGAAAGATAGCTAATACTCTAAAGGACAGGATCAGAATTCAAAACAACCATAACAGATTAAAGAGTTGGGCCAAAACTAACAAAATTAATTTCAAATTCTACGAAATGTTTCCATCTTTCTTTGGCTGCTGTTTTTCCCCATGAAATGCTTCCTGTGACCCTAATGTAAAATTTGCTTGGCAAGCTTTATTCAGAGGCAGCTTGCCATTGCTTTCTTCTAAGACTTAGAGACAATGACATATCCAAGTTCACCCAGTGGGTTTCCACAGCTGAGAAAAGATTTAAACCCTGGTTTGGCAGAGTCCTGGTCCAACATTTAAAACCACTGCACTATTATGGCTGTTTCTCCAAATCAAAGAAAAATAGTTGACATTAGATTATTGTGCTTATCTGGGATGATGTGAATGTCATTTAAGATGAAAAAGAAGAAGCCTATGTTGAAGTTGGCCTTGCTTGAGATACAAACTGAATATGACAATAATTGTGGACAACCGTTCCCAGGCAGATACAGGTGGGGTATAAAATTAATAACCTGTGTAGAGTATAAAGTAAGCATTTAGGAGAAAAGGAATGGCTATACTGAAGGTGCAATAGCCATTATCAAAACTACTACATTGGGTATCATTTCCCAAGAAGTTAGAACACGACAGATAATTTATCATTTTTTTATTGTAAAATGATCGAGAACTTGTTAAAAGATACATTCTTAATACTGACTAGCAGTACTGAAACATTAATCATCTCCATTAATTACTAGGAAAAAGAGGAACTTTTGTTAAGCAACCCTGTCCTGTATTTTAGTAAGTGCACCACAAAAGAAAAGTTTGAAGGATGAGATAGGGACACTGTAATGCATTCCACAGTACACAGGCAGCCATTCCCTTAGCATCGTTTCCTCTCTAGTCTTCCCAACTGGAGAACAGGCAATGGCACAAGGTTCAGAAACAACGAGGCAGGGAATATTGTTCCAGGGATGGCATAGACAGGAATTTCAAAGCCATGTTAATACTATCCATGCTTGAGGCCAGTTAACCATGGCAGGAAATTGAGCTTTACCCAACATTTATGCCTTGACGAGGAGGTGGTGATGGTGAGGAATACTGCACCACTACTATAAGAGCGCATCAGCCCCTTACCATTTGCCATTGTGATTTTTCCAGATGTTATTGTTTATGGGTTTTATTTTAAATGTTCTTTTTAGGAATCTCTAGATCCTACAAATTTTGACCCCCCCCCCCCCCATGGCAGACTTTCTCAAGTCATATTAGAGGACCTGGAGATTTCTAGAGAGAAAAGCTCTCTTAGGAATATTGAGGTCCTCCAATTTAATTCTATGGTTAGCTCCCAGCCGATCTTGACCATAAAGTTAGGCTGAAAGACCTAAAAATTCCTAGAGGTGTTTTTTTCTCAGGTGTAAAAAAGTTAGCATTTTTTATTCAGGGTTTTTCATGGGCTATATGTTCCTAATCTCTGTGAATGTGGAAGACTGTACAGCTCTAGATCCTTATTTCTCCAGATGCATGCAGAACACAGCTATATTCCCCCTATGTTGGATTCATCTCTCACTCTATTCTCTCTCCTAATTTTAAATATATGGAAACGATGCAAGCATTCCTTCAAGCTGACAAAGCAGTGAAATGCTGAGGTAGCTGGTAGACTGTGGAGCAGGCAAAGCACCATGATGGGGCGCTGGATTCTTTCAAGTCTGCACAACACCGCTTTCCAAACTGTCCCTTTCCCCAGGGCTGTAATTCCATCACATATGCCCTATTAAATGAAGTGGCATAGGATGGTGCTGCAAGATTAATCTAAGCAATGACTAGCCAAAGCAGTAGGGACTGAAAGTCATTTGGGTTTAGCTTCATACACAAACAAGCAGACAGTTCAAAGTAGAATGTCAATTAAAGGTCAATTTTTGGTGTGAAGTACGACCAGGCCTAGAAGCTCATTTCCCAACCCACAGCAGGCTAAGATTCTCTCCCCACTCCCTCCCCTAATTTCCCCTGGAGAAAATGCATCCCACATTAATCTGATTCTATGGGCAAGTGCAGCCCTCACCAAGGACTACAGGGATCAGGACAATCCCTCAGGTATGTCTCTATGCGTCCATCAGAAACTTCCAACAGTGTTGTTGACACAGTCAGCTAAATAAACACAGAGAAAAATTAAATTTAGTTTGGGTCAACAGAAAAATATATCAATACAGTAAAATGAATCACTTTAAAAGTTAAAGTGTCAGAACCCCTTGATAACTAGGGTCACTTTTGGTCATCTTGGGAATATTGTAGCCTTCTGGATATTTTTTACTGCAATTTCCAAGATTTTCCATCACAGCCTTTCCTGTCCTGAGTTGCAGTACAAGTAAAACATAGATGGCTACACAATTCTTAAAACTATGCATACAAACTTTTAAAAGACAAGTTTTAAAAGGCTTTCATTCCAGATGCTTGCACAAATTCTGCTTAAACAAATGCAGTGATGAAGAATGTGACAACCCAGCTGTGAAGCACAAAGACCATGAAGAAGAATGTTTAGCTGTCACACCTGAAGTAATGCCATGCATTAACTGATTGCATAAACAGGTCCCTGCCAGTTTCATGCATGGCATTACTTCTGCAGCTGACAAAGTAGTGATCTACTAAGGCTATTCATACTTCTAACATGGGAGACAAATCTGGTTTTGGAAACCAAGATCTAATTTTATGCTCATGCAAATCGCAAGCTATCAATATGGTATATGTTTATATAGCATACTGAGGATATATAACACTGGCCAATACACATTTTGGTGCTTCAAATGTTAGTCCTGTTCTTGGGTATATCAGACCTGTTGATTCCAAAAATGGCATGTTTCCCCCTATCAGTTCTAGTTTTTGATATACAGATCATATGTTATCTACCAGTCACCATCTGCCCACCCATAGAAAATCACGATATTTATATCTAAGAAACTAGAGCTGATGTGGTCCATTTGATGCAATTTTCTGAATCAGCACAGCAAATAACTCTAGGAACAGACTTAAAAATCAATAACATCAATAATTGGGGGGGGGGGGTATGCTGTGTAATTATAATTAACATATGGGTAAAAAGGAAAATATATCACTACAGTAAAATGTATAACTTAAAAAGTTAAAGTGACTAGGGTCACTTCTGGTCATCATGGGAATATTGTAGCCTTAACCAAGCCAGCTTTTCAAGTTATGAGACTACATATATGATTCAAGCAGGACATGCAACGGAAGGCACAAAAAGAGCTTACCTTGTTTAGGACAGGCTTTGTGGAGAGAATGTTGTAAATCGCTGGTAATGAAACATTCTGGGAGGGAAGAAGACTGAAGTTATTCTGATGCCTGAATCAACTCATAAAGAAGCATCTACGTAAGGAACAGTTGTGTCAGCTTTGGCACAGCAACAAAGCAGAGAACAGGAATAAATCATCCGGGGATTAAGAAGCTTTTAAAGCTCAAGAGCCAAATGCCAATTTGGAAAGATTTCTGAAAAGTTGTCCCAGTAGTGGGACCAAAGGAAATGCCAGACGTAATTGATTTTGTCTGAAAAGGATAAGAATATGATTGACCATTCTAAAGCAACCCAATGAACTATGCAGAATCACTCAATTACTTCTATGTTGCATTTAAAGTTGACACCCACTTTTGTGATAATGTTCTAATCTCTGAAGAAACAATGAAATTGAAAGACTACCCCTCACTACAAAAAACCAAACAAAACTTAAGGCTTTGATTCCAGATTTCACAGTATCACAGTGACCTTATTTTTCTGGTTACATACCGACAACTAGCATAAAAAAGCAGTAGAACAAGATGTGGGAATTGTATCTTCATATCATTTAATGTATATGTCATCTGAATTATTACATCAATCTAGTCTGATTTGGTAATCAAGCAGTCCTGATTTGTAGTTGGATGGGACATCCATCCAAGTAATCTGGGATTACTAGAGATCTCTAGATAGGAAAACCTTAAAGAAGCTAGCATTAAAGCCTGGCAATCAATGCAAGTCAGAACTTAGAGGAGTTCTGATTGGCTAGAAGGAGTTTCAGGAAAAAGCAGACAATTTCAACAAAAAGGAGTAAATCATGAAAATGAACAAAATCTGGCTACCAGTATTAAAAAAACTCTAAAATTACAACAGCATAACAATAGAAAGGAAACAATCAAGGATATCTAATCACCTCTCAACAAAAGTTTGTTGGCACGGCCAGGCCATCAAATGCTAATAATCAAGGTGGTCAGTTGAAACATTCACACCTAGCTCCAACAGACAAGAGTTCTTTGTCCCACCCAGAAATATATAAACCCATTTTCCTAGTTCCAACAGACCTCACTACCTCTGAGGATGCTTGCCATAGATGCAGGTGAAAAGTCAGGAGAGAATGCCTCTATAACATAGCCATATGGCCCGAAAAAACCTACAACAACCCAGTGATTCCGGCCATGAAAGCCTTTGATAATACATAGTTCAAATTAGCCACAATGTAGCATTTGGACAGAATGCCTGACTGTGGTTAATTGAAAATGGAAGATTTTTATGGCTGAGAAAGAGAAGAGAGGAGGCACAGCATACAAGCTTCAGCAGAGCCAGAAAAATATACTTTCCAGTCCGCAACTCCTCAGATACTCAACCCAACGTGATACGTGCTGTACAATGTCTTGAAGGGTTGGTGTTACACTGCTATTACAAGACCTTGACTGATCCTGTTATGATGGATTGAAGCTGACATCCTGGGAGTTTCATTACGTGCCACACTTCATTAGGTGTCAATCACATTAAGAGGTTTAGTCATCTATACCAGGACATTTGAGTTCCACCACTTTACCTCTTGCGTTGTTTGGTTCAAGCATTTCATGGCGGGATCTCTCCTGTTATCCAGAACAAATGGATCCTTCCAGCGATCATAATTGGTCTCCACCAAATACCAGATACCTCTTTTTATGTCCAAGCTTGAAATGAAAAAAAAATATGAACACCTTTCACATCCACCCCCACTCTTTCAAACATGGATACATTACAACACTTCATATTCTTGGCACATTATCCACAGGTTTTTCTATAGGTTGTACAGTATATTGCTAATGTATTCTTGGCTAAATTAAGCCAGAAGGCATATTAAGGAGCTTTCCTTTTCCCCTTCCCCTTCCCCTTCCCCCCCCTCCCCCCCTCCCCCCCTCCCTCCCTCCCTCCCTCCCTCCCTCCCTTCCTTCCTTCCTTCCTTCCTTCCCTCAATACGAAAACATGGTTAAAACAAGAAGAACATGCTCAAAAAATACTAAAGAAACCCATGTTTGCAAGCACCAGCTTTTCAACCACTTTATCAAGTCACATTACTGGTAGCAGTTATGGAGCCCCCGGTGGCACAATAGGTTAAACCTTTGTGCCGGCTGAACTGCTGACCTAAAGGTAGGCGGTTCAAATCTGGGGAGTGGGGTGAGACTCTGTCTGTCAGCTCCAGCTTCCCATGCGGTGACATGAGAGAAGTCTCCCACAGGATGGTGAAACATCCGGGCATCCCCTGGGCAACGTCTTTGCAGACAGCTAATTCTCTCATACCAGAAGCAACTTGCAGTTTCTCACATCTCTTCTGACATGAAAAAAACAAAACAAAACAACAGATCCATCTGCTTACAGAGCTTCAATTAACGAGCATACTTACGGCCATATATCTAAGGTAGCACTTCGAGAACGTGTAATAATACAACCCTCTCCTGATTTAATGCCTCCCAATATGAAATAGGCTGGTGCCAGCAGTTTTTCGTTAACAAGTCTTTCCTTTGCATCTTCATAACTATATTGAATAGAAACAACGAGAGAGATACAACAATTAAGGGCAACATATTCACTGTAGCCCAAACCTTCCAACAATGCTGGACTACAGTATGCTCTGGCTTGTTTGAAAGTGCACTAAAGAACAAAAGTAATAGAAGAGATAAAGAAGAATCACTCCAAATTAAGGACTAGAAAGAACATTGTGTCTCATAAAATCAAGGCAGGCAAGGGGAAGCCATGGACACAGCTAGTGTTTCAAAGCAGGAGGTCAATAATACTATGTAACACTATTTTTATTTCTGGATTATAATGGTCATTTCCTAATTGTGTCTAACATAAAAACATTGAAAAAGAAATTTCAATAAATATCTCCTGGCATCTCAACCAATTCAACATAGTTTGTGGTAGCTACAAAAACAACGTTTTTGAAGTGTAACAACTACTTTCAAAGCAAGTACCATACAAATAAACAGAAAATAACACTTACAAAACAGGAACAGAAAAACACCAACAAATTTTGTTACATAGTGTAATTTGAGAAGGGAAAGCACAAGAGATGTGAATGTCTGTTTCTCTGGTTGCCTAACCAAGTTCACATTCATTTAGTACAGGGTTATCAACTTGTGGCCCTCCAGATACTGTTTTTCTACTATTACCATCACCCTCACCATCACCCTGATTATGCTGGCTACAGTTGATGAGAGTTGCAGTCCAATAATATCTGGGGCTGAGCCACAGTTAACCTAGCACAGCCTTGTGTTCTGGCTCTAACATCTAATTACAAAACATACATTCATGACCAGAAATTGTCACTGAACCTAATTACATCCTCAGTGAAGCTCACTGTAACTGCAAAGACTGAAGACCGTGAGTCTACAGCAGGTTATGGGAAGGATTTTCTGCATACTCTTGCCTCTCCACGAAGAGTGATCAAAGTGATCATTAGGTCCCATTGTGAAAGACAGAAACCACTATGGATTGAGATGAGAAGATTAGGAAAACCAGAAGGACCATGTTGTCCTGCATTGATTAACATCCAGTGCTTGTCAGGTAAGAAGGACTGGAGGTTTAGTACAGCCGGTAAATCATCAGCAACTATAAGATCTATCAACTGAAAGGTTGCAAGTTCGAACCCCGGGTTGGCATGGGCAGCCAACTGTTAGCCTTGCCCACTGTTTACCTAAGCAGTTCAAAAACAGCTTTAGCTGTAATTAAAGAAATTAGGTACTGCTAAAAAACGGGGGAGGTGTTTTACAATGCCATAAAGAAAAAGAAGATCAGAACATGCTGGTATGAGGAAGTCCTGATGGCTCTTCGTCATAGAGGATGGAGTGACAGCACCCCCTGTGGCATGACACAAAAACTTCCTTCTGTTCTGTCTGTGTACTGTCTATACAAACAGCACTGAATGTTTGCTGTGTATGTGTACTTGTGATCCGCCTTGAGTCCCCTTGGGGGTGAGAAGGGCAGAATATAAATAAAGTGTTGTTGTTTGTTGTTGTTGTTAAGATACAGGTCAAACATGACATGTGGAAGGTATTTTTATTTGCTTCAGATATTACAACCCCCGCCCCCAAACAAGATTTAAAGGCAGAAAAGTGTTATATTTTCCTAGTCACATAACAGTGATCTTCAGTGTTCTCCTTATTTACTGAAAGAAATACAGCAGCAGATCAAATACACAAAGCGCACTGTTACCTTGTACCATTTTCCAACACATTTCTAGTGAGGAAGCTCATCCACCAACCATCCCTCTGACCAATTATCCACTCAAAGAGTCCTGCAAGAATCACAAATTGCAGGAAATTAATGTATTAGGCCAAAAGGTTACAGACCAAGTAAACATGCACAGGATTTTTGTGTAAGGCTTTCATAAACCAGCCATACTGCAGTTTACATGGGAATCAGCCTAGTTTCAATAGAGCTTACTTGCAGCTCCATGTGAGCATGAAATCTTATTAAAGCATATAATTTTGTAAAACACTGCTTTTTTCACTTTGTTGTGCAAGAGAGTAAAGAAAAAATGTAAAGAGAGTAATCTTATTAGCACTGCAGCCCCAAATCAGAAACAGGACAAGTTATTTTCAATGAGCTGATAAAATTGCTGTTTTAAAGTTTTCCCCCCTAAAATAGATAATTAGAATACTCACCAATGTAACCTCCATCTAGACTGAAGCGCTCGTTCAAGGTGAGAGAAAAGGCACCCTAAAATATGAAATCAGTCAACACTTGAGTTAACACTCTTGTTTCCAGTGGGTATCAGGTATCATTCAACTGTTAACATCTCAGGGAGTTTCTTACTTTCAGCAGCAAAATATGAGCTCTATCTAAACTACTACTTAACTGCATTTTATAGCTGGGGGGGGGGGGGGGGACTGTTTATACCGCATTTGAATTTACATTAAATTGTACAAGGAGAGTGAGAAAGTTGTTTGGGTGTCACAACCCATTCCCAGGGATGGGGAACATTAGGAACTTGAGATTCAGATGCACATAGAGATCAATTTGCACTGCTTACTAGAAAATCTGACTGTTTATGGAGACTTGTTTATACATTTCTACCTCAAAATGACCACCTAAGAGCACCCCTTAAGAAAAGATTAAGTACTCTGGCTAAATGGGAAAAGCTGAAACTTTGGTAACATGTTTGTTTCTGTTTCTCATAATAATTTCCACATTCATTAACACCACTAGCCTTCCGGTTTTTGTAATGGAGAGACTACAAAATCACTTATCATATCTGTTACAATGGAAAAGAACCCTTCAAATTTATTTCCAGAGAGTCTGGTGCAGCAAAAAGAATATGATGCAGCAATTTATGCAATAATATACATTATGGCACAAATAGTCAGGGATTACAGTTCAGTGTCGCCTGAAGTTTATGAACATGCACTGGCAAGCAGGCAAATTATTGTTTAAGGAATCATACTGTATTATATTTGGTTGGAATAGAAAATTCTGAGTTGCTGCTAACCATAAGTGGGAGCTTCTAATTTTCTCTTCCTGATCAAAGGAAGGTCTGCTGATATTTATAGGAGGAAGTTACATCATAATGCACTTAATGTGGTGCAAATCAAAAATACTTACAGGCTTGACTCCAGAGACAATTCCCACATAGCCTGCAAGATTTGAAGACTTAAATACAGTTTTATTGTTCCTTTGAAAGTCCAATGACGCCATTAATGGCTTTAGTTCCTTTGTTACAGACCAGGAACTATTTTTAATATCCCACCTGCAAAGGAAAAAAAGCAAGCACCTTTAAAAATTGCATCACTTGGGAAGTTATTTTTGGGCTACTGATCCCAGACACTCCAATTACTCCAACAGATAATTGTGAGTTGCAATACAAAAAGAAACTTTGCCTATGTATAGCTGTCTATTGAATGTTAACAGTAAGCATTACTCTTGAACAGTGGTTCTAAGCCTGTGGGGCATGAGATGTTTTGGCCTTCAACTCTCAGAAATCCTAGCAGCTGGTAAACTGGATGGGATTTCTGGGAGTTGTAGGCCAAAACATCTGGGGACCCACAGGTTGAGAACCACTGCTCTAGAACTATACAGAATGGCAGCTTCTCCTGATGTTTGAGCGTTTCAGTTTAACACACAAAATGCTAACAGGCTTAGTGTATTGTATGCTTAAAAAGAGCATAGAAACCCGCCTGCAACATTTTAATGCAAATTCTGCACCAAGAGCCAAACTCTGTGACCTGCACTCAGTACAATCATTGTTGTTATCTGAAACAGTGGACAGAGAAAGGGAGTTAAGCCGGGAGTTGTAGAAAACAGTCTAAATTGGTAGAGTGAGTGGTAAATATCGTGCTAAATTAAGGCAAAGGTCCATTGTGCCTAAAGCAAGTTGTTATGATCGCTGCCGAAAAAGCTCCCCCTGAATATCACTGTATTGGGCAATTACCAACTAGCTGTCAATCTTTTGTCTGGTACTGGAGCATGTAGTTGCTGCCCAACTCCTTTCTGGATGAGAAAGCTTATCTGGATCAATTTCATGTCACACGTGGGTTTCATTAGAAATAATATTATATTCTGCAGGACAGAGGCAGCCACGATCACCTTAGTGGATGACCTAAGCCAGAAACAAGGAAGGACGTGTTTCCTTTCTGGATCCCTTTGTGACTTTCAAAACCTTTAATCATGGTATTCTTCTGGCTTTCTGATTGGCTGGGGCTTGGAGGAACTGTGTGGCAGTGGGTCATTCCTTGCTAAAGGGACAAATCCAGAAGGTGATGTTTGGGGACTCCTGTCTAACTTAGTTTTCAGTTTTGTCAGTTCAAGTTTCAATTTGTCTCTATAAGTTGCTTCAAGTCATTTCTGATGTATGGTAAATCAAAGGCAAACCTATCATGTGTTTTCCTGGGATGTGAACGTGTGACTCGTTCAACATCATCCACTGAGTTTGCATGACTGAGTCTTCAAAGTTGTATTTCAATGCTCAAACCACCACACCATACAGGCTCTCTTTGCCCGCTATGTTATTTATATAAATGAAAGTGCTGGGAGAGGTTGTCTGGAGTTTTGGGATCTGGTCTCACCAGCATGATGAAGACACACAGCTCTGCTACTCCCTTCTATCTCAATCCAAGGAAGCTGTCTTGGTTCTAAACTGGCGCCTGTCATCAGTAAAGGATAGGATGAGGGCAAACAAGTTGAACTTTAATCCAGATAAGACAAAGATGGTCCTGGTTTAGTCGAAAGGCAGATCAGGGAATGAGATTCAGTCCGTGATTAATGGAGTTATACTCCCCCTGAAAATGCAGGTTTGCAGTTTGGGTGTACTCTTGGATTCAGTATTGAGCCTAGGAGCCCAGTGTCAACGAGGGCCATTAAAATTAAGGCTTGTACATCAGCTGCACCTATTCCTTGAGATGACACATCTGGCCATGTGGAAACCTATCTTAGCTATATCCTGTTTTGAGATTCAAGACGCTCCATGTGGAGCTGCCCTTGAAGAATGTTTGGAAACTTCCCGGAATAATGATCTCATAGCACTTTGTCCTTTAAAGCACTTTACATTTTTCTAAGTCTGCTCGTATGCTCTTCCACAAACACCAGTATCATCTTCCGTTTGTGTCCCAGCATATTTCCAATTTTAATGTTACATTTGGCGCCCCTCTGTTTTAATTGTGTGTTGTTTTATTGATAATGTTGTTTATCTTATTGTCTATGTTTTTTAATTGCTTGTATTGTTGTTTTATTGCTGTATTGTCGTGTTTGGGCTCGGCCTCATGTAAGCCGCACCGAGTCCCTTGGGGAGATGGTAGCGGGGTACAAATAAAGTTAATAAATAAATAAATAAATAAACAAACAAACTTCTGGTGATGCAAACAGCTGGATACAATAACATATAGGTCCCTTGTTGCAACAGCTCTATTGGTCGCTGGTCTGTTTCTGGACAGAATTTTACACAACTCCGGTCCAGGCTATCAGATGCTCCTTATCTCCCTACAGGAGCCTGCACATATCTGTGCCATCATCCTCACATAAACATCTTTTGGAAACATGAGAGAAGGCCTACTTGGTGGCTGCTCCCAGGTTCTGATGCCCTTCTGCTATCTTATCATAGGCAGGTAAAGACCTTTGTATTTTGGCAGACTTCAGAGGATTGACTACTTATGAGGAAAAGGACTTCAAGTGTGCTGTTGATTTTATTTGTTGCTGTTCTTTTTAATAGTCTAACAGCTTTTAACTTAATTGAAAATGGAATTATATTTTAACTTGTCTACAATGCAAAATTTAGCTGTATCTATTTGAGCTTTCTTATGTTGTCTTGGAAAAAGTTGGGATATAAATAAATATAATAATAGGATGATAGAACTTGTATTTTTCATCCTAAAGTGCTTTAAATAAAGTAAGACAATTGACTTCTCTTATATCAGAGGCTCAAGCTGTTTAATCTCACTCAAGTAAAAAAGAGAGAAGAGTCCATACATACCCAAGAAACAACCCAAAATCAAGATTTCTGGCATGGTATAGCTTTCCTGGTTTGAAAAGAAAAATAATAATAATAAAAGGAATGAAGTTTATCCATGAGAAGAATAACCCGAGTATTATCATCATTACCAATTGACACGGTGCTATTTACCTGTTGTGTCCTCTGCTACTATTGAGGTACACACTGTGAAGATTTCATAGAAGATATTGAATACAACAATATCGCCTGTTGGGAAAGAAAGATGGAGGAAACAAATTATTCAGCAAAATGACAAATTGAAAGTAAAATAAGCAGACAAAGAATGGGAAAGGAAGACTGCAGGATTCTACATATCTTTAGAAGATCACATTTCAGTCACAATGTGTGACATACAGTGTGCCCTTTGTATCCATCTGCTGGGGTTTGGTTTCAGGAACCACCTTGGATACCAAAATCCCAAAATAGACAATGATGTAGTAAAATGGTGTCTCTTATATAAAATGACAAAACTAAGGTTTTCTTTTTGAGTAGATAGGGAATATTTTCAAGTCATGGATGGCTGACTCAATGGATACAGAGAGCCAACTGTAATCAGAGTGAGATGGCACGTTCCAGGATGAGAGATGTTGAATGGTATTTTCTGATGCCACCCAGATACTGAAAAGATGCAAAAGCTACCTGGTTCATCATATTTCCTCCCTTTTTGGGAAACACTGAAGCTACAATTTCACTTCAGTTACCCAGCATGCTACACTTCAGTTTCTGATTATACTAATGTCTTCTTGATTTGTGCAAAACAACACCCAGGTTATCTAGATGAGTCAGACTTCAACTCCATCATGGGATTCCCATGATGGCAATTATAAGTTTAGCACATCTGAAAAACGTCTGCAGTATAGGACATGGAATTGAACATTTTAAATCCATGAATAAGATAATAGGATCACAAGACCTATTTGTACACTGAGGAGATCCTGTCTGATCTCCAGGACAAGAGAGAAGATCACTGTGAAAGCAAAACTTGATCTCACTTTTGCTACTCTAAACATCATTGCATGAAATTAACAACTATTCAGACATTATGTCTGTGCAATTTCAATCACGTGCAGTGAAGAGTCTTATGCACTTTAGTTATATATATGTAATGGAATCTCAACAGGTATTGTAGAGTAGTTAATTTAAGCAGTTGCAGCAAATGATGCCTTCATATTCATCTTGCACTACTGGGAAAACAAGATGCTGTAATAATTAAATCAGAATTACCTAAAGGTGTGTCAGTAGCAGAGGCAATGCCTTTGATCTCTTCATCGAAAGGATAGGGGAGGGTAGTCCCTAGCCAAGCCTAAGAGGAAAACATAAAAAGTAATTGTAATATGAAAATGTTATAATTATGTATTCTGAATGTTTTCCTGGCATATAGCTAGTTGCAGCCTGTGCAAATCTTCAGACTCTTAAGATCATCTCACATATTACATAAAGACAAACCATGTTAATCATGGAATCACAGAGTTGGGAGAAACCATCTACTCCAATCTCCTGCCATGCAGGAAAAGCACAAAGTACCACTGACAGATGGCTATCCGGCCTCTGCTTAAAAGCCTCCAAGGAAGGAATTTCCACCACACTCCGAGGCAAAGAGTTCCACTGTTGAACATTTGAACTCATTGCTCCGAGTCCATCTCCAGGGCAGAAGAAATCAGACCTGCTCCCTCTTCCTTGTGACATCCTTTCACATATTTATACATACATGGCTATCAGGTCTCCTCTCAAACTTCTCTTCTGCAGGGTAAACATATCCGTCTCTTTAAGACATTCTTCATAGGGCATAGTCTCCAGACCTTTGATCATTTAGTCGCCCTTCTCTGGACACCTTCCAGCTTGTCAATATCTCTCTTAAATTGTGGTGCCCAGAATTGGCACAGTATTGTAGATGAGGTCTGACAAAAGCAGAATAGAGAGGCACCATTGCTTCACTGATCTAGACCAGGCATGGTCAAACTTTGGCCCTCTGGGTGTTTTGGACTTCAACTCCCACAATTCCTAACAGCCTGCCATGCTTGATTTAGACACTATAACTCTTTTGATGCAGCCCAAAACCCCTCTGGCTTTTTTTAGATTTTGCATCACACAGTTGGTTCATGTTCAACTTGTTGTCAACAAAACTCCAAGATCAAAACATGGCTAAACAAATGTTATTAAAAAGCATATTCAATGCACTTTCCTCCACATATGTTGGCTGATGAAAGCTGGAGCCTAATATCTAGAGGCAACAAAACCTTCAGAATCGATGAGCCCCATAACATCTATCTATAAACGAAGATTCCCTCCTGATCCATGTTACTTGGAAGTAGGCTTGCCAAAATGAAATTCTTAGGCAGCTCCTTTACTTTGAATGGTTTTGTTGAAGAGGGATTTTTAGCAACGAGTGCACGTCACCCAACCAGATAATAAACAACACCTGCTGAAACTTGCTGTACTACACAAACATCAAAATATATGAGTTATCTTGTGTTTTTACTCTGGCAACTATATTCAGGAGTTGCCAATCAACAGCTTATCAAAGAATATGCCCATGACCATTGTTGATGCATCCAACCCAATTCTTTCCAGCTGCTTTTAAATAAATAGTAAACAGATACTGCACATGATTCTGAATGTGTCTATGTGCAGATGTCTGCTATCACTGCATAAGACTGCAAAACATGCCTGGCTGAAATCTTAAGAGAGTCATCTACCAAACATTGTGCATCAACCACTCCTCTATCAGGTCCAGACATTTTAGATGATAGCTGGGACTGATATCATTTGGCTATCATTTCATAACCAACAGATGGTTGAGGTTGGTACAGAGAATACTGGCTAGAACTTCTATCTAGCTGCTAGATGATCCAATAGTGTATTTCAGTAGTAGGGCTCCTATTCACACCAAGCAATTTTCTGACAAACTGGGGGAGTGGGACCCATGTATTCCATGGCAGATCCCCCACTGTGTCAAGATATTTATAAAATTTCAACCTATCTTGTATAAAATCTAGATATGTTTTTGAAATACACCAAAGATATCTATAAGGTTGACCATGACTTCAATGTATATTCTAATCAGAAATAGCATGCCTAATAACTGTGTTTACTTCCCTGATATTTGTTGATTTATAGTTGTTTGTTAGCGATAGCTGTTTGTTAGCGAACTGTTGCTAAGCGCAGACAAAAGATTCAGCAAGCTCAATCAGACTTAACATTTTTGAAATAGTAAAAAAAAACTCACCAATTTACTTTCTAATGCAGCCATGTATTTTTTATTGTGAATCAATGTTTTTATCATGCCCTTCAAGCTAGAAATCATTGTCTTCAGCTAGAAATGTGTAATAAACAGAAGGTCAGATTAATACACTTGTCGCTCAACATAGCCAAAGAACCACTTAGAAACACTTAAATCCTTCACCGATGTCTGAAAATGTTTACTTGTGAGGATGTACAAAACAAGAAGTTATTTTTACAAAAGTGGAAAACAGCAGCACCGAAGCAATGTCCATTCATGTATTTCAACATACTTTTGTTGGAGTAGCCACATCTGCCCCATCCTATGCAAAAACACATCTTACTCAATGGGGGAAATTTTGCACAGATAAATACATGTATACACATCGGCAGGTGTGTGTATATACATATACACATATCCACACAAATGTTTGTTGGCAGTCCCAATAACTGACAATTACTGGAATCTACATTTGGTTAAAACATGTAGAAAAACTGATGTGTAAAAGAGACACATTCTTTTAATTCAATACTGCACAACCAGACTGGCTCTAAATAGGTTAGATCACACTTCCTACCAACCTATAAACTAAGGATAATGGGAACTGTTGGTAGGGTTGAAAAGAAAATGTGTTCTACTCAGCATTGACAAAGTAGCCATGACTCCCAAAACCTTCTGTGCAAAAATGCACAGTCCTTGAGCATTTCTACATTTGTCAGCCTTGCAGAATATGTTGAAAGAATAAAGTGCATACAAACCAATGAGTGTATTTTAAAATGCTAATAGCTGATATGTTTATAACTCAGAAATATGCCAAAATATGTTTTACTCAATGGTGGAATAAACATACCAATTAAGAAAAGTGTTTATATTTGTGAATTTCTATTCAGAAAAAGCATATGCAAATCAATACAAAAGGTCAGGTATACAATGAAGGCAGGATTTGGAGAAATACAAAAAAAACATGAGATCACAAGATGTTCACATTCCAAAGTATTGGTCAGCAGATCCAGAGGGTACTAGTTTGAGACCCCACCTCTGCTCCAGGTGCCTGGGTACAGTACACACAGTGCAGTTATGCAAGAGTATGAGGATAAAATTTAAAGACAAAAATTAATCTATGGGCAAGATGGATGGATGGTATCCTTGAAGTGACTGGCTTGACCTTGAAAGAGTTGGGAGTGGTGACGGCTGACAGGGAGCTCTGGCATGGGCTGATCCATGAGGTCACGAAGAGTCAGAAGTGACTGAACGAATGAACAACAACAACAAACAAGCATAGTTGAAATATATCACTTCAAACTTTCCACAACCATACTTTAGATTCTTTAATAGGAAAAATATTTCCATTCCACACTGGCTTTAATTTTTAAACCATTTTTTTTTAGTTAACGTGTAATGTCATTTATTTTAGTATGTAGCATAAGATGTCCAGAACTGATAAACAGCTATATTGTCTGTCCTTAATGTGTACACAGCATTGTGTATTGCAGTAGAGAACCTAAAGCATGGGTGGACAAATTGTGGTCTGAAGGCTCAATTTTGTGCCACCCCCCAAAGATCTATGTGTGCATATGTGTGTGTGTGTATGTGTGTGTATATAATGTTTTAAAAAATATCTCTAAGGGGTGTGGAGGGCACTTGCACCGTGTCTGGGGCACCCCATCAAAACAAAAATTTGCACATTTTTTCATTTTTTAAGCCAAGATGCCTTGGTTTAAACACAATTCACATACAGAGCTTTGTGGGGCATATTTGCATGGGGGGGGGGGGGAGTGCAGCTAACTAAGATCTCATGGAAGCTTTACAGTTGGTCACCGGAATAAAAATAGTATCAGATAAAATTAAAACATACACTCATTGTATTGTGGGCTTATTCCTGACTCAAAAGAATTCCAGTGCCCCACAGGAGAGAAAACACACCTTTTGACTGATTGAGACCAACCTACTGACAGAGGACATCAGTTCTGCTCTGTTGTATCATGCCCTACCCCACCCTAAAAGGGGTCAGTCTCAATACAGCATATTGACTGAGATAAAAGTACCTCAATGGCAAAACATGTTTTTTTCCAGTACTGTTTTGTTTTTCTTACAGGAAGAAACCCTATAAGGAACTGAAATCTGGAGACACTATTACACTTGTGCAGATGGCAATACCATGCAACCTTTATATGGCAGGTCTAGTGTGCATTCTGTAACACATGACCTTAGGAGACTATTATGCTCCATCCTAATGCATAATGGATAAAAATAGGCAATGTATGACTGGAGGAAGAGCTCAAGATTCCCATGTTGGTTATGTTCCTTACCTCTGCCTTTTTGTCCGTTACTAGTTGAACCCATCTCTCACTAGGTGGCAAGTCGAGGTTTATGATGTATTTTTGAACATTTCCTTTGTACCTAAAAAGGGATAATTCTCATGATATTCATAAAAGTTGCTGCATTAACATAAGTCACTACTTTTAACTTACTCAATTTAAATGTTATTTAGCCAATCAATCATACTGCTTTCTCAGTAGTTATATTCAGCTTCCATGCATACACAAGTGCATCAGTTGTATTTATATTTAATACAGGTTTCTCTACTGCTTTCTAACAAGTCTACATAAATATAAATTTTAAACTAATTACGTAAGAGTCTGGATATGGTTATTAAAAAACTGCCCCTCATCCAAATATCATCTTATCTGTAACATAAATTAGCAATACTTTTCACTAGCACTAATTACATTTCTGGTAAAATATTGTTTTTGGATTGATTAACCATGTTTTCCTTAAACATACTTGGCCTTGGAAGTAAGAGTGCTGCCTAATTTAAGGCACATAGAAAAGTTTGGAAAATCTTCAGAGACAGTAAAAGGTTGCTGTGGAGACAGAGAACACATTTTCTTAAATCTGCAAGTATCATCTACTGATAATGTCATTTTTCAAGTTACTTACGTTGGTCCTGATGGAGGATATTCATGTATTTTGCAGTCTTCAGAAAACTGCAAAGCAAAACAGAAACTTTTTGAGAACATATATTTTTGTACTAATGGCATGCAATAAAATTGTCAGAGCTTTTGTTGCTTCAATAGAAAAATAGGAAGATGGAAGTTGCAGCCAGTATTTACCTGGGACCAACCATTACAGAAGTCAGTTGATGTTACAGTCAATTTGGCTGCAGGACTTTACAGCATATTTGGACCACAATTTGCAAGAATGATTAAAAACAGGGCTCAAGCATAGAGGACATGGCTGTTAAATATACTAAATGTTTTAAAATCAAATTGGAAGCTTTTCTTAAAACAAATTGAGGGTAGGTTGCTTTGGAATTAATCAGACCACTGCTTTATGATGGACATCAGGACCATAACGTTGAAAATATATGAATCTGGATTAAAATTATTCTGATTTATTAGTATTAAAGCAGTAGATACGGAATATTGAATATTTGTATCTTTAATTTGTGAGCAAGAATCAATTTTGTCTTAGAAAAGTGTTGGTTAGAAAATATGTAGTCAAAGAAACCTATTCTTTGCAAGTTGTCTCTGATAACTTTAGACCACTGAGTAATGTAGTTGTTTTCCTGAAGAAAATGCCTATAATCTCATCCAAGTCTTCCTTTAAAAAGTGTTTAACATCTTAGTACCTACCCAACACTAAGCAGTACATCTCACTGACAAACAACCTGCTTTCAAAGTAAAACTGCTGATGGCACGAAGTTTGCTACATAAAGGTATTGCTGAAAAAAGATTGAAAGTATTTTTTTCAGTGCTGGATGGATGCCCCAAATCCAGACAGGAATGCAAAACACACTATGGCAGATTTCGGCATGGAAAGCAAGGAATGAAAGTATAGAGAACAACAGAAGTCTGATGAGATATTCATATGCCAGAAGATTGATATATAACACTAAATATTTGTTCTATATTTTGTCCAGCTACAGTAGCCCATTTAGTCAGGAAGATGTTCTTGGTAAAAACCATAATATTGGTTTTCCTGAAATTAAACTGTGCGGGTTTTCTTTACAATAATTCATAAATGCTCTTCTCTTTTGTTTTAGGTTGACAACATAGTTCTGGGTATTGACTCAAAGGCTGGTTTCAAATCAATAAAGACAACATATAGACTGTTACTGAGTGATCTTGTATATTTGCTGGATAGTTGGCTTAGAACTAAGGTCAAGAGTTGACTTGGTCTTTCTGAAGTCATCTCCTAGGATATCTTTATCCTCAATCAAGCTAATGAGTCTGATGTAAAGGTACTGGGTACAGAGGTTACCCAATACTGAAAGTAGATTAATGGACGGCTAATTAGAAGGATTTTTTCTATCTCCTTTTTCCATAGGTAGGGATTATGATAGCTAGGACCAGCAGTTAAATGAGCAGTCCTGATGATCAGGGTGAACAGGGCTGCTAGTTAAGGCATCCACCATGTGATGTTAGCTTTCAAGACTCCAGGCATAATTGAATCTGGACCTGGAGCCTTTCCAGAAGCAGTTTGAAAAATTAATCTCTTTCTTTAATCTTGAGTCACAGGAGACCAATGGGGAGAGTCTGAGACATCCATGGGAAAATGATTGTCCCCATAGAGGCCTACTCTTTACAGAAGGCATGGGCAAACTTTGGCCCTCCAGTTGCTTTGGATTTCAACTTCTAGAAATACCAGCCAGTTTACCGGCTGTTAGGAATTGTGGGAGTTGAAGTCCAAAACATCTGGAGGGCTGAAGTTTACCTATGCTAGCTTTACAGTCGCTAAATAGAATCGTAAGATTCCCAAAGATAGACAAATATATTACTATGTTGAATCGAACCCACAAGGTTGTCTTAACACAGTTGTAACTGTTGACCAAAACTGCTTCGTTTTTTGTTTTTTTTTGCAAGGAAAAATTTGCCAAAATACTTGGCTGCCTATGAATGGCCTTTCTTCTTCCAGACAATCAAGGCTTTGTAGTGTCTATAATCCAAGTTCTAGCCATTTCTTTTATGCTGACAATACATTGCCTTAAGGTATTTTTTTTAAAGAATTATCAACGGATAGCTTCTGTAGTTAGTTTAAAATTTCAAGCCAAAATCTAGATTAACTTGCCGATAGGTCAAAGTGAGGGCTTCTTTAACTTTTTCACTTGGGATCCCTTTTGGCCTGAGAAATTTCTCAAGCATCTTGCAAAGGTGCTAGGAAAGATCCAGGATGCTGGCCTAATAGTAAAGGCTTCAAAATGTCAGATGGCCAGACCTCAGGTTAAATACCTAGGGCACATTGTCGGAGGTGGAACAATCTTACCTGATTTAGACAAGGTGCAGGCCATAAAGGACTGGCCTAAGCCACACACTAAGAAACAATTAAGATCTTTCTTAGGGGTAGTGGGATTCTATATACGATTTATCCCAGACTTCAGTACCTTAGCTGCAGCACTGACAGATGGTACTAAAAGTCAACACCTGACAAGATTGTTTGGAGTGTGAAGCGTTTTATGAGATTCTGAGAAGGGCTTTAATAACCACACTGGTACTGAGAGCACCTGACTTTAGTAAGCAGTTTGTGTTAACTACGGACGCCCCCCACCTTAGTGGGAGCAGTTCTCAGTCAGGAAAATGCCGAAGGTGATTTGCAGCCTGTTCTTTACATAAGTAAGAAACTCCTAGAGAGAGAACAGCATCTTTCGGTCATCGAGAGAGAATGCCTAGCGATTGTGACGGCCACCACAAAGTTAAAACCTTACCTGTGGGGAAGAAGATTCACCGTATGCACTGACCATTCACCATTAAGGTGGTTACATCAGGTAAAGAGTACAAACAGTAAATTAATTCGATTGAGTTTAACACTCCAGGATTTCGATGTTAAACACATCAAAGGTACTCAAAATGTAGTTGCTGATGCATTATCATGAATAATTGCATAAGGTATTCAGGTAAACTTAAGGTAATTGAAAGAGTGAAAGTAAAAGGTAATGTATGTAATGTATAAGGTAATGTTTTAAAAATGTTTAACCTGTTTTATTGGCCTGAGAAATTTTTGCATGGCATCAGGTATATAAATTAGGTATAAAACATGCACACATACACTGATAATAAATCAACATTTACAAGGCTTGCTAAACAGACTGATTTTCCTTTTTATGAAGCAATCTTTTGCAGATTCCACTGAAAAACAGCCGTTTCTATTGATGTGACATGTTTCCGGACCACTACATTCTCTGACAAGGGTCATTTGAATATTTATAAGATTTGTGGGCCATACAAAATTTTCAACTTAAAAATTAACAGTTGTGAGGAGGGGAGGGAGACTCCATGGATTTATTTATTTTATTAATTTAGAACATTTATATCCTGTCCTTCTCGACCTCCAAGCAAGGACTCAGGACGGTTTCCAAACAGGCAACAATTCAATGCCAACACAATCTCAAAACACATAATAAAATACAGCCATATACATTCAAATACTTATAAATATACATTAAAATGGTTTGTCAGGTTAAAATCGTCATTCAAATCAATCCAAATGAGGTCCAATAAAATCTTATCTTCACTAGCAGAAATAATCTATTCTGTGAACGCTTGATCCCATAACCAGGATTTAAGTTTCTTCCGGAAGGTCAGGAGGGAGGGGGCAGCTCTAACCTCATTAGGGAGGCAGTTCCACAGCTGAGGGGCCACCAAGGAGAAGGCCCTGTCTTTCATCCCCACCAAACACGACTGTGATGCCGGTGGGACCAAGAGATCTTAAGGTCCTTGACGGTTCATAGAGGGATCAAGATCAAATGATTTTACAGGTCTTATATGGCCTGTGGGCTGGACAATTCCTACCCTGAGGTAAATTGTACCTTTGGGGGCAGGACTCACAGTGTAAGAAACAGTAGTTTAGAAATGTATGCATTGACTCAAACTTTAACAGAATAACTAGAACAAGTTCTTGCCTTCTCTTGTTTGCTTCTGAGGACTGTGTATTTGCATGTACAAGTCTAAAAAATTAGTCAAAAAATTGACCCAGCAAAACTGGATCAACCTATCCACAGAACAATGTGTTTTAAAAGGGGATAATGTTTTCCGATTGGCAAAAGGGGGAGCCTAAAAGGAGCACTATTCTCTCTTCTGCAACAACACTTCTTTTTCAATGCCTGGGTGGGAAAATAGTGAAAACTAGGGGTGACTTGTACCTTCCCATCTCCATGTTAACGACCCCCAACTTATCCATGAATAATTTCAAAATCCCTATTTCTGGCCCCCAAACTTGTCCTCAATTTATACAAGCATATATGGCAGTTCTCAGATCTAGACGGATTTTGGACTTGCCTCTTGCTCGATAAGTGAAATGGGTACAACCTGAAGTCATACAAAGGAGAGAATACCACTTCTTCATGGAGACAAAGTTGGGCAGAAAGTTAATTTTAACTTGACTCTGTCTAACCAAGACATTTCTTTTACTTGAATGAAAACAACAAGATGAAATTGTGGAAGTAGAACCTACAACAGAGAAGGGAAACTAGTGTCTTTCCAGATAATATAGAAGTAAATGTCCCAGTCATGCCTTATCACTGTTCATGCCGGTTGGTGCTGATGGAAAACAGGAGGACATCTTGTAAGACAGCAGGTTCCTCAATCCTGACCTTACGAAATCTGGTAGGCCTCATGATCTTTATGAGTAATAAACTACAAGTTGCCATAGTGCTTCTTAAAACACAGTGACTGTATAGATAAGATGAAAGCACTTGCAAAACTGTCCTACAGTTGAGCAACATGTATGCCTCTAATGCAGCTGGAAGGATGAAATCACAGGATTTCAATGTCATGGCTAGAATGTCAGTCTGAATTATACAGCTCAAATAGACCCAAAAAATAAACCCAAAAGCCTTTGATGCTGTGGGGCTAAATTAGTGGATTTTAATCCATTAAAGGTATATTTGATGCTGATGCTGGCTTCATTCTGGAGCTGAATTACCACACCCCATTACTAAATCCTTTGGTTGTAACTGCTTATCTCACACTGTACATGTAGACATTTTTTTTAAAAAAAAAAACACCATTCAAACTATTTTACATTGTTAGAAATGTTTTAGTCTTAAGTTATTTTTATTATTTTTAAATCAGAATTGTTTCAACCTGATAAGAATGATTTCAGTTGTACACTGCACTAACAGCTCATGATGCAAATACGTAATTTTGCCATTTTGGTAATTGGTCCACCCACTCCAGCTGAGTAGGTGCATATGTAGAAAAAAGACAATGGGCTCCATGAGTACATCTACACTGTAGATTTAATGCAGCTAGACCCCGATGTAAGTGGCATAGCTCAATGCTATAGAATCCAGGGAGTTGTAGTTTTACAAGGTCTCTAGTCTTCTTTGCCAGTGCAGATGCCTTCCCAAACTACATATTTCCAGATTACAAAACACTGTGCCATGGCAGTTAAAGTGTTGTCAAACTGCATTAATTCTACAGTGTAGATGCACCCTATATGCTTGTAGATGGACTGAATTTGATCTTTAAAAAGTGTAACACATATTGACCTGCACACAAATTAGCTGGCCTTATTCAGGGTTTATATCAAGGTAAAACACATAAATAAAATTATTTAACAATAAATATGAAGCTATTAAAATTAAATACACAGTATTAATTAGTTCACCAGCAGAAATAACATATAAACTCTCTCCATTAACTAGACTGATAAAAATGCAGTTTTTGGATAGCTGGTGCATTAAAATGGTGAATATATAAGAGGGAAAGACAAGCTCTTTGGCAACTAGCTGCAGGATACAACATTATCATTAAGGTGGCAAACACTGGGGTCAGGGCGGGAGGAAGCCACTGTAGTGCAAGACAGTACAAACTACACAATTCAATATATGTATTTAATTTTATTATTTTAACATCTACAAGAATGTGGAGACAATTCTCCATTTTACTGAAGAATTATAATATATGCTTTGTAATCTCTAATGTTGCTATAATTAGGTGAATAGCAAGCAACACTTATCCTCTTGATGAGCCACCTAGTTTCTTTCCTTTTTGTTTTATGAGCCATGCAAAGCTTTTTTGCTTCACTCTATCACGCCTGTCCTGTAATATGGGTACAAAATAATTATAACAAGAACAGCAAGAAAACTAATAAAATAGTAATAATGGAATAAATGTTTTTAGTTTCAGTTGAAACATGTTTGAGCACAGAAAGAGTTTCTCTCTCTAAACCAGAAAACACGAATTAAAATGGTGATTACTGTAATATTTCTTGTTCCATATAATACAATTCAACTGTGGAACTACAATTCCCATTCACAATCAGCTATGTAATTTCCTACCCCACCTCTGTAGAAAGAAAATCCATAAACACTGCTTATTGCCAAAGGATTACAAAGTTGTTCCTTGAATCAAAATATCATTGTATATAGCTGTCTTTTAAAAAGCTGTTTTAAAATTATTTTGCTGAGTGCTCTTACTGTAGTATAGAATTCTCCACCTACACGAATTCCTTGAAAGTGAAATTCTATAAATGCTTGCTTGGAAAAAAGAGTAAGTTCTTGGGATTGCAGAGTTAACTGACTTGGAACTTCTGTGTCCCCAGTGCAGATTTTTTTTCAAGATTATGGTTATTTAAAGAAGTTATTTAGCATGATGGGAATGAATCATCAAGTAAATATAAAAACAGGAAGAAAAACTAGAAAGTGATAGGAAGAAAGAACATTTTAATGATGCCAAAAGTTATCTGATGCACAAATAAGGGAAATGCAAACTAAACAAGATTATATCTAAACATTTAGCAGATCACTAAGAAGAAGAGGTTGGCAGCTGACAGCACTCTAGATATTGCTGGGCTGCTAGCATTGCCAATGATGAGGGATGATGGAGGTTATAATCTCACATAAGGAAGACCACACACTGCACACCCCTGTATTAGGGGCACTACATCCTACATCCGGAGAATGGAGCAAAACATACACAAATTGAATGGTCCATCCCTGTGATTGGGGCTGTAAAGGTTTTGGCATCCTTAGCAAAAAATCTGGAAAACCCAAGCAAAAATGTGTGACCCTTCTTGATAATTCTCTGAACTTAGTTTTCTGTGTTCGGCTACAGATTTGGACCTTTAAATTGCTCACTTAGAACACCTGCCCATTTCAATGTTTGCACAACACAGTCATCCAGCAGTTGTGTCTGGACAGCTGCATTTCAGTTTAATAATCTAATTAAAGGATCCCTTACAATATATGTGAAACCTTTGTTCCTTTCTTTGCATGTGAGAACAAGACAGTCAAAACACAGTTCCCAACCCACTGCTTTTTAGCTCATCCAAAATAGGAAACTATGTTTAATAGATTTGTAAAAAGCCAGAATATTAAGCAAAGGTTTGAAGTTCATTATAGTGAACCATAGACCTCTTGGCTTAAGTTTGTCATCTTAAGGAGAGGGAGGAACAAAGTGGCTGTTTGCACACCCACAATTTTTATTCCTACCTTCGCTTATGAACACAAGATATTATCTTCTGAACCGGTCTAGTGTGTAGAACCAGCAGGTCTGCTGTGAATTAGAAAACTGATGCAAGTTTAAATTTCTCGCTATGAAAACATGGAAAAGCTGTAATAAATTACTAAAATGCCTGACAAATATGGGGTTAGCGTCTTACTGAACCTATAAAAATATCCCTTACAGGGGAAATAACCAAGGGAGAGAAAAATAATAGAAGGATGATTTCTTGAAACAAACAGGAACATATTTTTTAATCTCAAGGTCAAGCATTTTGCATCTGAGTAGAGGAACGTTTTGAGACAGGGTTATAAACAGGACTGCAATGCTCAGTACCAGCACATTTTTGTTGAATAAAGACAACAAGCTAACTATTCTGCAAAGTCACATGATGGAGAAAAAATAGTGCTGAGGTCCTCACAAGCTGGCCTTGAGAAACAGCAAACTCTAAGAACAGGGACAATCCGTCATAGGAAAAAGAGATCTTATATTAAGAAATAGGCAACAGGGGTTTTAGATAAAATGATTTCTTGCAAGTCAAATCCTACTTTTTTCTCATCGAAACCCACACATGTACTTTTATTACCCTTTAAAATATATGGTTATAAATATTTTACAAATAGACCATGAGACCCTGGCCTCTTCCTTGGGGCCTTTGGTTATATTAACTCCTTTCCCTTCTCAGTCTCTCCTCAGTTCTGATTTCTCCCTCTGCTCCTCCTCTAATCTCCAGACATGTCTCTCCTCCTCCACCACAGAAAGTTGGAGACTTATGAAGACTTTGCCTAATCTTTTCATTAGTTGGTAAGGAAATAGGTTCCTCATGCATATGTAAATGCAAACCCATTAGTAAACTTTTAAGTTAGCAACCTACAACTACCTACCTTGTTTATTTTTGGAGTCAGCAAGGGAACTCAGTAAAGCAACACACAGAAATTGAGGCACGCTTTGTTTGCTACTTTGTTAACCAAAGGCCAATTCCTAATAGTTCCGATTTTCACATTTTTCCCAAAAAGAACAAAAGATCTTCACTATAAGCTAAACAAATGTTTACAATGTGAAGCTAAAATCAGGTGCTTTAATAACATATAGTCATCTAAGCAAGCACCGTTCGTGAAGATGCATCCAGAAGCAAAAATAATCTGAGTAGGTGAAGATGCAGAAAACATGGAAAGAGTTATTAGGGTATCTGGTGCTCAGAAAAAAAATAGACTAAATATATTTTCACACATGATGCCAAGACCTGTTTCTGTGTTATGCTGTGTTAAAAGTAGTAAATGGAAATGAATTATTTAAAGATTCAGACACACGTTCTCATCAATGCAGAGCTTTTTGTCAAGTTGTCAAAGCAGTTATAGGGGCCTTCCACACAGTTATATAACCCAGAATATCAAGGTTAAAAAATCCCACAATATCTGTTTTGTACTGGGTTATCTGAGTCCACACTGCCATGTATTCCAGGGCCCTTCCACACAGCCATATAACCCAGAATATCAAGGCAGAAAATCTCACAATATCTGCTTTGAACTGGGTTATCTGATTCCACATTTCCATATATCCCAGGTCAAAGCAGATTTAATTTAGCTGTGGAAGTGGGCATAGATATGCTTTGAAACAGCATGTGGAAATTCTTTATTAAAAATCTCTCGAAGTTAACTGGATACATATTTAGTGTTCTCATATCTAACAGGTGTGGCTCTTATATAAGAAGCAATGAATACTGTATATTTAATTTTGCATGCAGTATGTCTTGCAAGCTAAGCTCTGTCCACTAATTCTAAGTGATTCTGTGCTTAGAAGCATATCCATTTCTGTTTTGGAAGGAAAGAGTAGATGAATAAAAATAAAAATATGCAGAGAAACCCACCATCAGTCTGGGTAAACAAGAGTAAGCTAAACAACCCAATGATCTGAACTGGTATAAAGAAAATCCCCATCTCATTCTATTTAGCATGTTGTATAGTTTTGATAGAATTTTCAAAGGGAATCATATAGTATCTTTGTGAGGCAGGGTTGGCAGTGTGGCTGAGAGGGTCTCTAGTTTCAGTACGAGAAAGACAACTTAGGAAGCATCCACAGTCTAGAATTAAGGCTGTTTGGCACCATTGGCTACCATGGCTGAATGCTGTAGAATCATGGGAACTGGAATTTTTCAAGGTCTTTAGACTCCTCTGCCAAATAATGCTTATGCCTCACCAAACCACAAATAATATGATTCCATAGCATGGAGCCATGGAAATTAAAGTGGGGTCAGACCACATTTAATTCTAGAGTTTAGATGTGCCTTGACTGAAGGCAAATACACACGCTTGCCTTCTCACAACTCTTCAGGATCTCAGTCATGTGTCAAAAATGAACTCAAGATTGTTTTCTATTGACCCACTCAGTCTCCACATGAAATCTGGAACAACACAGCAATTCCTCTTTCCCGGTCATCTGCTTGGCAGTCATCAGTCAACAAGGTCCTAAGAATAATAATAATCGGGGGGGGGGGGGGGGGGGAAATTCAATGAGTCATATCCCAGCCCTAAACCCCAGCATTGCAAAATCTTGTCTTCTTTGCATTTTCATTGCAACACTAAAGCATACAGTAAAATACAGTAGGTTCTTGGTATATGACGATATTTCATTCCATAACCCTTTGTGGATACCAACATTTGTTGATGTGCAAATCCCATTATGTAAAATGTTGTAGTAAAACAGTGTCCCTTATACAGAATGGGGCTGCAGTGGTGCAGTGAATTAAACCGCTAAGCTGCAGAACTTGCTGACCAGAAGGCCAGCAGTTCGAATCCGCAGGACGGTGAGCTCCCATTGTTAGCCCCAGCTTCTGCCAAAGTAGCAGTTCAAAAACATGCAAATGTGAGTAGATCAATAATTACTGCTTCGGAGGGAAGGTAATGGAACTCCATGCAGTCATGCCGGCCACATGGCCTTGAAGGTGTCTACAGACAACGCCGTCTCTTTAGCTTAGAAATGGAGATGAGCACCACTCCCCAGAGTCAGATTCAACTACATTTAATGTCAAGGGGAAACCTTTACTTTTACTATACAGAATGACAAAATCAAGGTTAATTTTTTTGGAATGCCCTGGATGGTGGAATCCATGGATATGGAGGGCTGACTGTACTGTAACCATGAGTATATGCACAATACATTTGCTTTATAAAATGAAGCTTCATTTTGAGCGAAAGTTACAATGGGACACGAGGAGAATAATTGTTTGATCTACTCCTCTAAAGCCCCATTTTCACCAACCATTTAATGCAGTTTGATAGTTAGCCAGCGTCAAACTTCTGCAGCCAGGCAACAAACTCCAACAAAAGCATGCAAAATAAAGAAAGCCCTTAATGCATGTCAGTGCTGTGTGTAATCACCATCTGGGCCTCAAACTGGTTCCAGGATTTCCTATGTAATAATTGGCACTGTGAAAATACTTTCTTCAATACCGGTTTAAGACTGCATTAAAATGGTCTATACAGATAGGGCCTAAAACTCAGGATCCTTCCTGACAGGCCCCATATTCCAGGATCTGATTGCAAGATTTCTGTTTATCCCAGATTATCTGGCAGTGGTGACTCATATAACCCAGTTTAAAGCAGAAAACCTGGGATCAGATCCTGAGATATTGGAACTGTCTGGAAGGGCCCTCCCTTTTCCAGCACAAGTAGAACAGAACTGTCAGCAATAAGAAAAATATACTCTGCACCAGCTCAGGAACACGGCCACTGATATTATATGGCAGCGTAGATTCAAATAATCCAGTTCAAAGCAGATAATGTGGGTAATATATGCCTTGATATTCTGGATTATATGGAAGTGTAGAACAGCCCTAATATAAAAAGAGGTATATAGTGTAGTGGTTTAGTGCTAGACCATGGGCTCTTCCACAGCCCTATATCCCAGAATATCAAGGCAGAAAATCCCATAATATCTGCTTTGAAAAAGGTTATCTGAGGCCCCTTCCACACAACTGAATAAAATTCCACATTTCCTGCTTTGAACTGGAATATATGGCAGGGCGGACTCAGATCACCCAGTTCAAAGCAGATATTGTGGAATTTTCTGCCTTGATATTCTGGGATATAGGACTGTGTGGAAGGGCCCTGGGTTATCCGAGTCCATACTGCCATGTATTCCAGTTTAAAGCAGAAAATGTGGGATTTTTATTCAACTGTGTGGAAGGGGCCTATGATTTCAAAGACCTGGGTTCAAATGGAAACCTACAGGACAAGTCACACTCTCTCGGCCTCAGCAAAGGCAAACTCTGAACATATCTTAACAAGAAACCTTTGTGATAGGTTCACCTTAACATTGCCATATTACTCTGAAGACAAGGCTGCAAAATCTGACTCAGGTACATCTACACTACAGAATTAATGCAAAATGACATCACTTTGACATAGCTCAGTGCTATGCAATCCCGGGTCTTATAACTTTACAAGACCTGTAGCCTTCTTTGCCAAAGAGTGCTGGGTGCCTCACCAAACTACAACTCCCATGATCCCACAGCACTGGCCTAGGGCAGCTCAAGAGGTGTCCAAACCGGCTTGATTCTATAGTACAGATATACTCTTTTGGCCATGGAAAACCGCCTTATAGCTTTACAAGACATTTAGCCTTCTTTGCCAAAGGTGATGGGTGCCTCACCAAACTACAACTCCCATGATCCCACAGCACTGGCCTAGGGCAGCTTAAGAGATGTCCAAACCGGCTTGATGGTACAGTATACATCTCCTCTTTTGGCCATGGAAACCCACCTTGTAGCTTTACAAGACCTTTAGCCTTCTTTGCCAAAGTTAGGTCCAGGTAAATGGCCCTCACTTAGGGTCAACCTAAGTCTGTAACGACTTGAAAGCACACACCACCAACAACAATCCTATCTCATCAGCCAAAAGCAGGCCCACACTTCCCATTGAAATACTAATAAGTTTATATTTATTAAAATTGTTCTTCATTTTAATTGTATTGTTTTTAGCACTACAAATAAAATATGTGCAGTGTGCATAGGAATTCATGGGTTTTTTTAAAAAAAAAATTATAATCCGGCCCTCCAACAGTTTGAGGGACTGTGACCTGGTCCTCTGTTTTAAAAGTTTGAGGACACTGGTATAGATATACTCTTTTGGACATGGAAACCCACCTTATAGCTTTACAAGACCTTTAGCCTTCTTTGCCAAAGAGTGCCGGGTGCCTCACCAAACTACAACTCCCATGATCCCACAGCACTGGCCTAGAGCAGCTCAAGAGGTGTCCAAACCAGCTTGATTCTATAGTACAGACCAGCCGTCCCCTGCCATGTGTTGCTGTGGCCCAGTCTGTGTATATGTCTTGTGTGTGTGTGTATATATATTTGTGTGTATGTGTATATAAGTGGTTTTGTGTATGCGTTGTAATGTATTTTTATTTTTTGGCTTTTAAAGTCTTTTCTATTGGGTTTTTCAGTGTTTTTATGAGTGATGGTCACTCGTTGACCTGAGAGGTGTCTTGTGTCCAAATTTGGTGTCAATTCGTCCAGTGGTTTTTTAGTTCTGTTAATCCCACAAACGAACATGACATTTTTATTTATATAGACATACTCTTTTGGCCATGGAGACCCACCTTATAGCTTTACAAGACCTTTAGCCTTCTTTGCCAAAGAGTGCCAGGTGCCTCACCAAACTACAACTCCCATGATCCCACAGAACTGGCATAGGGCAGCTCAAGAGGTTCCAAACCGGCTTAATTCTACAGTATAGATATATTCTTTTGGCTATGAGCAAGTCACTCTCTCAGGGCCCTTCCACACAGCCATATAACTCAGAATATCAAGGCAGATTTTTTATTTATCGTCGGGGCAGACCAAACAGTTGCACTGCATTTTTTAACAAACAAAACAAAATTTGCAAGCTTGGTAGTTGATTAAATGTCCTTTGACTAGTATCTGGCCACTTGGAGTGCCTCTGGTGTTGCTGCAAGAAGGTCCTGCATTGTCCCTCATGTGGCAGGGCTCAGGTTGCATTGCAGCAGGTGGTCAGTGGTTTGCTCTTCTCCACACTCGCATGTCGAGGATTCCACCTTGTCGCCCCAATTCTTAAGGTTGGCTCTGCATCTCATGGTACCAGAGCGCAGTCTGTTCAGAGCTTTGAATTTGGATATCAGCCAGGGTTAAATCAAGAAATAGTTTTCTAAGATCTACAGAGACACTCGCTGGAACACCCCAGCAAGCGAGAGTCCAAAAGTGGCAGGCTCATACCCAGAACCTCAATCAATGGCTGATACCAAATGAGAGACTCCCACCCTGGGCACACAGATAAGTGGGCGACTTGGAAGGCGCTGATCAAGGCAGATGATCCACAATATCTGCTTTCAGCTTGATTATGAGTCCACACTGCCATATAATCCAGTTCAATGTGGATTTTATACACCTGTGTGGAAGAGGCCTCAGGCTGGGCCTACATGGTCATTGGATGACAGTGTGTAGAGTAGACCCAGCCTGTGCCTCAAGGAAGCGAAGGCAAAACCCTCCTCTGAAGAAGTCCTGACCAGAAAAAACCCGTGACAGGTTCACCTCAGGTCAGAAACGCTAAAAAAAAGCCTTTTCAGCATTTCAAAAAGCCACACAGACTCAAAACATGGAGCATTGGCTTTGTTTAAGGGAGAATCCTCTCAGGAAAACTTTCTTCACTTTCCTCCCTTGTGCACAAACCCTCTCACTGAGGAGAAGGGAGTGGCAGCGAAGGCGGAGGAGCCTCCTTTCGCGGAAGCCGGGCTGTTCCCACGGCTTTCTCCCCGTCCCCCGCCATCCGCGGGACTCACCGGGTCCTTGGCCGAAACGGCGCCTACAACAGCGACCACTAACACAGTGGCCGCGGCGACAAGGCCCTGCGCGCGCATCCTTCCCCTTCTCCGTCCTCGCGCTCTCGCTCTCAGACTGCAAAATCCCCCGCCGAGGCCGGCAGAGAAGAAGGCGAAGGGAAGCACGAGACTCCCTGTCACGTGACCCGCCCCAAGCCCTTCCCTTCCCAAGCCGAGACTGGGAGGTACCATTCCCCGATTTGGGGTAGTGGCAAGGCCTGAGTCTGCTATGTGGTTTCTTCCACTCCTCCTCAACTTGAATTGGCAAAGAGAAGAGTGTGTTGTCGTTGTTGTTGCCACTTCTCTGCTATAGTATATAGACTCAACTTTGTTTTTTTTAAAAAAACTGCGGCTCCTGACCCACATGGCGTCCCCTTGGCTCAATGCTCTGGTCCGGAAAAATAATAAGCAGCAGTAAAAGTTTTCGGAATCACCACCTCTAGTGGCTGTTTTAGACATTGAACAACATGCAATGTTGTTAACAGTGCAGAAAGTGTGTTGTCGAAGGCTTTCGTGGCTGGAATTACTGGGTTGCTGTGGGTTTTTCGGGCTGTATGGCCATATTCCAGTGGCATTCTCTCCTGACGTTTCGCCTGCATCTATGGCAGGCTATTTTAGACATGACACAACATGCAATGTTGTTAACAGTGCAGAAAATGTGCTATCTAAAGCTTTCATGCTCGGAATCACTGGGTTTCTGTGGGTTTTCGGGCTGTATGGCCATACTCCAGTGGCATTCTCTCCTGACGTTTCGCCTGCATCTATGGAAGGCTGTTTTAGACATTGCACAACATGCAGTGTTGTTAACACTGCAGAAAATGTGTTGTCGAAACCATTCATGGCTGGAATTACTGGGCTGCTGTGGGTTTTTCGTGCTGTATGGCCCATGTTACAGTAGCGTTATCTCCTGACGTTTCGCCTGCAATCTATGGCAGGCTGTTTCAAACATGGCATAACATGCAGTGTTAATAGTTCAGAAAATGTGTTCTCAAAAGCTTTCATGACCGCAATCACTGGGTTGCTGTGAGTTTTTCGGGCTGTACGGCCAGAAGTATTCTCTCCTGACGTTTCGCCTGCATATATAAACCCCATTCACCTAGTTTCCAACAGACCTCACAACCTCTGAGGATGCCTGCCATTAGTCACAGGTGAAATGTCAGGAGAGAATGCTTCTGGAACATAGCCATACAGTCTGAAAAACTCACAGCAACCAAAGGCAGAAAATGCTTCATCTCTACTTCATGGAAAGGAGAAAAGCTTGTTTAGCAAGCCTTGCTAAACAGTGTAATAAAAATTGAGAAAAATGTTTCTATTCTGAAAGTATTTTCTGTTTAAATATGCAGTATTTACTTACTGAAAGTAGTTGTTATACTCCAGAAACTTCATTTTTCTGCCTGCCACAAACTGTGTTGTATTGGATGAGATAGTCATTGAAAAACTATAGCAAAATGTGTTGCAGGATGTCCTACAAAAACAAAGTTTGTGCAGTTTAATAAACTAGGAATCTCAAGGTCCCCAAGTCTGACTCTTATGTTGGCTTCCAGTGGATGTTGACCGTAGAGTCATGCTGGAAGTCCTAGAAATTCCTAGAGAGGCATTCCCTCAAGTTTTTAAAAAAGCAATATCTTTATTCACAGATTTTTCACTTTCACAGTAGCCCTACACCACTAACCGCAGCAGACGTGGAGGGCTAGCTGTACTCTATGATTTTATTATACATCTGTGACATTGTCTTTCTCACAATGTTTTTTCAGTAGGATCCGGTCACATATTGGAATGACAGGAGTATAGTAATTATAGAAGGAAAGAAAGCAGTATACAAGCAATTGCAAACCAGCCAATGAAAACTGTCCCAACCTGTTTCCCCAAGAAGTAGCATAGCTTTATATTTTGCGTCTTGATGCTAATTTTGGAAATTCCTGGTAGATGAGTGGGTGGAAACTGTCTATTCCATTTGTGGCCAGTGCGAAGTTCATTTCATTTTGACAGTTATTAATATGTCGACTGATCAAAAAGAGGAGTGAGGAAAAAGCAATAATGGAGGGGGATGAATGATAAGCAAGTACCTGCAGGGATAGTTTGGGTGAATGTTGTAAGAAGCTGGCACCCCATTCACACTTGCAGCTATAGGTATGACTGTGTTTTGGAAATCAGAGCTACAAAGGATTCTGGTATACTGCCTACATTTCGTTACTGATTATGAAGATATTTGGATCGAAGGGCAACATAATGTTCGGTGATTAACATGTAACCACTATTACAAGACCTCATTTTAGATGCTTGACCACAACTCCCACAGATGGACTGATCCTATTACTGCTCGTGTTGTAGTAATAGGACCAGAGGCTGATGGTTTAAGTGATGGTTTAGAGAGGATTGTGGGCTTTCCTATGGCACCAAATGATGGGCTCCCTGGTCTGGGAAATTCAAGTCTGGGAAACAATGGCTTTCTCTGTGAGAACACTGTCTTGGAAAGTGCAGGGACTCACGGGCATTCAGGGGAGTCAGAAGTAGCAACAGCAGATAAGGAATCGAGTGAGGAGCTGAGTGATAAGGAGGGTTCTCATGGAAATCCACTTGTTGCTCCGGAGATCAACAAAAGTCTTCGGTTACAAATTAGAGCCGAAACTTGATTAGGTCGTTTAGAGAGATTATGTGGGAAAGTTGTGAATGAAATTTATGGGAAACAGAATTATTTCATGGGTGTCTATTAAACAACAAGTTTACCTTAAGGTCAGTTCAGGCAACGCTGCGTTAGAGTGAGAAGCTAAGCTTTAGTTCTCTTCTTCTTGGTTCAAGTCAAGCATTGATTTTGGATTTAATGTCCCGGAAGTTTTCTATGTTCCTGTGCTCCTGTTCAAGTTTTATCAGTTATACCTTCTTGATTGTGGACTTATGCTGTATCTGTGATTTCTGACTGTTCCTAGACTTTGGCACCTCTGGAACTTTATGAGACATTTGAATTATTGCTTGATTATCACCTGTTGCTAAACCTTTTTTGGATTATATATCTTCTTTTCTTATTCCTAATTTTATATGCTTTTTATATGTTTTTACTATAAACTGTTTACTTATATTCCTGGACTCTTGTGTGGTGCAGTGGTCATAGGTGTTTCCAGGCGTGGAGTGCAACAGCTAGTGGGTCTAGGTGATACACTTCCCATCCTGCTTCTCTTGGGAGATTCAGGTCTTTCAGTACTCTCCAGAAGAGTGTAAGTTGTTGGCTTCTCTGTTAGTCTCTGTCCTCCAGTTTTTCTTTACCCACCCCTAGATTGTGGATTTACCTGCCAGAAGAACTCCAACTGTTGAGAATGAATTTAAAAGAGCAATCTCTTTTTGCAGGTCTATCCAGATGAGTTTTAAATTATGAATTTTAAATAATGTAAAGGATGTTTCAGGATGTTATATATCTAATGTTTTATCTGGTTTTTGTTTTTTCATCATCCTATATCTGTGCATTCTATTTTTTTTCTGCCTAAATGTAGTACCATACATTTCTTATTCATTTTGTTAGTTTTTGCCATCTCTCCAATCTATCGAGGCCGTTTTGAATTCTGAACCTTCTCCCCGGAGTATTAGCCACTCCTCCTAATTTGGTATCATCTGCTAATTTGATAAGCACACCCTCTATTCCATCATCCAACTCACGTTCGATACAATAGTCCTTTTGTTGCAGCCTATAATTGCATTTATTTTCTTAGCAGTTCCACCGCACTGTTGAATCACTGGCTTGAAGAACCACAATTACCGATAAGCAATCTGTTCTTCTGTTCTGGCATTAGACACTGGGTGTGGCTGCTGATTATATGAGTATTGATTGCAATCTATTACCATAGCTTTTAATCTTTAAAGTCCTGAAAAGCTTATATGTCAAATGGACCACCATTTTTTCTTTAAAAAATCTGTCTTTCTCAAGCAAGACTCTTCTGAGGATACCATCACCTTAAGAGGCCTCTTGGATGGCAATGAAGAAGATATTCCCCTGTTTCCCCCACTCTGGTTGCTTTCAGGAAGAGTGAGAAGACACCTCTCTTCAAGCTGGCCTTTAAAAACTGTTTTGAGGGTTTGCTGATTATTATTGAGATTTTAGTGGCTATGATTGTGATTTTAATGAAATTATCATCTAACTTGTTTTTAACTTCTTTAAAACAAAGCTCTAACTTGCCTTCAGCATTATTTTTCCATACAAAGCTGGGGTAAAAATGAAAATGTATAGAATAAAATAATTACCATAGGTTTTATTTATTCATTATCCTCTCTCTCAAGCTACCATATTTTTCTCTTACCAATTTTAGTTTATATTCTTCCTCTGACTGATGCATTTTGCAATAGAGATGTTCATGTCAAATGCTTTGGGGCATTATTACACCTTTTTTGCAATTCATATTTGGTGGATCTGTTACAAATAACCAAAGAACTAGTAATAGATTCCAACTCTCAGCAGATCTGAATCCACCTTCTGGCCAGTGCTGGTCTAACAGATGTCTTTATAACAGTCGACAAAAACAATGTGAGATTTGTAAAATTGCATGTGGGCACCAGTTGGAGGTGTCTGTGAATGAGTACTCCAGATGTTGACACTTAATCCTCCTTCATATGCAATAACTTTGATTTGCCAAGATCATCCATGTAATTGTTTCCTCCTGTGTGCTAACTCTGTGTAGCAACGGCAAGCAGAGAGATGTTATCTTTTCCTGCTCCATCACCATGAAAACTTCCCAGGTCTGAGACTGAGGTTGGAAAAAATGTGCCTGGACTCAGTTTTGGGGGCTGGAATTCAACTGACTTTCAACATCCAGACAATACTTTGAAACTTTTGTGGGCTTATCTATATCAGCAAAAAACAACCCCCCCCCCCCAGAAAACAACAAAGAAAAAAAAAACAAAAAACCCCAAAAAACCCTTCAGAAAACACCAAAAAATCTATATCTATCTTTATTCCAGAGCGGTAGAAACACGGAATGTACAACCATTTTAATGCAGAAAGTACTGACTTTAGATTGTAATGTGAATTTTTAAAAACTCTGCTGTTTCCAGAAAAAACAACAGCATTCTTTAGCTATGTGCTTCTATCCATTGGGGAGGCATGAGGGGTGGGCCTGAGAGATTGATGGGTTGCAAGGATTGCCATCTTTTTTAAAAGGTTCAGTATTACTAGCTGGGTAATCTAACAAAATAATAATAATAATAATAATAATAATAATAATAATAATAATAATAATCTTTATTTATACCCTGCCACCATCTCCCCAATGGGGACTCGGGGCGGCTAACATAAGGCCAAGCCCAAAGATACAACATAGCAAAATAAAATACAATATGCAAACAACAAAAATCACATCACAATAAAATACACACAGTAGCAAAATAGAGTAGACAAAGTAACCTAATATAAAATTGAACACAATGGGTGGGCCAAATGGACATGATAAAATAATAAAACCCTGGATGAGGTAGAAATAAAAGAAGTGTATTTGGGAGGAGCCCAAAAGGATAAACAGTAGGGTTAGGCTTTCAGTTTAGGACGCGGGAAAGTGCATCATAGGGGTTATATGCGTATGCTTGACATTAACACAGTTGAGCTCATTTATTTATTTATTTATTTATTTAGTACACTTGTATACCGCTAATATCTCAGCCTAAAACGGCGACTCATTGCGGTTTACAACATTTAAAAACAACAATATTCCAATTAAAAATATAAAACACATACATATACAATACACAGTATTGGGCCACCAATACAGACCAATGCATCTCTTAAATTAAAATCATAATCCAATTTCGTTGTCTGTGATTGCCAGTCCTTGATCAGAGATTTCATCGCATCGGATTAGCCGAATGCTTGCTCAAACATCCATGTCTTGAGTTTTTTCCGAAATACTATCAGCGAGGAGGCTGATCTTATCTCTATAGGGAGGGCATTCCAAAGCCGCGGGGCCACCACAGAAAAGGCCCTGTCTCTCGTTCCCGCCAGCCGCACCTGTGAAGCAGGCGGGATGGAGAGAAGGGCCTCTCCCGAAGATCTTAGGGTCCTGGTGGGCTGATAGGCCGAGATACGTTCGGATAGATATGTTGGGCCAGAACCGTTTAGGGCTTTAAAGGCCAATGCCAGCACTTTGAATTGGGCCCGGTAGCTAATCGGCAGCCAGTGGAGCTGGTACAGCAGAGGAGTTGTATGCTCCCTGCGCCCTGCTCCTGTTAGTACCATGGCTGCCGCCCGTTGGACTAGTTGGAGCTTCCGAGCCGTCTTCAAAGGCAACCCCACGTAGAGAGCGTTGCAGTAATCAAGGCGGGATGTAACCAGAGCGTGGACTACCGTGGCCAAGTCAGACTTTATTTTATTAATGATAAAAAGAACTAGAGCCATTACCCACTCCCCAGCTGAACCCAGTCATTAAATGAATGCTGAGGTGGTAGATTGGGGCCCTTACTGTTGAAAAGGGGAAAATGTTTATTTCTCTGTAGGGTCACTGCTGCTAGCTTCCTGGCCAAACATTCCCCTGGCAGAGGGCACAGCCAGGCAGCTTGCAAAATGTTGGAGCTCCCGTGTTTTTACCTGGGGCGTCCATATGACACCTCAGGTAAAAGTGAATTAATTCGACACAAAGCAAGAAAACCCTGCTTTGTGCCAAATTAATTTGACATGTGGAAAGATCCCGGTCTTTCAGAAGCGATTTTCCTCCTGCCCTTTGCCCTTTCTCCTGGTGCATCGTTTCTACGCCCCAGAAGAGAGCCAGCAGAAGAGTAATGGCAGCTGGGGAAGTAACTTTTAGTTTTAAAGGCTTTTCTGTTTTTGTTTCTTTTGCCAGAAAGTCCAGCAGGGCACCTGGACACCCTCCCCCAGGAAAGCTTATGTTTTCCACTGGTGTGGGAACAGAAGTCAGACCTGATCCGGGTTTTTCAAACCTGGGTTGGACCTGACTTTTTCCCTGTGTGGAACCAGCCAGAGTCCCGCTTTTGTAGTTGCTTGCTCTGAGGTCAAAATGAGGCACCTAGCCATACAATCAATGGTGAGTGGGTCAATGGGGCTACCACCTGACTGTTGATCACATGGCTGGGCATATCATCAATCTCAGAGCAAGTGATTTCACCAGTGAGGCTCTACCAAGGAAGTGCTTGGCTGGGAAAGCAGCATGAATATTAATGAAAGGCCAAGGAGCAATGCAGCGAAAAGGTGTAGCTGCCAAGCAGGAGCAGTTCAAAAACATGCAAATGTGAGTAGATCAATAGGTTCCACTTCTGTGGGAAGGTAACAGTGTTCCATGCAGCCATGCCAGCCACATGACCTTGGAGGTGTCTACAGACAATGCCAACTTTTCAGCTTAGACATGGAGATGAGCACCACCCCACCCAGAGTCAGACATGAGTAGACTTAATGTCAGGGGAAAACCTTTTAATTACTACATATAACTATGATCTTAAAATCATCAAAATCATTAAACATAAGACAAACATAACATTTAAACATTCAGACAAAGCATAAACATCATCTTAATATAAACATTAAAATCATATGATCCAGGAATTGTATACCATATGATCAGTTAGCATCTGCCCCACATATTTTTTTGATCTGGATAGTGCACAAGATTCTGCCCATAGTGAGTTTTCTGCTTCTCAGGAAATAGGGAATGAATAGAAATATCAATATAGGTGGCAGAAAGAAAAAAGTGGGAGGGAATGGCTCTGGCTTCCCACCTGCTGCAACCATATCATGGGGTTGTGGGGGTGGGGGTGGGCTGCAATTCCCCAAATTCTCCAGCCAGCATGTTCACTGGTTGTATGAAGGAATCTGAGTATTGGAGTTCCAAAAACACTTAGGACCTCATTACAACTGTGGAACAGCATAACACTTCATGCCATGACGTTTTCCCACTATCCCTGGTATAACGTAATTAAAGGAATATCTGAGGCAGGGGGGAACAACGAATCCCACCGCTGCCACCCATATAATAAAATTAAAGCGCCACAGCTTGGGCGGGGTGGTCAAACAATCTCACCTCTGCCACCAAAGCAAGGGATGAAAAGGTATTATAAATGACCGATGTTATTGGTAGTATTAGCCGCCACCACCTCAGCTTTATTGGTCTGAGGAACCAAAGGTGTTAATGTGTTGTAGGTAAAGGTGTGTTTGCCCTGGGTATCTTCTATTACTCCTTAACTGGCTGACTGGACTTTAAAAGTGCTTGACAGACTGAGGCTTACAACAGCTAAAAGTGAACTAGAAAAAGTTTATTGAGCTTTAAACAAACATCTACTCATAGAATGAGTGGTACAGAAGCGTAATTCAGATGTAGAGACTTAGTTGAATTAAACAGTTAGTTCTACTGACCAAAAAGCTTTTAAAACTGTGAGTTTCCTTAAACACACTGTTCTATTCTTAGAAACAGTATCTCTTAGAGAACAGACTCCTGTCTGTCTCACACACAGGGCAATAAGATATCTTAAACTTCTCCTAAGTTTAATAAGACAAGACTCTCTTTTTCTGGTCCTCTCAACACAGTAAAACCCTAGCCTTTGTCTCAACCTTATTCCCTAACCTTAAGGCTCACTTTAAAAACTCTTCTTCCCTGTCAGAACTCTATTTTAGCTTCCTCTCTTAAAATCCTATCCCTCTGTGTCTGATGTCAAGACACTTCTCTCTCTCTGTCAAAAGCTGACAGCTTTTTTCCTCTCTCAACCGACTCCTCCCCCAATTGCTATACTCAATCAGGAGTCGGCTTGACTCCTCCTCCTGCTTCTGCCTGCCTTTCAAGATGAAAGCTACTGATATTCAGGCTTCGGCCTGGTCGCCTAAAAGGTAGATTTCACTACACCTGGCTATCCCTGGCTTCCTCCTGCATTTCCCCAGCTTCTTCTTTGCTGGCATGGAGCCCAATGCCCCCCCCCCCCCCAATGGTAGCCCTGTATCGTTTAATGTGCTCTGAGGGACTCTGTGCTGGCAGTGCTGAGAAATGCTGAGAAGACACTTCTGGTCCTCAATGTGATGAGGTCCTTACACAATGCATTGACAGATAGACTTGGCTATTTTTACGGCTTTTTCCAACACACACATATACACACCACATCCAAATCACACTCCAATATATTCAAGGCAGTCAAAACACAATAACTATATCTAAAGTGAAGAGGTGTATCAGGCAATTTTGGCATGATCTTTGATTCAAAGTTGCCTGCAGCCACAATTCTTTGCTGTGTTGCTCATAAAAGTAAGCTAAATTGCTTTGCTCCTATGAGCAGTACAGTAAAAACAACACAATTTCCACCCAAACTGGGTAAAATTTCCTGACTTGATCAAAAACTAGAATGAACTCTGCCTAGAAATAATTTTTTAAACAGTTCCCCTGGCTTATTTAAATATATTTAATGAGAAATAAGCAAATAGATTGGATCATTAATTTTCTTAATCAAAGGAAGGAAGGAGAAGAGGGGAAGGGAGGAGAAGGGGAAAGTACAAGTAGGTGCAGTACTAACAGGGTGAATCCAGGACAGTTTTGGGGCAGAATACTCTGAATTTCAGATGGATTATTTTTCTGGTATAGACAGTCCCTGTGATCCACCCTGAATAACCTTGTTGGTTGTTGTGATTCTCTATGCTTGGAAAGTCTAAATTCTACATCATTGCCAAGGAAAGATTGAGCTTTTGTTTTCTATCCATGATTTTGATCTCTCAGGACAGTTTAACCCCAGTTGGTTTATTAACTCTTTTTTTTTTTGCTTAACCTCTTAGATTCTCATGGTCAACTAAAAGGAAGTTCAAGTACTTTTACCTACGCTTGTCCAATCCATGAACCATTTGACTGTGGTGAGTTTCCAGTAAAGACTGAAAAGGCTAGAGAAAATGAGCATGGAAAACTTGGGAAGCCAGGGGGCCTAAAGAGAAGTTCTCAGAGGTTTCCACCACAAACAGTCTTTAGATGGCTTGGGAAGTACAACAAAGTCTTTTATTAATGAACAATCAAACAGAAACTTCTCTTGTCTTCAGTAAAGTTAAGCAAATGATTTCAAGCTTTTAGGCAACTGGTGAATTCCTAATCTTGCCCACGAAGGACAGGCAACTGTCTTCAATAACTTCTTCTTTAAAGGAAAATCCCTGTTTTAACTTCTCCCAGGCTGACTGCAATCTAATCCTTACTGATGTGGGCTCCGCTACCGGGTCAAACTGCGTCTCGAACGCCGAGTGGACCTACCAGCAAGGCAGTAGATGTTCTCCAGCTGGAGTTCTTTGGTCTTTAGGGCTGTTTTCCTGGAAATTCTTTGGAGACTCTTAAGACCTTTCTCCCCCGGAAGGTCTTAAGGGTTGAAGCTTTTGTACATCCTATACATAAGCCTACCTTGCTGAGACTAACTAAAATGGCTCCCTTCCCTTCCCAATTGCCCTGAGCAAGGGGCAGGACCAAAACTTAACAATGAAGGACAGGTGACTTGCCCTATGACTGCAACCAAAGAAGCCACCTATCTGCAGAGTCCCTGAAATCTAGGACTGCAAGCAAACATTTAAAACAAAGCAAATAAAGTTGGAGCTTCTGGTACTGCTGTACCAGAACAACTACATCGGCTATTGCTGCAAGTAATGACAGTATGAATAAATTGCTAATATTTGTTTAAGATAGTGCTTGCAGTTCTGGAGGGATTGTTGATTTTTTGCATCTCATAGACTTAGCATGGGGATTTGGTTAACCAGTTAAAATTCATGAGTAAACCAGGTTTTTTTAAAAAAATCTGAAACATTTCGGGGGGGGGGGGGTTGAACCCCTAACCCCCCCCCCCCTCGCTACGGGCCTGCTGTACAAATACATGGATGGGTAGTGTGTTGCTTTTCAGTTTATGAAAGACTGCAGGGGTATATTTTTGCCAAGCACAATGGAAATAATGACCTGTTTCAAATTCATGGTGTTTTACTTGTAATTGCTTTCAAGAGGTCACAAGATTGCAAGCAAACTGTGTGATCTCTATATAGGTCTGTCCTTCCAAGCGTCTTGTCACCTCTGATGATCTGTTGCCCAAGGTGGATAACTTTGCATAAAGGTAGGATGTGACCTGTATCTGTTATCTCTGTTACTTGTGCAACTACAGCCTCACAACAAAAGGAATCATGTTTATATAGATTGGTGAAAGGGCAGGACTGAGCTACTGTATAGAGGTGTCTATTTATCAATTGGAACCTCAGTATGAATCATCTGTGCAGACTGTGAGAACCTCCAGGTGTTACTGGACTGCACCATTCATCAGCCTGGGCAACCATAATCAATGATGAGGGATGTTGCAATGCAGCATTTTGAGAGCCATGTGTCTTGACTTTAGGCTTAATCCACTCTGAGTCACACTAGTCAGGTTCTGAAAGTGATGAAAGCAACTTGTTTGAAAGAATAACACATTGTTTGTCCAATATAGTAATAATAATAATTGTTGTTGTTCATCAGTTCAGTCGTTTCCGACTCTTCGTGACCTCATGGACCAGCCCAGGCCAGAGCTCTCTGTCGGCCGTCACCTCCCCCAGCTCCTTCAAAGTCAATCCAGTTACTTTAAGGATACCATCCATCCATCTTGCCCTTGGTCGGCCCCTCTACCTTTTTCCTTCCATTTCCCCCAGCATCATTGTCTTCTCCAAGCTTTCCTTTCTTCTCATGATGTGGCCAAAGTACTTCATCTTTGCCTCTACTATCCTTCCCTCCAATGAGCAATCAGGCTTTATTTCCTGAAGTATTGACTGGTTGGATCTTCTCGCGGTCCAAGGCACTTTCAGAACCTTCCTCCAGCACCACAGTTCAAAAGCATAATAATATTTTATAATCAGATAGGATAATATCTGTGTCTTTGCAGTGTAGAAGCAAGGTTGATGTGCTTTTCTGGTTGGTAGTCTTTCCACTCTCCATGTGTCTTGGAACAGTTTCTCCCCATAAAAATGTTAAATGTATTGTCAAAGGCTTTCATGGCTGGAATCACTGGGCTGCTGTGAGTTTTTTGGGCTGTATGGTCATGTTCCAGTAGCATTTTCTCCTGACGTTTCACCAGCATCTGTGGCAAGAATCCTCAGAGATTTGTTCAGAGGTCAGTTGGAAATTAAGCAAGTGGAGTGTGTGTGTGTGTGTGTGTGTGTGTGTGTATGTGGAATGTCCAGGGTTGGAGAAAGAATCCTTGTCTGTTTAAAGCAAGTGCAAATGTTGCAGTTAGCAAGCTTGAGTAGCACCGAGTAGCGTTGTAGCTGCAAAGTCAATCAGTGAGGGCATTTGTATTGTGAATATTGTGAAATTACTACAATGATGCTATATTTGTTTCTGAGACAGACAGTCTGGAATAACTTCTTCTGCATGCTGAGCTGGGCAGGGAAAAGAAAATATATATAATTACTGTTATATTAATATTTTGGCTTTCTTCCTGTATGGAAGGTTAGGCAAGTTCCAACTCATGTAAAAATAGAATCTAGTTAAAATCAAGTGTAATAACAAATAAATAATAGTGAAAAATTAAACAAACTATTGTATTCAAAACTTTTAAAAGCAGTGAATTTAAAGGAGTTGAAAAGCATTTAAAATCATAATAAAAAGATTGAAAAGCATTTACGTACAATCTTATTCCAATTTGATAAGGAAAGCCCCAATTAATCCTCTGTTGTTCCATTTTTTCAGATGTTTTAAAAATCTTCTAACTTCTCTTACTTTCCTTCTTCATTTACTACAAATCAGGCTGCAAAGTGCAAAAGTAGTTGGCAATCAAATTCAACAGAAAGGAAAGGAGGGTGCAGAATCTTATGCTTCCCATTAGGCTCAGGCTAAAGCAAACCATTGTAGCATCTTCTGTATTGCATGTTCTCTCTCAGTAACAACATTTGCCATTTTGATTCCACTCTGATGTTGCCTGGCCACATATATCCTGGTTTGCAGCTATGAAATGTTGGTGTGTGCAGTGGCTCCTTGGTATCTGGTGAGGTATAGTTCCAGGACCCCTTGTAGATGCCCAAGTCCCATTACATACAGTGGCATAGTAAAATGGTATTCCTTATATAAAATGGCAAAATCAGCGTTTGCCTTTGGGTATTAAAATATATATTTTCAAGCCATGGATAGTGGAACCTGTGGTGCAGAATCTCTGAATACAATGGGTCGAATTTGTAAAACATAAGATACCAAGATAAAAAGTATAACTCATTACAAAACATTTACACAGAAACCAGCTAATAGCTAAATGCCTGTGTAAACAGAAAGTACTTTACCTTCTTGAAAATGAGAGAAAAGAAGGAGAAACTAAAATCGAACAACCCCCCCCCCCAAAAAAAACCCCAAAACAAAACACACACACATTCTCATAGTAATCTTTGTGCTGGTAGCAGAGCTCCTGCTCTCCTGGTGTACCAGGACTTCTGTCAAATAGTATAGTGGCTCTTGAATACACACTTACCCTTAAGAGAAGGAAAAGTCAACCTCCTCTGAACAAATCTTGCCAAGAAAACTTTGCGATAGATTCATCATTGAGTTTCACAGGAGACTCTAGTGATTTCATCATATGAAGTCGCTATACCATGTTAATATCATGATAATGGATAGCAGAACCATACAGGGATTGCTACCCCTGCTATCACATATTTTCGCATTTGTGCAAGTGCGCCAATTTGCTGATCCATGGTCCCATGGCTGTACTCCTGCTTCACCTTGAAACTCTGCCATCTCGCATTTCCTCTGGTCTGTAATTTTTTTTAGAATACCCTTTAAAACGCAATTTCAGAATTACAACTAAGCTTGGTTAAAAAATAATAATAATCAAGGTTCAAATCAAGGAATGCTACTTTGGAAATAGCAAGGAGGATGTGCCATGCTGGCACAGAAATGCAAGGGGCTCATTACACCAGGCAAGTGATGGGAACGTGGCACTATCTGTGGCTATAGATGCATTTTCCCATCAAAAGCAGGGGAATATGTTTATCGTGCGGTGGTAGGCCAGCAATAGGATCTATCTCTGAAGGTGGCAGTCCTCTTTCAATGCTGGATTGCAATCTTCAAGCAATAGAGTTGTAGGACCAAAAGAACGATCTACAGGCCCACATTTTGGCCATTTCTTCTATAGTAAAGGTTTCCCATTGACATTATGTCTAGTCGTGTCCGACTCAGGGGATGATGCTTATCTCCATTTCTAAGCTGAAGAGCCAGTATTGTTCGTAGGACCCCTCCAAGGTCATGACTACATGGAACGCCATTACCTTCCTGCAGAAGAGGTAATAATAATAATAATAATAATAATAATAATAATACTTTATTTATACCCCGCCACCATCTCCCCAAGGGGACTCAGGGCGGCTTACATGAGGCCAAGTCCAACAACGCATCAGTAAAACAACAAAGCAACAGTATAATTAATAAAACTCACATATAAGCAGTAACACTATCATAATGTTTCCAGATAACCTGCAAATTCCAAAGTACTGAATGTGCACCAACCTTTTTTGTATAATACTGAGAAGTAGTTTCTGCTTGAAAGCCCTTCAAATCTTCTAGGAGCCATGAGGAACATACCATAATATTACATCATTGAAGTGCCTCTCCTGGTCCTAAAGCAGGTCATAGAGGACAGTTGCTCACTTGTGTTATAATAATTTGTATGTATTTAATTGATTGGTTAAGAGCACTCTTAGCAAAGCTGAGATACTGGAAGTTTCAAATGTACAATAGGTTGTTATTACACACACACAATTATGTGTCATTAGATTGATTCTGACTTATGGTGACTGTTTCATAGGAAGGCAGAGCGAAGGAAGATAGATGCTCTTGAACTGTGGTGTTGGCGGAAAATTCTGAGAGTGTCATGGACCACAAGAAGATCCAATCAGTCCATACTTCAGTAAATAAAGCCCGACTGCTCATTAGAGGGAAGGATAGTAGAGGCAAAGATGAAGTACTTTGGCCACATCATGAGAAGAAAGGAAAGCTTAGAGAAGACAATGATGCTGGGGAAAATGGAAGAAAAAAGGAAGAGGGGCTGACCAAGGGCAAGATGGATGGATGGTATCCTTGAAGTGACTGGATTGACTCTGAAGGAGCTGGTGGTGGCGACGGCCGACAGGGAACTCTGGTGTGGGCTGGTCCATGGGGTCACAAAGAGTCAGAAGCGAATAAATGAATAAACAACAACAATCATAGGCTATCTAGGCAAGAGTTATTCAGAGGAGGTTTGCCATTGCCTTCTTCTATTGTTATTGACCTGGCTAAGGTTATTAAGTAACTTGAGTTAGGATTTAAACTCTGGCCTGCTAGATTATTACTCTAATGCTCAAACTACCACATCATGGTTATTCTGGGGGGAGGGGGGGGGAATCTTAGATAGGTCTATGTCAGTACCTTGAATTATGCCCAGAAAGATAGGGGCTCAAGAAGAAACTGATTCTTAGGTGTGGAACTGCTCCCTGTGGCAAACATCTAGCATGAATCAGTCGGGTCTTACACTCTGCACTCTCCAAAAAGCTTCTTGAACACTCCCAAATACAAATTCCTAGTGTTTCTTGGTCTGAATGAGACTGAAAATCCCAGTTTGGTGAAATGTGCAAAGGCCACTCCTCTTGATTGCAGCAACTTGAAGAATGAAGGCCAAGTGCCAAGTTACAAGGCATAGCCTCTGTTTCTGAGAAAGTGCCTGGGGGAATTGTTTCTGTAAGGATAAAGACAAATTATCTCACACAGGGACCATTTGTACAAGCAGAATGCATGTCTGCAAAAGAGGGGCAGAACAACCGGGGAAAGATGAACGTGTTTCAACTGATTATAATGCTACCTTGCAGAATTTAACTGCATGATAGTCAATGTGATGCAAGATGTTATGAAGCAAAGTTGCTTCAAAAGTGTCATGAGCTACATTCTAAAGGAGGAACTGGCCATTTTCAATGTAGGTGAATGCTACATCCAAAATTATGCCTGTGGGCATAATTAAGCAGCAAGGGAGGGATATTACATGAATTAGCTCTTCAAGATTGCAAAAGAAAGCTGTGGGTGGAGTATGTGTACTTCTGTGTCAGCCAATCCATCCTGTGAATGAAGCCAAATAGAACTGATAACTATGAAGAAGAGGAAATAAATTCACATTTGTTGCATTTGTTTTCAGTCCCTCCCCACTGTTTGAGGTTCTTGTGGTGGGGGAGAGCTGAAATGGTTCCTACCACGCACACAAAGGGTTTATTGTCTGTCTCCCACTATAGAAATCGCCACACTTGGACCTAAAATAACTTCGGGGGTAATGTGGCAAAATCATCCTCATGCAAAAAAGAAGCGGCAGTGGAGCAGGGGGTACTTTAGGAAATGTAAGCTGCTGAATCAGGTCTCTCTTCGTGTCATTCAGGATCTCATCACATGAAGTCACCTAATGCAGATGACAGTGGGGGTGGGAGGTCACCAGGTAGCGTAGCAAATCCGTTGGGCAGCAGAGAATCCATCATCCCATGACTTGCAGGTCCTGCAGTGCTCACAGTGCCCACAATGCCACCTTCCCCATCAAACGGGGGGGGGGGGGGGGGGAAGCGTCACAGCCTGGCTTCCTCCTGTGTTCGCCCTGTTGCTGGCAACAAAAAACATGGGAAACCTCCTGTGTTCTCCTTGCCTCTTCTTAGGACACATTCAGCACATTTTGGGGACAGAGTCCAACTGGAAGTAGCTGTGTATCATTTGATGCAATCCTGCGGGCTCGATACCCAAAACATGCTGAATGCGTCATAAGGTAAAGGTAAAGGGTTTTCCCTGACATTAAGTCCAGTCGTGTCTTACTCTGGGAGTTGGTGCTCATCTCCATTTCTAAGTCAAAGAGCTGGTGTTATCTGTAGACACTTCCAAGGTCACATGGCTGGCATGACTGCATGGAGCACCGTTACCTTCCCGCTGGAGTGGTACCTATTGATCTACTCATATTTGCATGTTTTCAAACTGCTAGGTTGGCAGAAGCTGGGACTAAAAGCGGAAGCTCACCCTGATCCCTGGATTTGAACCACCAACCTTTTGGTCAGCAAGTTCAGCAGCTCAGCGGTTTAACCCACTGTGCCACCGGGGGCTCTGAATGTGTCCTACAACAGGTAAAAACATCCTGTGTGATGAAGACTTCTATTACAATAGTTTCCCACTCTTGCCCTGGAACATAATTAGAAAGTGAGCAGTGCTGAATTGTGGACGAGATGCTAGATCTCAGCGCCAAGCTCTGAATTTAATGCGCTCCTCCTTTCCTCCAGTTCTCGGGGTGGGAGGGAGGAATCTCAGAATGGGAGCACTGCCTTGAAAAGTGTTTGTTAAAAAATGACATGAGATGGCAAGCCCTAAATTTTTGGCCATAATGTCCAAATAGGAAAAATCTCGACTAACTTGATAAAATTTACTTTGTGCAATAACTTGAGAAAAACATGTATAAAATGATATATAGACATTTAACGTTGTTGTAGCCTGGTCAGATTCTGAGAGTTCAGAAGATGAGGCTGGGGATGCTGGGAGAGTTTCAGAGGGTCCAGAGGAAAATGTTTTGGAATCTTAGATACTTTTTCTGAAGGGGTTTTTGGGAACTCTTGGCTTTTATGGACATAACTTGTTGAACTTTGATTCCTTTTTAAATATTTGCTTGCTTTTCATAATCATCTTTTTCATACTTTGGTTCAATAAACTTTTACATTGGATTATCTGCCCAGTGTGTTGTTTGTGGTGAAAAGAGGCTTCAGAGTACTAGTGCAACAAATTTCAAATAAGCCATCAAAAATGTCTAGGCATGTTTAAATCAATATTGGAATTCTACAAATAGGAAAGAGTATTTTTTCCACATATAGTAAACTTTCAAGAAAGCAAAAAGCTATTTATATGTTAATTTTTAAAAAATTGGAAGTTGAGTGGCAATATAGTTTGAAGTGTTTTTGTTGGATATTATGGACATAGAATTGGGTCATAATAAACACTGTATGGGCTACTACTTCGATACACAATAATAGCAGCAAAAATACTGTTTGTTGTATTGCCGAAGGCTTTTATGGCCGGAATCACTGGGTTGTTGTAGGTTTTTCAGGCTGAATGGCCATGTTCTAGAAGCATTCTGTCCTGACATTTCGCCTGAGACCTCACAACCTCTGGGGATGCCTGCCACAGATGCAGGCGAAACGTCAGGAGAGAATGCTTCTAGAACATGGCCATACATCCCAAAAAGCCTACAACAACCCATACTGTTTGTTCCCAATAAATATAACTGAAATTCCCTTAGGATGTCTCAATCATCAATTACAATTAATATGTTTTAGATTTTGCAATCAGAAAAATTGCATAAGTGATATTTGTCATAATTATTTATAAGAGCAATGTTGCTATTTAAATAACATGAGAAACAGTGTGACTTCAGCATAACAGGTCTAACTGGAATACCTGCAGAAATTGCTACTACAAACTAGTTTTCTTTGCTTGCTCCTTGTTTTTAAACCTTGTTCATTATGTCCCAGGAAAACTTGCAAAGCTGGTAATATTGCCATATACAAACTTCTTAACAGTATTGTCAGTTAGTTTCTCAGATTGTGTGTGCATCTTGACAGTGCAGAAAAAAGGGTACTCTGGATCAGCATCGCTGGAGGCTATACAGTTGAACCGTCGCACAGCCGGGTTTTGCTTTGATATACAAGCAGCATTTTGAGTTAAGAGCTAGCTCCAGAGGGAGCGTTAGCAACAGAGGGAGCTTGAGAGTACAGGGCTTTAGGGCCTCAAGCTGGTAATATTGCCATATACAAACTTCTTAACAGTATTGTCAGTTAGTTTCTCAGATTTTGTGTGCCTCGTGCTCTTGTTTGCTTTGAGAGATTGCTGTCTACTTCACTCTTGTCCGCTTTGAGAACTTTGGATTAGTTGATTTTGTGTGTTTTTTTATTCCTAGTATGTTTGGCTTCATGAAGATAGAGAGGAAGAGAGAGCAAGAGAGGGAGGGAGGCTGGATTGTTTACAGTATAAAGAAAAGGATGCTTCTGCCTCTTCACCTCATGCTTTGAAATTCATTGCCACAACTTTCTGCTTCTACCAGTTGGATGCGTTTTGACTGACTTGTAGAGAAAAGGGGGCAGCCCTGAAATCTAGGATTCACTTTTTCATCAGGCTCAAGGGTGTGCTACCACACCTAATACGGGTTTGTTGCTGTGACTATAAAATGCAGTTTAGCAAAATGTACCGCCTCCACAAACCAGTTCAAATTTGTCCGAACAAAATAATTCAAATAACTCTGAATCAGTTGCAGACAACTGATTCTTATCCCGCTTGGAAGTTATATTTAGAATACAAGCTTGAGAATCCAGTGGTTGCCAACCTTTTTTTGACCATGACCACTTGACCCGGAACCACTTGACCACTTCACCAGGGACCACTCTCCAACATTAGTACCAAAAGGGTTACAAATCAGTTTTGGTCAACTTTAGATTCGGTTTGGTTATTTGGGATGCTGATTCAGAAAATTGCATTGGATAGATCATATCAGCTCTAGTTTCTGATATATAACATATGCCATCCAGTTCTCACCATCTGTTCGCCCACAGAAAACAGCATTTTATAATCTAGAGCTGATGTAGTAGTAATCTTTCGTGAGTAGTCAGCCTCTCCCCTCCCGACATCCCCATTGCCTCAGTACTATAAGAGGGTTTTGTGAGAGAGACTAGTCACTCCCGTTGCCATGTGGTTTTGAGGCAACGGTGTAATAATAGTGAGGCCACTGACCATATTTTAGTTCTTGCAGACCACTGGTGGTCTACGGACCACAGGTTGGGAATCACTGCTTTAGATAAAGGGATAGCTTAGCTTCAGAGTTAAAAACTATAGTTAAACTTCAGGTGGAAATGAAGACATGTATGTGTTTTTTGGGTGGGGGTATGAGCTTCTGATCATATGGACTATTTTTGGTCTCAAGCAATATGATTTCTTAAACCATAGGCCCTTCTGTATTGTCAGTTGTTGCCTCCCTATCAATACACTCCATTCTTTTTGCAAGTTGTTTGTAGCAGTTGGGTGAAACTGCATTAGGGTTATTTAAACCTGATTTTGAGATGGTCATATGGCTTGAAGAGCTCTTTTAATTATTTCTTATATTTCAAAAGCCATGTTGCTGTAATACAAAATGCTTATTTCACTAATCAAACTCTAAAAGAAACGTTTAAAAGAAACGTTTTCAAAAAAGTAAATAGGAGCAGAGAAGGGGACATATTATTTTGATCTGTCATAGAATAAAAAAGAAACCCATCTGAGAGTGGGAAGAAAATGGCAGGGATTGTTAGTAAATCATTTGGGACATGGAACCATTATTTAGATATTGAAAAATCCTGAGAACTAGAGTGCCAACACCTTTTGATAATTTGCCACAATTAAAGAGGGATGTGTCAGATTCAGGATTACTGCGCAATATTTTGACAATAAGTTAATGGGAACATTGAACCCACTCCTGTTACTGTCACAACTTTCAGATTTTTCCCGGTCCATTTCCTATTGTGAAGGAGAAACTGCATTCTGTCAGTTATCCTTTATTAAAATGTATGTCGCAATCAACAATACAGCAGTCATCTTGCTATAATTATCTCTATAGCAGAATGGCCGGCTTCTAACCCACAATATTATCTGAATGTTACAAGAGATTCCAACAAACAGCTATCATAGGCTACACCGTGACATAAAATCCAGATTATCCACTTTGAATTGGATTATATGGCAGTGTAAACTCAGATAATTCAGTTCAAAACAGATAATGTTGATTCAGTTCCAAGCAAATAAACGGTTCGGGCCCAGACTATTTCATTAACCGCATCTTCGTATATAAACCAGCCCAGGCACTGCTCTTGGTCCTACCCCTCAAGCATGGTTGGTCGGAATGAAAGATTCCAGCCATGAAGGCCTTAGACTACATCATCATCATCATCATCATCATCTGCTTTGATAATCTGGATTATATGGCAGTGTAGAAGAGGCCATAGATGATGAAATGGATGATTTCTCCTTTTTAGCTTGTAGACACCATATTTGGCACTAGAATACAGGGGCCCTCTGCTGATATGTGGCTGTATTTGCGCACTGAATATTTTCAATATAGCATTGTTCTGGCTAAACATGATTAATAGTATTCCCAGATCTTTTCATCTGATATTTCTCCACTGCATGATGATTTTATTTTTCAGCTAAATTGACATCTCTCAGATTTTCTACAAGATTTGGTCACAAACTTTAGAGATAAGACAGCGTAAGCCAACTAAGTAACTAAATAAAAATAGTCACTCTTCAGTATAGGTTTACATGCCTTCACCTTTCCAGCAGGAGTGGTTCTGAAGAACATCAAAAGCGAAGCATAACAACAGAGAAACTAGTCAGGTATGTATGTGAAAGATGAACCAAAGATAACACTGCCTCAACAGAGATTCTCTTGTAGGTTCGATAATGTCAGAGTTAACTGTGTTCATATATCCTTGACAAGTTAAAGCTGTGTAGGGTAAGAAAAGAGAGAAAAGCCACAAGAGGACAGAAAAAAGAAGCAATGTGTTAGGGGAAAGGAACAAGGGATGGAAGCAGGCAACAGAAGAGGTAGGTAAAAGTTGTTACTAAAGGTATCAAGAAAAGGAACTTAAAACCATAAGGATTAATTTCCATGCCACACCACTTGAAGGAGCATTAGCCGTTATTATGAAAAGATATAAGTTACCTCCTCACTTTATGGTGGCTTTAGAAATACTAAGATACCTCTATACCCCTCATTTGAAGCTTGCATTCTGTGAAGGGCACCATCCATGGCAGTAAATTGCTTATTGTTGCTATTTGAGTCAAAAAGCAAGCCAAGCCATGCAGAGTTGTGAGAGGCACTGAGAATTTAGATCACCGATCTGTCTCTCTTGGAAGCTTGCTGGCAAAATGGAAGTCCAGGTTGGCTAAAAAATATGATTGGCTCAATAGGCAGGGTTCACAGGGAAACCCACGTGCCTGCCCATGGCTGCCTCTTTGCGCAGTTTTCGGCAGCCACTTGGTCTATAATGGCTGAAAAAAAATGGCGGCGGAGAGTGCGATTATGGCTGGATGAACCTGCCGGAGCCTGTTTTTCAAAACGGATCTGTGCACAACCCTAGTGTTAATAGTCCTCATGTCGACATTCCTACTCAGCTTCTCTTTCTTCTCTTACAGCTTTTGTAGCCTCTGACCAGTTTCATTTTTGGATTGCTTATCTTGAAATTATAAGCTGTACTTGACTGGTCAAGGAGATATTTCTCTGCAACTCTCCAATTACAGTCTTTCAGCATTTCACCAAGCCTCCCACTAGCAACATTTGACAACCTTTGCGCAAGCTTCAAAAACCTATTGCTTGTGTTTACAGCATTAGTTTGGAGTAAATATTTATTTACGACATTTATATTCCGCCCTTCTCACCCCGAAGGGGACTCAGAGCAGCTTACAAGATATATATACATACAATATATTATATTATTAACATAGTACAATATCAGTATTATATATTACTATATTGTACTATACCATTATATTGTAATATTATTAGTAATATTACATGTAATATAAAATATATAACTATAATATCATATCACAGAGTGAGGCAGCATAACTTCCTTTTTTAAAATGTGTGCCATTCAGTCGGTTGAAGACGTAGCGAAGCGTTAGTGGTCTCGTTCGAGAGGCGGGAGTATAAAGTTTTGTCCTGACACAGTTCAGTTGCCATCATGCGCTGGAACAGAGAGGAGCGTGGTTTTGCTGTTGAGGCCTACTTTTCGAGCGGATTTGGAGTGGCCAGCCCGCTCTCCAGATTTGGCCCCTTGTGATTTTCTTCTATGGGATTTTGCGAAATCCCGTATTTGTGTGAACCGTCCAAGGACCCTACAAGATTTGAAGACCAACATCCAGGAAGAAATTGCCAACATAACGCCTGCTATGCTGGCAAGAGTCATGACAAATGCCAGAAATCGGTTTACTCAGTGTATGGAGAATGGGGGACGTCAGCTACCTAATTTGATCTTCAAAACTACATAAAACAAAACTTTCGGTATGCGCCTACGTTATAAAAAAAATAAAAATTTCTGATTCATACAATGGGTTTTATTAAGTTTTGAAAAAAGGAAGTTATGCTGCCTCACCCTGTATTATTATTAGTATTATATTGTATCACATTATAATATTATAAATATTATATGTATATACCATATTATATTACATTATATTATATTATTAGCATAGCACAGGAAACAAGTGGAACTGTCTTCTGGCCCCCTCTCTCTTCACTCTGGCCCAGTTGTTGCTGGGCGGAGGGGTCCCCAATTGATTACATATGCAGGAGACAAGATGGAACTGTTCCCCCCCCCCCCCCCCACTCTGATAAATACAATGGCTTCAAGTAGGAACATGGGCATTTTCAGAACAATGACATGAACAATTAATTGCAAAAAGAAGGAACAAAATTTCAGCATGATTGAAATTTATTCCAACCAAAATGATTTTAAAAACAATTTATATACAAAAGAGCCACCAACAGAGGGAACACAGACAGTTGTGGTTTCAGCTACTTGCAGTATCGATCAGCTTTCAATTTTGATCTCCTAGAACGACAAGGGGGGAAAAAGGGATGTATAAAACTGTGGAGATACCCATATAACGCATTTATAAACCAGCCTGTATTGTGCTGAATTCAGATATTGTGTTGTATGCACACCTATTGACTTATAACAACCTTATGAATGGCATTGGTCGTCTTAGGCAAGGAGTCCTCAGAAGTGGTTTGGCATTGCCTCCCTCTGAAATGTAGCCTACAGTACCTGGTTTAGTAGTGTCTCATCCAAGCTCTAACCAGGGCTGATCTTACTTAGCTTCCAAGATCTGATGGGATCTGGTGACTTCAGGTTATTCAGGTCTTTGTGTATTACTTAGTGAGAGCCAGTATGGTGTAGTGGAGGCCAGGGTTCAAATCCCTGCTTGGCCATGAAAACTCACTGGGTGACCCTGGGCAAATTACATTCCCAGCCTCAGACGAAGGCAAAGGCAAACCCCTCTGAACAAATTTTGCTAAGAAAACCCCCATGATGGATTTCTGTTAGGGTCACCATAAGTCAGAAACCACTTGAAGCAAACAAAAACAACAACTCCACAATATTGCCTTAACCACATTACATCACATCCTGTTTCCTAGTTGCAACCAGCTGAAATGGCTGAGCAAATATCTATATACAATCTTTTTCACAATATGCGGGTACGTTTGTCAATATGTCTCGTTATAGCTGAAGTCTCTCAACTTGACTAAATCCAGAAAATCTTTTACAAAATTCTGAAGTTGCAAGTGGAGTGAAGATAGGTGACATCAGGTGTCTAACAGTATAGTCCCACAACTACATTGGAATCAAAGCTATATGAGTCCCCCCAGGGGTGAGAAAAGCGGTATATAAATACTGTAAATAAATAAAATAAATTCTAAGGGGAATTACAGACAAGAATCAATCAGGGCCAGGTAACACTTTCACCAAAGGATCCCCCAGGTAGCAATCAGCCAGGCTTTGAAGCTGCAAGGTCATTAAATGCTAATCAAGGTGGCCATTCGCAACACTCACCCTTGCCTCAAGCAGACAAAAGTTATTTCTCCCACCCTGGACATTCCACAGATATATAAACCACACTTGCCTATTTTCCAACAGATCCCTCAACATCTGAGGATGCCTGCTATAGATGTGGGTGAAATGTCAGGAGAGAATGCTTCTGGAACATGGCCATACAGCCCGGAAAACTCACAGCAACCCAAAACTATATGATTAATAGGGCAATTTGTTTTTTTTAAGGCAAATCTGGGGCATGATCACTTCCCATAAGGCGATGGAAGGATTCCCATAAGAACAAGAATGCTGTAGCACCCATTTCCAACGTAATGGTGATTCCATGGAATGAGAGAATCATATGCATCATTTCTTCTGCATCCAAATCAAACTGCTGTTGAGGAAATTGCATGACTATCACATGTGTAAGAACTGAGGGAGGAAAAAGGGATCTGTTGGACCTTAGAGTGGTCACTCTGTGTGGGGTTACATTCATACATTATGCACTTTTTCCTGAATATGAACCCACAAAATCATTCTCAAACATCTTTAAATGCAATGAAGTACACTAATTTGGGTGGACGAAATTCCCACTCGGTTTAAGTTGTTTTGGGATAAATGCCTGAGAGACAGAGGAAACAAATGTAAGATGTTCCATTAATAAGTATAAACCTGATTTGGAGCACATCCTCAAGTCACTGTTACTTGACTCTATTGAATGACAACTCTATTTGAATGGAAAAAGTACCTGTCCAACAATGCCTCATGAAAAGAGCCTTCTTTTCTAGCTTTTTTCAGGACTTTACTGTCTTCTTGGCTTACTTTGAGTTTGCGATCTTGAAAACTCTGGAATTTCTTCCTGGAAAGGAAAATACAGACCAGAAATGTAATCATTCGATCTAACAGCAAAATCATCTCCTGCCCTGTGAGTGCAAGTTGTTCTTTAAAACAAAATCCATGGGATTGCAAATGAACACTAGCATGTTAAAAAACCAGGTTTGTCTAGCTTTACAGAAAGCATAGTTTATATAGCTATCAAAACTAGAGCTCTGGCATTCCATTCGGGACACAAAGGATAATCCATGCACCAATAAAGCTTACTTTTAAAAAAATGACATACACATAGTTTATTTCACATTGTTTAATGTTTCCTTTATCTTCGTCTGGAATGTCATCTTTTTCCTTGGCTTCTCTTTCTGCACACATTCTGATCTAATGCAAGAGAAGATAAAAAAAAGTTAGATCTCAATTCAATTGGTATTTGTAGCTAGATTCATAAAATTGTAAGAGTTGGAAGAGACCGCATGGGCCATTCACTCCAACTCCCTGCCATGCAGGAAAAGCATAGTCAAAGCACCTCTGACAGGGTGGTAATTTAAGATTTATGGAAATCCATTGATGAAATTAAGGCCCCTTCTACACCGCCATATAATCCAGATTATCAAAGTAGATAATCCACATTATCTGCTTTGAACTGGATTATATGAGTCTACACTGTCATACAATCCAATTCAAAGCAAATAATCAGTATTTTATATGGAAGTGTAGAAGGGCTCTAATTTACTTAAATTAAGATTAATATAGAAATGAGCATATGCCAAGGATTAGGGAGTACTTTCAACTCCCCTGGATCTTTGGCAGAATTAAGGTTTCAGTCAAGGAGCAGCCCGCTTTAGTCACTTTTGTATGGAGTATCCTGCTGTCTCTGCGTGGACTAGAGAATGAAAATAGTCTCAGGATAGATATTCTGGGGGAAAATCGAGCCCAGGGTAGTGGTGAGCCACTTGTTTCCAATGAAAACTGAATTTAGCTCTCCAAAAGCCAGATGCCAAACTTCTTAATGTTTTCTCCAAAATAAAGGATATTTTCCACAAATTGTATCTCCTCGGATGAGAACATGAGAACATAACTGTTACATCAGTAAGTCAAAGAAGCACTTTGACAAGATTTCATAAGAAAGATTTAAGTGCACTGTGAAATATTATCATCTTCATATCATACCACCAAATATAAATATAAATAACTCTTTGTAAATATACCACCAAATTGTCCATCATTCTGTATTACAAGCACTCCAGCAACATTGATGATGAAGAAATTGTGTTTACTGTATGTGAAAGCAGGTAATCTAGAAACATCCCTGGATATATAGTTTTCAACATGTGAGAAGTAAAACTATTATGTAGGCACAGGGTGAAATCCAACTGAGTCTGCCTAGTAACAGAAAGGAAACTGTTGGGAAATGGATCCCCAGTCCTTCTTGGAATCAAACTGATGTAGTAGTTGCACAACACTAGAATTTGATCAGCTCAGGCTGCAGCCTGAGGATGAATTCAGCTTGACTCCTCTTGTGAAAGCTGTATGTAAAAGCGTTACTCTTTTGGTTAAAAGCCAGCTTAGACAATGTATTGTTATAGTCTCTGTTTTTTTTTAAATCAGTGATTTCCACTGATGAAATTCCACATCAAGGTGTGCTACATGTTTATTTTAAATATCCATATAAATATAAGAGGAACATTTACAGTCCTTTCAGATTACCTTAATCATTTCCTCATCTCCTGCTGTTTTACTTTTGGCTACTATATCACCTTCTTCATTACAGCTTATAAAGCAGCTGTTTGCTGCTAACAGAGCCATTTTCCCCTGCATTAAAAAAGCAACAAACATCAAGCCAAGTTATGATAATATTATTACAAACTGTTTTGTATTTTTACACTATCCGTGATTAACATTACGTGGTTGACAAACCCACACATTTCAGTTTGAAACCTACAGTCATGCCTCTTTCTTTCCAAACTCAGAACTTTTTTCAAACTCAGAACTTTTAATGAACAACACAATAGTGGAAGGTGAAAATGTGATTTGGAATGCAAATTTGCACTACTAAATTAATGTTAGCTCTAAGCTTAACCAAGTTAACAATTACACAGTTTTTGTTCCTGGGTTATGAATGTCATTTCCTAATTGGTTCTATCATGAAAAGGTGGAAAAAGTTTAATAAGCTGCAAAAACTTTGTTATGGTCTGCACAATGAAAGTTTAAAGGTTAAATGGCATATTTTTATTAAGGAAAATTACAAACGCAGTGCTCAGACTGAAAGAAATAAAAATACTACCCTCAGCCACAAAAAACGTTTCTGGAGTATAACAACTACTTTGGTAGTAAGTACTGCACAATTAAACAGGAAATAATACTTTCAAACCAGGAACAGATTTTTTAAAAATGGTTACATATTGCTATTTTGTAGGAGTCTTTTCATTTGCTATCTAAGTGGAACGGCAACAGATGGGACATTTTTACATCTCTACCCTTAAACTTGTGCTTCTAGATCCAAAAGATGAGATACAATTCAAACTCAAGAGAGCATGCACTGGGAATTACTTTTGAATAGCTGAAGATACTTGCCTCTTCAAATACGGGCTCCCACTGCTCTCTTGAACCTATTGCATCAGAACGCCCAATAACCAATCCATCTGAATTAATGCCAAGATATTTGCCATAGCCTGATTTCAACGCAATTCTTAAAGGGAGAAAAAAAAACACTTTATCAATCAATTAGACATTTACTGAGGTTGATGGTCTGACAAACTGTGTTGCAAGAAACAGTTCAGTACTCTGAAAACTCATCGAATATGTTTTTCTGTTCACAGTGTGAAAAAACTGACAAGGGAGAGAAAATGTCACTGAAAGACAGATAATTCATCATGGGCTGATGTGTTTTAGGGCAGGGCTTTTAAAGCTTTTCCCATTTGTGACCCCTTTCTGCCCAAGAAATTGTATGCGGCCCTAGGTATAAAACATTTACTGATAATAAATCAACATTTGCAATGTTTACTAAACAGGCTGATTTTCCTTTTTATGAAGCACAGCTTTACATTAATCTAAATTGCTAAAGCATTTGGATTAATGCTGTATTTCAGAAAACATTTAGTGGTTTCATATTTTTTCTGACTCACATTTTCACTTATGGGACCCCATTTGGGGTCAGGTCCCAAAGATTAAGAAGCAGTGTTCTAGGGTACACTTACCAACAAGCCTGGCCTTCATTTGAACTCACTGTAGAAGCAGGAGTGAATTACAGTCTTGCAAATGCTATAGACATGCAATTCCCCTCACAAGTATAGCCAATGGTTCAGGGAACTGTGTGTTTAACGGAAGATGCAGCCCAACAATTTCTGGTAGATCATATGCCCCCCATACGCTCTGCAACATGACCCAGAATAATTAGATAGAAGAAAGTTTCCAGAACATTTAAATGTTTGGGGGGGGGGGGGGGGGGAGAAGCACAGTTATAACATCAAGGACAGAGAGTGACTATGCCTTCATCTATACTATTTGTGTAGTGTTTCCAGTGAACTGCAGAAGATGCTTTAGCTGTACTTCATAAAAATGAAAATTAGCCTATTTAGATAGCTTTGCGAATACAGATTTGTTATCAGTAAATGTTTGATTTTTTACGCTATGTTATATACCTATACAGCTGGGTCCCATAAAAGCTTATTGAGCAGAAAGGGTTTGCAAATGGAAAAGTTTAAGAAGAACTGGCTTAAAGGAATCCTCCCCATAGGAGAAGAACAAGAAATATTCTGCAACAGAACATGATTAGGAGTATATGTACACCTTAAACATAGAGAGAAGAATAATGTTTTTCTATGCTATGGTTAAAAAAGAGATCTGAGAAGAGATAATCCATCTCAGACATTATTTTCTATCAAAATCCATGAAAGCGTGATTAACTCAACAGTAATTGAAAGCTGAGGAGGGTAATTACCTTGTATCAGACAGCTTGACAGCAGTAAATTGTTCAGGTGGGCTAGGGCCTTCATCTGAAGATATTAAAAACACATTAGATGATCGTTTGGTTAAAACTGAATCTTGTTAACAATTACTGCTGCAGATCATTCAAAGAATGCACCGAAGCCTTAATAGCTTTGCAAGGTGTCTAATTTATCATTCTAATCACATACTTCCATATCAAATAAATAATAAGCCAATTTTATAGCAATTATAGCAAGCTTTATGCAATAACTGAAGAGCATACATTTTCTCCCTGGTCTTACAGCACAAGATGAACAGTTGATCCTTGTATTATAAGATTTTCAAGTATAATCTGGAGCCCTATTTTTCTTACCTAAATTAATGTCTTAGGTTCCAGCTGAAACATACCAGAATTGTGCTAGAGGACCCAGCCATGGCTGAAGAAGTGTTCTCTCTAAGCCCCCGACATGATTTTATAGTCAACTTCTAGTAGAATGGCTGACAAGACGTTGACTATAAAATTCTGCTGGAAGTCTAGAGAGAACACTTTTCTAGGCATTACTAGGTCCTTCAGTATGATTCTGCGATATTCAAAACTCTTCTCATGTAACCGAATCCACCTTCAATTGGCTTACAAAATAAGCAGCCTACAGTCTAGATACATTATCATGTAACTGACAGAAAAGTAATACAGAGCATGACTGCCTAAGTAACTGAAATCACAAATATTGTTGTGTATGTGTATGTGTTAAAATGTTTGTCAAGTGTTTTGATACGACTAATGGGCTAATCAATAAAATGTACTACACAAACATTGTTCAAGGCTTGATTCTTTTTGAGTGCATGCCAGCAATCCAATTTAGCACTTCATCTCAACCAGAATGATAAATCCCAGGTTGCTTGGTGGAAGAGCGTCATGTGTCAATAACAGAATATGGGGAAGTTATTATTGTGGTTTACAGCAATTAAACTCCTTGGGAGATTTTGGCTATTGCCATCTTAATAAGTAATTTTCCACACACTTGTTAAAAGTGTATTATTGGCAAGACATCTTTTGATGGACCCAATTCATCTTTCCCATACATCATAAATAACCTCTTTCCTCAAACTGTTGGTACCAACAACAAATGATCGTAGGAATTTGTGGATCAATGCCAAAATCTAGATGAAACATATGCTGCACCGGAATTATGGATTCAGTTTTGCTGAACTGCAGAATACAAAATGCTTTTTGTTTCTGGGTTGCCATCTTGCAAATGACTGAGGCTTGGGGCTGGGAGAGGCATCTAGCACGGTCTAAATAGTGGTTCCCAACCTTTTTTTTGGCCAAGGATCACTTGATCAGGGACCACTTGACCAGGGACCACTCACCAACATTAGTACCAAAAGGGTTATGAATCTGTTTTTGATCAACTTTAGATTCAGTTTGTTTATTTGGGATGCCGATTCAGAAAATTGCATTGGATAGACTACATCAGCTCTAGTTTCTGATACAGAACATATGCCACCCAGTATTTGCTATCTGCTTACCCATAGAAAACCAAAATTATTAAGCCTCGGCACTGTAAGAGGGTTTTGCAAGACCAGCCATTTGCATTGCAATGGTGTAGTAATTGTGAAGCTGTGGACCATATTTTAATTCTTTCAGACCACTAGTGGTCCATGAACCACAAATTAGGAACCACTAGTCTAAAAAGTAAAGCTTTGGGATAAAGAGGAAAGACAGAACATTTATTTCCACATTTTCTGATACCAACCTTTATGAGGGGCCCCAAGAGTAAAGAGACCATTGTCAAGAGCACTGATATATGTTCCAAGACCCATTTCAATTGCTACAGTTCCTGTGATTTCACCAAAGTTTTTTACTTTCCACCAGCCTTCTAAAATAAGAGAGGGAACAAGAACAAAACATCTATTGCCTGAGTAACACTATAAAAAAAGATAGTGATTGCTAACAGAGAAAGATTTGGGGGCACCAAGAATGCAACTTTCCCTTGTAATGTTTTATTTTAAACAAAGACCAAGCATAATGCATAAGGATTAATCAACAAGGTTACAAATTATCATTAAGAATGTATTAACACATTGAGCAGATCCTTGCATAATATATCTTTTTGGAATGCCACCCCAACTTTTTTAAATATATGACTTCATATTTCAGATATCTTAATTATTTTTAGATTGTATGGCAACTGTTTCAACTTATTGTTTTTTTAAAGGTTCCTTGGGTCCTTCTCTGGTGGCAGATGAACTAGATAATCAATCAATCAAACAAAGAAACAAAAAGATGCACAGGAAACACAATTAATGTTGACTTGAATACCAAATTGGTAATTCACAAGTAAAAACACAATATATCTGATAGTTCAATCATATTGTGCTGAATATCATAGAACCCTGCAGTAGCAACACCTTGTTACTTAGCAGCCCATGCCTTTTCGATTACAGCAGTGACAGAACACAGATCCTGCATGAAAGCATGTTGTAAAGGTAGGTGTCAAGTTTAGAAATGGAGAAACTCAGGTTCAATTCTCCACTCAGCCAGCAAGCAGACCAGGTACTCTGGGACAATTGCAATTCATCACAACAAATGTAAAAGGTGTGAAAGAACAATGTACATCACCACTTGTAAGAATGGTAAAATATAACTGCCGTTAATGAATAAAGATATGCATTCCTGACAGAAAGTCACCCAGCCTCTGTTTAGACCAGTTTGTCTTCATACAATGTAAGCAAAGTGACAAAACATGTATATAAAGGACACAGGGTGGAATAAAAATATGACTGAAATATTTATCAAAATTACTTTCTCTGTTTTATTAAAAAAAAAACAAATGCACACTAACCACAAGACTCCTCCTGCCCACAGTGAAAAACATTAACAGTTTTGTGAAGAAACTTACCAACAATATCAAGCTGATCCTCAACATTTTCTTCTCTTTTTCTTTTTTTATCTTTGTTGCTTTTCTTACTGCAAAATGATACAAAAGGATAAATTAGGAGTGTGCTTTGTAAAGCTGATACAATTCTAGACAGCTCACAACCTTTCTTAAATCATAGCACCTGCTCATCATGCTAAGTCATCCCTATTTTTTAAACATGAACTAAGGATTTCCAAATAGGAGATAACGGATAAGAAATAATATGCACACACAACCCCTAAATAAAGATGGCTGAAATAAAGCAGGAAGAGTTTACTTATAGGAAAAATAATATTTGGGGAAAGATCTAGCTAAGAAAGAACCAGGACTTGGAGTGATGGATTCAAATAACAGGAAAGAAGATTCCACTTGTACATTAGGAAGAATTTCCTGAACACAAGAGCTGTTCAGCAGTGGAACTCTCTGCCTTGGACTATGGTGGAAGCTTCTTCCTTGGAGGCTGGATGGCCATCTGTCAAGGGTGCTTTGATTGTGCTTTTCCTGCATGGCAGGGGGCTGGACTAGATGCTCTTCTAACTCTATGATTCTTCTAACTCTATGATTCCACAGATCAGAAAGTTTCATTGTGTTTTTGAATAGCATTCTTTATGAAGACAATAAGCCTATCATGGGCCCGTGAGGTCGGTTTATGTGTTTCAATTCGAAAACCCTTAGCAGATACCAAAACCTGTGGGATATCAATTCCAATTACATTCTGTAACAAAATTTTCTGTTCTTGGTTTGAAAGTGTTGATTTGGATAGCAGTAAGGATGTTCTCTTTAGCTACATAACATCTGCAGCTAGAATAGTATACGCCTGATATTGGAGGGGAGAAGAAATCCCAAGTAGAAAAGAGTGGTTAAACAAAATGCTGGAAATTAGAAATATTGATAGCCTGACTCATCAATTAAGAAATAAACAAACCAAAATAAAAGCAGATTGGAGTTTACTAAAAGGGTTTATGGTAAAAGAATAAATGGAAATATGGACATAATTACTAACAAGAAAAGGGCTGACAGCCCCTTTAATTTCAAAGAAGAGGATTAAACATAGAAGAAGAGAGAAAAGAAGATTCAATATCCCAGAAATGAGAAGACAGGAAGCCAACAGCTTACTCCTCCCCCATCCTAAAATTCCATCCTTATATTTGACCCTTACCCAATCCCTCACTTTTGCCCTCCTTCTAACCTCCCACAGATTTTCCCTTTCCCATACAACTCCACCCCTCTCCCCCTTTTTATGTAAACTGGAAATTTTCTAATAAAATATATTTTTAAAAAAGAAAGAGTTATTTCCTGTTTAATTGTACAGTATTTGCTTGTAAAGTAGTTGTTACACTCCAGAAACTTTACTTTTGTGGCTGCCACAAACTAGGTTGAATTGGTTGAGACTTGAGATATTTATTGAAAAACTAAATGCAAAATGTACTTTTATCCACTTTTTCTAAGCTCTACTTTTTAGCAAAAACTGGCTAGAGCATTTCATTGGGCCCTTCCACATTGCCATATAACCCAGAATATCAAGGCAGATAATCCACAATATCTGCTCTGAACTGGGTTATCTGAGTCCACACTGCCATATAATCCGGTTCAAAGCTGATAATGTGGGATTTTATACAGCTGTGTGGAAGGGGCCATAGGCTTCAGTAACAAAGTTGTCCTTGCTTTGAGTTTGCAGCATGGGAAGAGGAGGAGAAAGAATATGACAACGAAAATAAGGAGGTTTGACAATAAGAAAACAATGTGGGGGGAAGCTGTAGGTTGAAACTGGGTTGCTCAAAGGGGGAAGAACTTCGTCTCCTCCTTCCCTCGTATCCAAAACAGGGGGGAAACGTACCTTTTTGATTTCGTTCCCTTAAGAACCAGCTTCGTTTTCTTGACACAGGAATACTCCGCCATGTTTATCTCTGAACTACGGAAACCAAAAGGAGACAAACCACTTTATTGGGCTTTTTCTTCCCTACGGTGGCGCTAGAGGGACATATTATCCTGTTTGTCAAACGTTCTGAATTTATGCAGTGCACACGCTGATTTCAGCAGAGGTTTTGCTGCCAGGGCTCAATGGGTTGCTGTAAGTTTTTCGGGCTGTATGGCCATGTTCCACAAGCATTCTCTCCTGACGTTGTGAGGTTTGTTGGAAACTAGTGGGGTTCATATATCTGTGGAAGGTCCAGTGTGGGAGAAAGAACTCTTGTCTGCTTGAAGCAGGTGTGAATGTTGCAATTGGCCACCTTCCTGCCAGGGAGAATACTTTGTTAGGAGGTGTTCGCTAATCACCTCCCAACAATGATTCCCCCAGGCAGGAAGCAGCCAGGCTTTGAAGCTGCAAGGCCATTAAATGCTACTCAAGGTGGCCAGTTGCAACATTCACACTTGCCTCAAGCAGACAAGAGTTCTCTCTCCCATCCTGGACATTCCACAGATATATAAACCCCACTTGCCTAGTTTCCACCAGACCCCTCAACCTCTGAGGATGCCTGCCATATATGTGGGTGAAACCTCAGGAGAGAATGGTTCTGGAACATGGGCATACAGCCTGAAAGACTTACAGCAACCCAGTGATTCCAGCCATGAAAGCTTCCTCAGCCAAAGAGTGCTGGTGCCTCGCCACATTACAGCTCCCAGGAGCCCATAGCTTTGAGTGATGGCAGTTAAAAGTGGTACTAAACCACATTAATTCTACAGTGTAGATGCACCCTAACTTCCTATGCCAGGTACTACTTTTGTTAGAGGGAAGTAGAGAAAGACTTCCAAATCCATGTAGTATAATTTCAGAAAACTGGTTACTGAAGGAAGGCCTATAGAGAATTTTTAAAAACAATTTTAAAAGGGCAAAAATTATTTGGTTTTGTAATCAATAAGCTTGAACTTAAAACTGTTTAAGATTCTGGAAATAACCGCTTAATTGCTAAGTTGTATAAGATGCTGTTAAAATGCTGAAATGGAGGAAAAACTAGTGAACGAATGTATAGTTAAGTTAAGTGAGCACAACATTTTGGTAAAGAAATGCAAATGGAACAATGGAAAAGGGTCTGGACAAAGAGTTTTACATTTATGCTGAAGGATTTGAAAGAAAATTTGTACAAGATGATGTGCGATGGTATTTGACACCAGGAAGGATTGCCAAGGCCCTTCAATAATAATGATAACAACAACAACAACAACAACAGCAAGCCTGTAAAGGTGGTCCCAGTAGTGATTGGCAAACTGGGTGCAGTGCCTAAAGACCTTGGCCTGCACTTAAACACAATCAGCGCTGACAAAATTACCATCTGCCAGCTGTAGAAGGCCACCTTACTGGGATCTGCACGCACTATTCGCCGAGACATCACGCAGTCCTAGACACTTGGGAAGTGTCCGACGTGTGATCCAATGCAACAGCCAGCAGAGTGTCTTCTGTGGACTCACCTTGTTGTGTTTCTAATAATAATAATAATAATAATAATAATAATAATAATAAGTGATCTAATACAACAACCAGCATAGTGATCTTGTTTGCTGTGTACTAATTTTGTTTTGTTGCTAATAATAATAATAATAATAATAATAATAATAATAATAACAACCGAGGGCCTGATTCTTGCAGCTCAAGAACAAGCAATTGGAACAAATGTCATCAAAGCCAGAACTGAAAAGTTGACTACCAGATGTCAAGTGTAGATTCTGCAAGGAAGCAGACGAAACAATAGATCACATGCTCTGTTGCTGCAAGAAGATCGCACTAGAAGCAGAGGCATAACACTGTTGCTCAGATGATTCATTTGAACTTGTGCCACAAATACCATCTGCTTGTGACAAAGAACTGGTGTGATCACAAGCCAGAAAAAGTTACAGAAAATGAACTATTCTGGGACTTCTGAATTCAGACAGACAGAGTTTTGGAGCATAATACTCCTGACCTCACGATCGTGTTAAAAAACAAAGTATGGATCATTGATGTTGCAATCCCAGGCAACAGCAGGATTGAAGAGAAGCAATTGGAAAAGCTGACATGATATGAGGATTTAAAGATCGAACTGCAAAGACTCTGGCACAAGCCAGTCAAGGTGGTCTCAGTGGTGATCGGCACACTAGATGCAGTGCCTAAAGACATTGGCCTGCACTTAAACACAATCAGCCCTGACAAAATTACCATCTGCCAGCTGCATGCAGAAGGCCACCTTACTGGGATCTGCACACATTATTCGCTAATACATCACACACTTGGGAAGTGTCTAAAGTGTGATCGAATATAAAAGCCAGAATAGTGATCTTGTTTGCTGTGTACTAATCTTGTTGTGTATAATAGCTTTATTTATATCCTGCCCCCTCTCCCCAAAAGTACTGGGGGCGGCTTGCAACAGAAAAAACAATACAAATAATGATAAACATACAACCAAATCAATCAATAAACTCACTCAATAATTGAGACATATAAACACCATAACATATTAATAAAATTCAGTGTTGACTAATTTTCTGCCAGTGTTGACTAAGGTCTTTCCACACTGCCATATAATCCAGACTATCAAAGCAGATAATCCACATTATCTGCTTTGAACTGGATTATATTAGTCTACACTGCCATATAATTAAGTTCAAAGCAGATAATCTGGATTTTATATGGTAGTGTAGAAGGGGCCTTAGTCAACACTGCCATATAATTCAGTTCAAAATTGATAATGTGAGTTCTATATGGAAGTGTAGGTGGGGCCTAATTAACATTAAGGCCCCACCTACACTGCCATATAAAATCCAGATTTTCTGCTTTGAATTGGATTATGAATCTACACTGCCATATAATCCAGTTCAAAGCAGATAATCTGGATTTTATATGGCAGTGTAGATGGGTTTAGAGACCGAGGCCCCTTTTACACTTCCATATGCAATCCAGATTATCTACTTTGAATTGGATTATATAGCAGCGTAGATTCATATAATTCAGTTCAAAGCAAAAATCTGGACTATGTTCTTTGATAATTTTGATTATATGACAGTGTAGAAGGGACCTAAGTATGAGAATAGAGAAGGACCTGTAAAAAGTGAAAGCAAAACAAACATACAAGCAAACAAAATAGATGGTAACTTGTTTATTTCTAATTTATTTGAAACCTCACTCTTTATCATTCTCTGATTTGAAGGCTTGAAATATCATGCGCTTAAATGCAGTTTGATTAGAGCTATTTATCTGAAGCTCAAAGAGCCATTGACCAAACCCCATTGCCTCTTCATGGGAGAAGTAAAGGCCATTGAACACATTTGAAAACACTGAGGCTCTAGCCACACTGCCATGCAATGCAGTTTGAAGATGCATTGAATGGTCAGACTCATATAATGCAGTTCAGTGCAATTTATCTGTATTATTTGGGTCTACACTGACCACAATGTAAAGAAAGTTATCTGCCTTTTGAAAAATAAAATAAAAACCTGCTTCTGATATTTTCCCTTTTTTCCACCAGGTGTTGCTGATGACACAAAAATAAGTCCAGATAGGGAGAAGAAGGAATCCTTGTTAGAAATGTTTCTTATTCGGGGGCTCTATAAAAATTCTGCCGTTGAAAGGAAACAAGTGGAGCTTCCCCTTTGACTGGTCCTCTGGGGATGTTATCCCACTTGAGGAGGTGGGAGTGTCACAGATCCATGCTGTTTTGACCCTTTGCATTAGAAAGCAAATTGTATCATTTCTCACATCCCATCACACGTTCCTTCTTGTCTTTTCTCTTGAAATCATCCATTTTCAGATTCATTACACAAGTGAGTGCAGTTCCCGTCCACTTCATAAAAAACCCCCAAACATTGGGGAAAAACACATTGGGGATACTGGGTTTTCCCTTCCAGTCCTGTAACCCTGTAGATCCGAGGCACTGATCTTAACTGGACACTACTTTGGGTATATTGGGCTTGCCCCTCCAATCCTGCAACTCTGGAGTACATCTCATCTTAACTGGACACCACTTCGGGGATGTTAGGCTTTACCCTCCAATCCTGCTACTCTGGAGAAGACTCGAGGCACTGATCCTAACTAGACACCACTTTGGGGAGATTGGGCTTTTGTCCCAATCTCAGTACTCTCCATCGCAGAAATCCGAAACTTAAAAAGCAGCACCGCAACTTCAAAAGTCAGGAGTACTATGAAGAAAAAATGACAAGAAAAAATTGAAATATTGTTATTTCTAATGCTTTAATTAATACATTTTTTAACCATGCCAGGTTTATGAAGCAAGATTTTGGGAGAAAAATGTCAATGCTTGGTAGCGGACTGCCCTTATGTCACATCACTGAAACGATTCAACATGGGCAAATTTGACAGATCCCATCCCATGTGTCCCCCCCTCCAGTTTCATAGCGATACCTAAACTTAGAAGATGATCTCTGTCCATCAGCACACTTTTGACAAGCATCATCTAGCTATTCTTCCTTTTATCCTTCCTTCTCTCAGATTTTAGGGCCTGTGTAGAAGGGCCCTTTGTCTCCTTCTTTATCCTTGTGCCTATTGCCTTTAGTAATTTCCTGGCCCCATATAATTGCTCTAATCCAAAATTGAGAATGGTGGATGGCCAGAATCTTGGAACCATTTCAGAATCCATATATATATACATTGGTTAAATACGTAAATTAAAGCAAATAAATATTTCATAAATAAAATAGATACTGTTGGTCCTCTGTATCCATGGATTCTTCATCCAGGATTCAACTACCCATGACTTGAAAATATTCAAAAAGGAAGGAAAAAGAAATTGCAGAAAATAGATTTTGATATAAGGGACACAATTTTATTACTCCATTGATATAGTGGGACTTGAGCATGCATGGATTTTGGTATTTGTGGTGGAGGAGGGTCCTGGAACCAAACCCCAATGGATACCAAATGACCCACTGTAAATGCAACAAGAATGAAACTCATTCAAAACAACTCATTTCTGGAAACGTGCTTAAGAATATCATAACTGTATATGGCCCACCTTGTCTTGCAATGGAGTGATTTAATCCCCTTTAAATCACACAGCACATCTAGTCTCAAATTTAAAAACTAAATAGAATTGTCCTTGGTTACTAGTCAGATGGCAGACTGTAAGAGTTCTACAAATAGAGCTCACAAAGAATCTGGCCTGAAACCCTGGAGAACAATTACCAGTCATAGTTGATAATACTGTATTAAATGATCTGATTTGGCATTGGATAACTTCCTAGGATTTCCCCCTGAAGTTACTCCACAATAAAGTCTAGATTCGAGCCTTATGAATGTTGTCCTGAGTTGTTTCCTTACTAATGCTCTCTCTCTCACACACACACTCTCTCTCTGCATTCTTTTCTTCAAAACAGTTTCTTTCCAATCCAGACTTTTTGGCGAGGCAAGTGAAAGAAGAATCTCTAAGCTTCACAGTATAATCCCAGGGATTTCTTTCATTGGTTTTGAATACAGTGCAGCCTTTCACTATATATGTAGAGCCACACTTGACAATGCATTGGTGTTATAACTGAAAAGGACTAATCATCCCGTGCCCTCCTTTTTTGCCTTGTTAGCGTTGGATTGTTGTTTCTTGAAAATTTATTCCCCAACCTCAAATCTTCGGAGCACAGTGTTGTTTATAGGCTTCCCTGGCCCATGCACTGGCATGGCTTAAAAGAAAACGAATCCTTGGCAGGATGTTAGTACTCACTGCTGTCGAGCTTCTTGGCGATAAAACGGTATGCTTTTTTCCTTTGAAAATTGTATTCGCCGTCCCAAAGGAGTGCTGTATCATTTCGTTATACAAACGTTTCTAACTGGCCTGAAGCGATTGCTCCCTAGGTAGGAGCTGTTTGCTCTGCCTATTTTGGATCTGAAGGGTGCTTTGTCTTAAATGACATTGCTGTGTTTCATGTCCCGTGGCAGTGACATGGGGTCAAACCTCCTGAATTGAGACAATTTCCACCCACAAGTGGCTGAAGTCATTGAATCAAAGTTAAATTTGTCTTTTATCATCAATGCATGTGTGTTGTTTAACTCCCTAAATGGCTCACAAGGCAATGGGGTCAATCCCTTCCCTGTGGATTAGACTACATGGGATTTCCCCCCCCTATTTGGACAATCAAGCAATGGGACTAAGCTTAATTGCAGGGTCTTCCTTGGAGGAGATCTTGGGCAGAGAATGGATACTATCTATTGAGAATATTTTCTAGGCTAGTGCTTATCAACCTTTGGTCCGCCGATTTCTGACTATTTGAGTCACTCTTCTTTGACCATGGTTGAAGATGAAGTCAAAAATATATGTTCAGAGGTGGGAACTACTGCTGTTGGCCTGAGTTTCCTTTATAGAGAATGAATTGCACCAGATACGCTTCAGGGTCCTGTCTAGTTCTTATAATTCAGTGGTTCTTAACCTTTTTTTAAGACCAGGAACCATTTGAGCAGGGACCATTTTGACCAGGGACCACTCAAACTCTTTCAGGACCTTGGATAGCTCCTTTAAAATTCAGACTAACACCTAGGTTGATACCCTGGCAGTGATACATGTAAAGTAAATTAGGAACTATAGTAAAAGTAAAGGTAAAGGTTGTCCCCTAACATTAAGTCCAATCATGTCTGACTCTGGAGTGTGGTGCTCATCTCCATTTCTAAGTTGAAGAGCCGACACCTCCAAGGTCATGTGGTCGGCATGACTGCATGGAGCACCGTTACCTTCCCACCGGAGTGGTACCTATTGATCTACTCACATTTGCATGTTTTCGAACTGCTAGGTTGGCAGAGTCCATGCTAAAGAGCTGACAGCGGAAGCTCACGCCACTCCCCAGAATTGAACCTGTGACCTTTCGGTCAACAAGCTCAGCAGCTCAGCGCTTTAACCCACTGCGCCACTGGGGGAACTATAGCACAACAGATATATTCAGATGATAGTGGTGGACACAGGTTAGTGTAAAGCAATGGTTCCTAACCTTTTTTTTTGACCAAGGACCACTTTCACCAGGGACCACTCTCCAACATTAGTACCAAAAGGGTTACAAATCAGTTTTTGGTCAACTTTATATTCGGTTTGGTTATTTGGGGTGCTGATTCAGAAAATTGCATTGGACAGACCACATCAGCTCTAGTTTCTGATACAGAACATATGCAATCCAGTAGTTGCCATCTGCTTGCCCACAGAAAACCATATTTAATGATCTAGAACTGATGTGATAGTAGTAATCTTTCATGGGTAGTCAGCCTCTCCCCTCCCGACATCCTTGTTGCCTCAGCGCTATAAGAGGGATTTGTGAGACCAGTCGCTCTTGTTGGTGCATGGTTTTGAAGCAACAGTGTAGTCATGGTGAGGCCGCAGACCATAATTTTCATTCTTGCGAACCACTGGTGGTCCACATACCACATATTAGGAACCACTGTTATAATTGAATAAGGAGTATTTAAATTGTTATGATGTATAAAAAGTTGGTCACAACAGGCTTCTGGAACATGAGTATAAAGCTCCTGAAACTTTCTAATGCTTGTATCGCAATTCATTCCTGAGTCCATGCTAAAGTAAGCATTAAAATCTTGATGCTGTCTTGACTTTAATTTTGCCTCCCAAAACCTAAATAGCATCCTAAATATAAAGAGCTAAAGTGATTTAGTTTTAAGTGAAGCACGCAATCTTATCGAGTCAGCTCAGAATGTCCACAGCAGCAGGGAAAAAAATGGGAAGAAATGTTCACATTAGGGGAACAGAGGCAAGTGATGTCTTTGAAACTTATAAATGTACTGCGCTGAGAATTACCATGTTTATAGCAATGCTGGCATGCATGATTGCCTATTCAGATTAATATATGCAAATTCACATTAAGAAAAGGGCGTTCTTTTCATGGCAGTATGTATTTGGTCAGACAGATGTTTGCAGGCAGAGATGTTTAAAGAATTTTAAACATACTCATTTCTCAGTTTTATTCTGTCAAATCCAAGGTGCTGGATCTACACTGACCTATATCCCAGGATTTGATTCTAGATTATCTTCTTATATGAGTCTACTTCCAGATAATCTGAGATAAACAGATAATCTGGGATATAGGGCAGTGTAGATCCAACCAACCTAAGCAATCTTCTATTCAGTGACCAGACATCTTAACTTTAGCAGTAAAAAAATGAATTACAAGTGCATCTGCACTATAGAATTAAGTAGTTGGATGGTACTTTAATTGCATTAGCTTATTACTATGGAATCATGGAAGTTGTAGTTTTGCAAAGTATTTAGCCTTCTCTGTCAAATAGTGTTGGTGCCTCAGCAAATCTGAGTATTCCATAACATTGAGCAATTGCAATTAAAGTGATGTCAAACTGCATTAATACTACAGTGTAGAGATGCACCTTGGTCATAGATCAAGATAGTCACTGGTAAAGAATGCTAGGATTTACAGTCCAAAAATGTCTGGAGGGCTGCCTTATTCCTGTCTCTGCCTTAAACAATATACCAAATTTAAACTTGTAATATTTTGCTTTTCTATAGTCAACATTTTCTCTGTTGAGACATAAAGATACATGTGATTTCTGCTCATTGTATTTTCTGTAGATCAGTCAAGACAGAATGGCTATCTTACTGTGAGAGTAGAAAAGTTTAGCATTTGTAATACAAAAAAAAAAGAAAGAAAAGAAAAAAAGAAAAAAGAAGCTTATATGGCAACTTAAATCGAGTTTTGTTTTGCATAATGGAGTTTTGCTATACATCATTTTAATTTCATATAAAGATCAAAGGCTTGTTATACAATTACATCTTCATATGACCGTGATCACCATGTACTGATAGATTCAGGTGAATGTGTGTTTTACAAAGCAGTTTGAACAGTTTTATAGGGATATGTATAATTCAGTCTGAGCACTTGCAAAGGCTTTACTGGTTTCCTTCAAGGAGGGATCATGCTCTGAATAATGGTACTTCTGAGAGATTAAAAAGGGAGAATCAATGAGTCATAGCTGCAACTTTTAAAAGATTCCTTTCAAGGGGACCTTAAATGCCAAACTATATATTGCACAGAAGATCTGAGTTTGTTCATGCATCTTATTCTGTTTCATTAAATATGTGCATGTTTATTTATTTGAGTGTGAAAATATGAAAACAACATGGTTCTGGAAGAAAAGGTCTTAATTTCTTCCTAGCAGGCCATTTTTGACCTTAAGATGATTGTATTGTTGGAGATAGCAATCTTCTTCAATTCTCCCACTAGTTATTTGTTATGTATATAATTTGGATTGCTTACTGTATTGTATATGTGTGTATTGGTATGCACTTTTCCTTAACTCTGTGTTGTGGGAGGG